>NW_026970091.1:0-300000 GCF_028390025.1 Pseudophryne corroboree | reverse complement strand
AGCTTCAACCGTTTTGTGGCATATGAGAAATTCCCTAAGCCCCGGACCTGTTGATTTTGGTCAAAAATGAAAATATCAAAAGTGCCCCAATTTCTGCTTTAAACTTTAGGTACTATCCCAAAATGTATCACTAAGGTGACAGAAGTTGATTTCGGAGCATCATTTTTTAACAGGAGCTTCAACCGTTTTGTGGCATATGAGAAATTCCCTAAGCCCCGGACCTGTCGATTTTGGTCAAAAATGAAAATTTCAAAAGTGCCCCAATTTCTGCTTTAAACTTTAGGTACTATCCCAAAATGTATCACTAAGGTGACAGAAGTTGATTTTGGAGCATCATTTTTGAACAGGAGCTTCAACCGTTTTGTGGAAAATGAGAAATTCCCTAAGCCCCGGACCTGTCGATTTTGGTCAATAATGAAAATTTCAAAAGTGCCCCAATTTCTGCTTTAAACTTTAGGTACTATCCCAAAATGTATCACTAAGGTGACAGAAGTTGATTTCGGAGCATCATTTTTGAACAGGAGCTTCAACCGTTTTGTGGCATATGAGAAATTCCCTAAGCCCCGGACCTGTAGATTTTGGTCAAAAATGAAAATATCAAAAGTGCCCCAATTTCTGCTTTAAACTTTAGGTACTATCCCAAAATGTATCACTAAGGTGACAGAAGTTGATTTCGGAGCATCATTTTTTAACAGGAGCTTCAACCGTTTTGTGGCATATGAGAAATTCCCTAAGCCCCGGACCTGTCGATTTTGGTCAAAAATGAAAATTTCAAAAGTGCCCCAATTTCTGCTTTAAACTTTAGGTACTATCCCAAAATGTATCACTAAGGTGACAGAAGTTGATTTTGGAGCATCATTTTTGAACAGGAGCTTCAACCGTTTTGTGGAAAATGAGAAATTCCCTAAGCCCCGGACCTGTCGATTTTGGTCAATAATGAAAATTTCAAAAGTGCCCCAATTTCTGCTTTAAACTTTAGGTACTATCCCAAAATGTATCACTAAGGTGACAGAAGTTGATTTCGGAGCATCATTTTTGAACAGGAGCTTCAACCGTTTTGTGGCATATGAGAAATTCCCTAAGCCCCGACCTGTCGATTTTGGTCAAAAATGAAAATATCAAAAGTGCCCCAATTTCTGCTTTAAACTTTAGGTAATATCCCAAAATGTATCACTAAGGTGACAGAAGTTGATTTCGGAGCATCATTTTTGAACAGGAGCTTCAACCGTTTTGTGGCATATGAGAAATTCCCTAAGCCCCGGACCTGTCGATTTTGGTCAAAAATGAAAATTTCAAAAGTGCCCCAATTTCTGCTTTAAACTTTAGGTACTATCCCAAAATGTATCACTAAGGTGACAGAAGTTGATTTTGGAGCATCATTTTTGAACAGGAGCTTCAACCGTTTTGTGGAAAATGAGAAATTCCCTAAGCCCCGGACCTGTCGATTTTGGTCAATAATGAAAATTTCAAAAGTGCCCCAATTTCTGCTTTAAACTTTAGGTACTATCCCAAAATGTATCACTAAGGTGACAGAAGTTGATTTCGGAGCATCATTTTTGAACAGGAGCTTCAACCGTTTTGTGGCATATGAGAAATTCCCTAAGCCCCGGACCTGTCGATTTTGGTCAAAAATGAAAATTTCAAAAGTGCCCCAATTTCTGCTTTAAACTTTAGGTACTATCCCAAAATGTATCACTAAGGTGACAGAAGTTGATTTCGGAGCATCATTTTTGAACAGGAGCTTCAACCGTTTTGTGGCATATGAGAAATTCCCTAAGCCCCGGACCTGTCGATATTGGTCAAAAATGAAAATATCAAAAGTGCCCCAATTTCTGCTTTAAACTTTAGGTACTATCCCAAAATGTATCACTAAGGTGACAGAAGTTGATTTCAGAGCATCATTTTTGAACAGGAGCTTCAACCGTTTTGTGGCATATGAGAAATTCCCTAAGCCCCGGACCTGTCGATTTTGGTCAAAAATGAAAATATCAAAAGTGCCCCAATTTCTGCTTTAAACTTTAGGTACTATCCCAAAATGTATCACTAAGGTGACAGAAGTTGATTTCGGAGCATCATTTTTGAACAGGAGCTTCAACCGTTTTGTGGCATATGAGAAATTCCCTAAGCCCCGGACCTGTCGATTTTGGTCAATAATGAAAATTTCAAAAGTGCCCCAATTTCTGCTTTAAACTTTAGGTACTATCCCAAAATGTATCACTAAGGTGACAGAAGTTGATTTCGGAGCATCATTTTTGAACAGGAGCTTTAACCGTTTTGTGGCATATGAGAAATTCCCTAAGCCCCGGACCTGTCGATATTGGTCAAAAATGAAAATGTCAAAAGTGCCCCAATTTCTGCTTTAAACTTTAGGTACTATCCCAAAATGTATCACTAAGGTGACAGAAGTTGATTTCAGAGCATCTTTTTTTAACAGGAGCTTCAACCGTTTTGTGGAAAATGAGAAATTCCCTAAGCCCCGGACCTGTCGATTTTGGTCAATAATGAAAATTTCAAAAGTGCCCCAATTTCTGCTTTAAACTTTAGGTACTATCCCAAAATGTATCACTAAGGTGACAGAAGTTGATTTCGGAGCATCATTTTTGAACAGGAGCTTCAACCGTTTTGTGGCATATGAGAAATTCCCTAAGCCCCGGACCTGTCGATATTGGTCAAAAATGAAAATGTCAAAAGTGCCCCAATTTCTGCTTTAAACTTTAGGTACTATCCCAAAATGTATCACTAAGGTGACAGAAGTTGATTTCAGAGCATCATTTTTGAACAGGAGCTTCAACCATTTTGTGGCATATGAGAAATTCCCTAAGCCCCGGACCTGTCGATTTTGGTCAAAAATGAAAATTTCAAAAGTGCCCCAATTTCTGCTTTAAACTTTAGGTACTATCCCAAATTGTATCACTAAGGTGACAGAAGTTGATTTCGGAGCATCATTTTTGAACAGGAGCTTCAACCGTTTTGTGGCATATGAGAAACTCCCTAAGCCCCGGACCTGTCGATATTGGTCAAAAATGAAAATTTCAAAAGTGCCCCAATTTCTGCTTTAAACTTTAGGTACTATCCCAAAATGTATCACTAAGGTGACAGAAGTTGATTTCGGAGCATCATTTTTGAACAGGAGCTTCAACCGTTTTGTGGCATATGAGAAATTCCCTAAGCCCCGGACCTGTCGATTTTGGTCAAAAATGAAAATTTCAAAAGTGCCCCAATTTCTGCTTTAAACTTTAGGTACTATCCCAAAATGTATCACTAAGGTGACAGAAGTTGATTTTGGAGCATCATTTTTGAACAGGAGCTTTAACCGTTTTGTGGCATATGAGAAATTCCCTAAGCCCCGGACCTGTCGATTTTGGTCAAAAATGAAAATTTCAAAAGTGCCCCAATTTCTGCTTTAAACTTTAGGTACTATCCCAAAATGTATCACTAAGGTGACAGAAGTTGATTTCGGAGCATCATTTTTGAACAGGAGCTTCAACCGTTTTCTGGCATATGAGAAATTCCCTAAGCCCCGGACCTGTCGATTTTGGTCAAAAATGAAAATGTCAAAAGTGCCCCAATTTCTGCTTTAAACTTTAGGTACTATCCCAAAATGTATCACTAAGGTGACAGAAGTTGATTTCAGAGCATCATTTTTGAACAGGAGCTTCAACCGTTTTGTGGCATATGAGAAATTCCCTAAGCCCCGGACCTGTCGATTTTGGTCAAAAATGAAAATTTCAAAAGTGCCCCAATTTCTGCTTTAAACTTTAGGTACTATCCCAAAATGTATCACTAAGGTGACAGAAGTTGATTTCGGAGCATCATTTTTGAACAGGAGCTTCAACCGTTTTCTGGCATATGAGAAATTCCCTAAGCCCCGGACCTGTCGATTTTGGTCAAAAATGAAAATGTCAAAAGTGCCCCAATTTCTGCTTTAAACTTTAGGTACTATCCCAAAATGTATCACTAAGGTGACAGAAGTTGATTTCAGAGCATCATTTTTGAACAGGAGCTTCAACCGTTTTGTGGCATATGAGAAATTCCCTAAGCCCCGGACCTGTCGATTTTGGTCAAAAATGAAAATATCAAAAGTGCCCCAATTTCTGCTTCAAACTTTAGGTACTATCCCAAAATGTATCACTAAGGTGACAGAAGTTGATTTCGGAGCATCATTTTTGAACAGGAGCTTCAACCGTTTTGTGGCATATGAGAAATTCCCTAAGCCCCGGACCTGTCGATTTTGGTCAAAAATGAAAATTTCAAAAGTGCCCCAATTTCTGCTTTAAACTTTAGGTACTATCCCAAATTGTATCACTAAGGTGACAGAAGTTGATTTCGGAGCATCATTTTTGAACAGGAGCTTCAACCGTTTTGTGGCATATGAGAAACTCCCTAAGCCCCGGACCTGTCGATTTTGGTCAAAAATGAAAATTTCAAAAGTGCCCCAATTTCTGCTTTAAACTTTAGGTACTATCCCAAAATGTATCACTAAGGTGACAGAAGTTGATTTCGGAGCATCATTTTTGAACAGGAGCTTCAACCGTTTTGTGGCATATGAGAAATTCCCTAAGCCCCGGACCTGTCGATATTGGTCAAAAATGAAAATTTCAAAAGTGCCCCAATTTCTGCTTTAAACTTTAGGTACTATCCCAAATTGTATCACTAAGGTGACAGAAGTTGATTTCGGAGCATCATTTTTGAACAGGAGCTTCAACCGTTTTGTGGCATATGAGAAACTCCCTAAGCCCCGGACCTGTCGATATTGGTCAAAAATGAAAATTTCAAAAGTGCCCCAATTTCTGCTTTAAACTTTAGGTACTATCCCAAAATGTATCACTAAGGTGACAGAAGTTGATTTCGGAGCATCATTTTTGAACAGGAGCTTCAACCGTTTTGTGGCATATGAGAAATTCCCTAAGCCCCGGACCTGTCGATTTTGGTCAAAAATGAAAATTTCAAAAGTGCCCCAATTTCTGCTTTAAACTTTAGGTACTATCCCAAAATGTATCACTAAGGTGACAGAAGTTGATTTCGGAGCATCATTTTTGAACAGGAGCTTCAACCGTTTTGTGGCATATGAGAAATTCCCTAAGCCCCGGACCTGTCGATATTGGTCAAAAATGAAAATATCAAAAGTGCCCCAATTTCTGCTTTAAACTTTAGGTACTATCCCAAAATGTATCACTAAGGTGACAGAAGTTGATTTCGGAGTATCATTTTTGAACAGGAGCTTCAACCGTTTTGTGGCATATGAGAAATTCCCTAAGCCCCGTACCTGTCGATTTTGGTCAAAAATGAAAATTTCAAAAGTGCCCCAATTTCTGCTTTAAACTTTAGGTACTATCCCAAAATGTATCACTAAGGTGACAGAAGTTGATTTCGGAGCATCATTTTTGAACAGGAGCTTCAACCGTTTTGTGGCATATGAGAAATTCCCTAAGCCCCGGACCTGTCGATTTTGGTCAAAAATGAAAATTTCAAAAGTGCCCCAATTTCTGCTTTAAACTTTAGGTACTATCCCAAAATGTATCACTAAGGTGACAGAAGTTGATTTCGGTGCATTATTTTTAAACAGGAGCTTCAACCGTTTTGTGGCATATGAGAAATTCCCTAAGCCCCGGACCTGTCGATTTTGGTCAAAAATGAAAATTTCAAAAGTGCCCCAATTTCTGCTTTAAACTTTAGGTACTATCCCAAAATGTATCATTAAAGTGAAATAAGTTGATTTCGGGGCATCATTTTTGAACAGGAGCTTCAACCGTTTTGTGGCATATGAGAAATTCCCTAAACCCCGGACCTGTCGATTTTGGTCAAAAATGAAAATTTCAAAAGTGCCCCAATTTCTGCTTTAAACTTTAGGTACTATCCCAAAATGTATCACTAAGGTAACAGAAGTTGATTTCGGAGCATAATTTTTGAAGAGGAGCTTCAATTGTTTTGTGGCATATGAGAAATTCCCTAAGCCCCGGACCTGTCGATTTTGGTCAAAAATGAAAATTTCAAAAGTGCCCCAATTTCTGCTTTAAACTTTAGGTACTATCCCAAAATGTATCACTAAGGTGACAGAAGTTGATTTCGGGGCATCATTATTGAACAGGAGCTTCAACCGTTTTGTGGAATATGAGAAATTCCCTAAGCCCTGGACCTGTCGATTTTGGTCAAAAATGAAAATTTCAAAAGTGCCCCAATTTCTGCTTTAAACTTTAGGTACTATCCCAAAATGTATCACTAAGGTGAAATAAGTTGATATCGGGGCATCATTTTTGAACAGGAGCTTCAACCGTTTTGTGGCATATGAGAAATTCCCTAAGCCCCGGACCTGTCGATTTTTGGTCAAAAATGAAAATTTCAAAAGTGCCCCAATTTCTGCTTTAAACTTTAGGTACTATCCCAAAATGTATCACTAAGGTGACAGAAGTTGATTTCGGTGCATTATTTTTGAACAGGAGCTTCAACCGTTTTGTGGCATATGAGAAATTCCCTAAGCCCCGGACCTGTCGATTTTGGTCAAAAATGAAAATTTCAAAAGTGCCCCAATTTCTGCTTTAAACTTTAGGTACTATCCCAAAATGTATCACTAAGGTGACAGAAGTTGATTTCGGTGCATTATTTTTAAACAGGAGCTTCAACCGTTTTGTGGCATATGAGAAATTCCCTAAGCCCCGGACCTGTCGATTTTGGTCAAAAATGAAAATTTCAAAAGTGCCCCAATTTCTGCTTTAAACTTTAGGTACTATCCCAAAATGTATCATTAAAGTGAAATAAGTTGATTTCGGGGCATCATTTTTGAACAGGAGCTTCAACCGTTTTGTGGCATATGAGAAATTCCCTAAACCCCGGACCTGTCGATTTTGGTCAAAAATGAAAATTTCAAAAGTGCCCCAATTTCTGCTTTAAACTTTAGGTACTATCCCAAAATGTATCACTAAGGTAACAGAAGTTGATTTCGGAGCATAATTTTTGAAGAGGAGCTTCAATTGTTTTGTGGCATATGAGAAATTCCCTAAGCCCCGGACCTGTCGATTTTGGTCAAAAATGAAAATTTCAAAAGTGCCCCAATTTCTGCTTTAAACTTTAGGTACTATCCCAAAATGTATCACTAAGGTGACAGAAGTTGATTTCGAAACATCATTTTTGAACAGGAGCTTCAACCATTTTGTGACATAGGAGAAATTCCCTAAGCCCCAGACCGTTCGATTTTGGTCAAAAATGAAAATTTCAATAGTGCCCCAATTTCTGCTTTAAACTTTAGGTACTATCCCAAAATGTATCACTAAGGTAACAGAAGTTGATTTCGGAGCATAATTTTTGAAGAGGAGCTTCAATTGTTTTGTGGCATATGAGAAATTCCCTAAGCCCCGGACCTGTCGATTTTGGTCAAAAATGAAAATTTCAAAAGTGCCCCAATTTCTGCTTTAAACTTTAGGTACTATCCCAAAATGTATCACTAAGGTGACAGAAGTTGATTTCGGTGCATTATTTTTGAACAGGAGCTTCAACCGTTTTGTGGCATATGAGAAATTCCCTAACCCCCGGACCTGTCGATTTTGGTCAAAAATGAAAATTTCAAAAGTGCCCCAATTTCTGCTTTAAACTTTAGGTACTATCCCAAAATGTATCACTAAGGTGACAGAAGTTGATTTCGGTGCATTATTTTTAAACAGGAGCTTCAACCGTTTTGTGGCATATGAGAAATTCCCTAAGCCCCGGACCTGTCGATTTTGGTCAAAAATAAAAATTTCAAAAGTGCCCCAATTTCTGCTTTAAACTTTAGGTACTATCCCAAAATGTATCATTAAAGTGAAATAAGTTGATTTCGGGGCATCATTTTTGAACAGGAGCTTCAACCGTTTTGTGGCATATGAGAAATTCCCTAAGCCCCGGACCTGTCGATTTTGGTCAAAAATGAAAATTTCAAAAGTGCCCCAATTTCTGCTTTAAACTTTAGGTACTATCCCAAAATGTATCACTAAGGTGAAATAAGTTGATTTCGGGGCATCATTTTTGAACAGGAGCTTCAACCGTTTTGTGGCATATGAGAAATTCCCTAAGCCCCGGACCTGTCGATTTTGGTCAAAAATGAAAATTTCAAAAGTGCCCCAATTTCTGCTTTAAACTTTAGGTACTATCCCAAAATGTATCACTAAGGTGACAGAAGTTGATTTCGGTGCATTATTTTTGAACAGGAGCTTCAACCGTTTTGTGGCATATGAGAAATTCCCTAAGCCCTGGACCTGTCGATTTTGGTCAAAAATGAAAATTTCAAAAGTGCCCCAATTTCTTCTTTAAACTTTAGGTACCATCCCAAAATGTATCACTAAGGTGAAAGAAGTTGATTTCGGAGCATCATTTTTTAACAGGAACTTCAACCGTTTTGTGGCATATGAGAAATTCCCTAAGCCCCGGACCTGTCGATTTTGATCAAAAATGAAAATTTCAAAAGTGCCCCAATTTCTGCTTTAAACTTTAGGTACTATCCCAAAATGTATCATTAAAGTGAAATAAGTTGATTTCGGGGCATCATTTTTGAACAGGAGCTTCAACCGTTTTGTGGCATATGAGAAATTCCCTAAACCCCGGACCTGTCGATTTTGGTCAAAAATTAAAATTTCAAAAGTGCCCCAATTTCTGCTTTAAACTTTAGGTACTATCCCAAAATGTATCACTAAGGTAACAGAAGTTGATTTCGGAGCATAATTTTTGAACAGGAGCTTCAACCGTTTTGTGGCATATGAGAAATTCCCTAAGCCCCGGACCTGTCGATTTTGGTCAAAAATGAAAATTTCAAAAGTGCCCCAATTTCTGCTTTAAACTTTAGGTACTATCCCAAAATGTATCACTAAGGTAACAGAAGTTGATTTCGGTGCATTATTTTTGAACAGGAGCTTCAACGGTTTTGTGGCATATGAGAAATTCCCTAAGCCCCGGACCTGTCGATTTTGGTCAAAAATGAAAATTTCAAAAGTGCCCCAATTTCTGCTTTAAACTTTAGGTACTATCCCAAAATGTATCACTAAGGTGACAGAAGTTGATTTCGGTGCATTATTTTTAAACAGGAGCTTCAACCGTTTTGTGGCATATGAGAAATTCCCTAAGCCCCGGACCTGTCGATTTTGGTCAAAAATGAAAATTTAAAAAGTGCCCCAATTTCTGCTTTAAACTTTAGGTACTATCCCAAAATGTATCATTAAAGTGAAATAAGTTGATTTCGGGGCATCATTTTTGAACAGGAGCTTCAACCGTTTTGTGGCATATGAGAAATTCCCTAAACCCCGGACCTGTCGATTTTGGTCAAAAATGAAAATTTCAAAAGTGCCCCAATTTCTGCTTTAAACTTTAGGTACTATCCCAAAATGTATCACTAAGGTAACAGAAGTTGATTTCGGAGCATAATTTTTGAAGAGGAGCTTCAATTGTTTTGTGGCATATGAGAAATTCCCTAAGCCCCGGACCTGTCGATTTTGGTCAAAAATGAAAATTTCAAAAGTGCCCCAATTTCTGCTTTAAACTTTAGGTACTATCCCAAAATGTATCACTAAGGTGACAGAAGTTGATTTCGGTGCATTATTTTTGAACAGGAGCTTCAACCGTTTTGTGGCATATGAGAAATTCCCTAAGCCCCGGACCTGTCGATTTTGGTCAAAAATGAAAATTTCAAAAGTGCCCCAATTTCTGCTTTAAACTTTAGGTACTATCCCAAAATGTATCACTAAGGTGAAATAAGTTGATTTCGGGGCATCATTTTTGAACAGGAGCTTCAACCGTTTTGTGGCAAATGAGAAATTCCCTAAGCCCCGGACCTGTCGATTTTGGTCAAAAATGAAAATTTCAAAAGTGCCCCAATTTCTGCTTTAAACTTTAGGTACTATCCCAAAATGTATCACTAAGGTGACAGAAGTTGATTTCGGTGCATTATTTTTGAACAGGAGTTTCAACCGTTTTGTGGCATATGAGAAATTCCCTAAGCCCTGGACCTGTCGATTTTGGTCAAAAATGAAAATTTCAAAAGTGCCCCAATTTCTGCTTTAAACTTTAGGTACCATCCCAAAATGTATCACTAAGGTGAAAGAAGTTGATTTCGGAGCATCATTTTTGAACAGGAACTTCAACCGTTTTGTGGCATATGAGAAATTCCCTAAGCCCCGGACCTGTCGATTTTGATCAAAAATGAAAATTTCAAAAGTGCCCCAATTTCTGCTTTAAACCTTAGGTACTATCCCAAAATGTATCACTAAGGTGAAATAAGTTGATTTCGGGGCATCATTTTTGAACAGGAGCTTCAACCGTTTTGTGGCAAATGAGAAATTCCCTAAGCCCCGGACCTGTCGATTTTGGTCAAAAATGAAAATTTCAAAAGTGCCCCAATTTCTGCTTTAAACTTTAGGTACTATCCCAAAATGTATCACTAAGGTGACAGAAGTTGATTTCGGTGCATTATTTTTGAACAGGAGTTTCAACCGTTTTGTGGCATATGAGAAATTCCCTAAGCCCTGGACCTGTCGATTTTGGTCAAAAATGAAAATTTCAAAAGTGCCCCAATTTCTGCTTTAAACTTTAGGTACCATCCCAAAATGTATCACTAAGGTGAAAGAAGTTGATTTCGGAGCATCATTTTTGAACAGGAACTTCAACCGTTTTGTGGCATATGAGAAATTCCCTAAGCCCCGGACCTGTCGATTTTGATCAAAAATGAAAATTTCAAAAGTGCCCCAATTTCTGCTTTAAACCTTAGGTACTATCCCAAAATGTATCACTAAGGTGAAATAAGTTGATTTCGGGGCATAATTTTTGAACAGGAGCTTCAAACGTTTTGTGGCATATGAGAAATTCCCTAAACCCCGGACCTGTCGATTTTGGTCAAAAATGAAAATTTCAAAAGTGCCCCAATTTCTGCTTTAAACCTTAGGTACTATCCCAAAATGTATCACTAAGGTAACAGAAGTTGATTTCGGAGCATAATTTTTGAACAGGAGCTTCAACCGTTTTGTGGCATATGAGAAATTCCCTAAGCCCCGGACCTGTCGATTTTGGTCAAAAATGAAAATTTCAAAAGTGCCCCAATTTCTGCTTTAAACTTTAGGTACTATCCCAAAATGTATCACTAAGGTGACAGAAGTTGATTTCGGTGCATTATTTTTGAACAGGAGCTTCAACCGTTTTGTGTCATATGAGAAATTCCCTAAGCCCCGGACCTGTCGATTTTGGTCAAAAATGAAAATTTCAAAAGTGCCCCAATTTCTGCTTTAAACTTTAGGTACTATCCCAAAATGTATCACTAAGGTAACAGAAGGTGATTTTGGTGCATTATTTTTGAACAGGAGCTTCAACCGTTTTGTGGCATATGAGAAATTCCCTAAGCCCTGGACCTGTCGATTTTGGTCAAAAATGAAAATTTCAAAAGTGCCCCAATTTCTGCTTTAAACTTTAGGTACTATCCCAAAATGTATCACTAAGGTGAAATAAGTTGATTTCGGGGCATCATTTTTGAACCGGAGCTTCAACCGTTTTGTGGCAAATGAGAAATTCCCTAAGCCCCGGACCTGTCGATTTTGGTCAAAAATGAAAATTTCAAAAGTGCCCCAATTTCTGCTTTAAACTTTAGGTACTATCCCAAAATGTATCACTAAGGTGACAGAAGTTGATTTCGGTGCATTATTTTTGAACAGGAGTTTCAACCGTTTTGTGGCATATGAGAAATTCCCTAAGCCCTGGACCTGTCGATTTTGGTCAAAAATTAAAATTTCAAAAGTGCCCCAATTTCTGCTTTAAACTTTAGGTACCATCCCAAAATGTATCACTAAGGTGAAAGAAGTTGATTTCGTAGCATCATTTTTGAACAGGAACTTCAACCGTTTTGTGGCATATGAGAAATTCCCTAAGCCCCGGACCTGTCGATTTTGGTCAAAAATGAAAATTTCAAAAGTGCCCCAATTTCTGCTTTAAACTTTAGGTACTATCCCAAAATGTATCACTAAGGTGACAGAAGTTGATTTCGGGGCATTATTTTTGAACAGGAGCTTCAACCGTTTTGTGGCATATGAGAAATTCCCTAAACCCCGGACCTGTCGATTTTGGTCAAAAATGAAAATTTCAAAAGTGCCCCAATTTCTGCTTTAAACTTTAGGTACTATCCCAAAATGTATCACTAAGGTGACAGAAGGTGATTTTGGTGCATTATTTTTGAACAGGAGCTTCAACCGTTTTGTGGCGTATGAGAAATTCCCTAAGCCCTGGACCTGTCGATTTTGGTCAAAAATTAAAATTTCAAAAGTGCCCCAATTTCTGCTTTAAACTTTAGGTACCATCCCAAAATGTATCACTAAGGTGACAGAAGTTGATTTCGGAGCATAATTTTTGAACAGGAGCTTCAACCATTTTGTGACATAGGAGAAATTCCCTAAGCCCCAGACCGTTCGATTTTGGTCAAAAATGAAAATTTCAATAGTGCCCCAATTTCTGCTTTAAACTTTAGGTACTATCCCAAAATGTATCACTAAGGTAACAGAAGTTGATTTCGGAGCATAATTTTTGAAGAGGAGCTTCAATTGTTTTGTGGCATATGAGAAATTCCCTAAGCCCCGGACCTGTCGATTTTGGTCAAAAATGAAAATTTCAAAAGTGCCCCAATTTCTGCTTTAAACTTTAGGTACTATCCCAAAATGTATCACTAAGGTGACAGAAGTTGATTTCGGGGCATCATTTTTGAACAGGAGCTTCAACCGTTTTGTGGAATATGAGAAATTCCCTAAGCCCTGGACCTGTCGATTTTGGTCAAAAATGAAAATTTCAAAAGTGCCCCAATTTCTGCTTTAAACTTTAGGTACTATCCCAAAATGTATCACTAAGGTGAAATAAGTTGATATCGGGGCATCATTTTTGAACAGGAGCTTCAACCGTTTTGTGGCATATGAGAAATTCCCTAAGCCCCGGACCTGTCGATTTTTGGTCAAAAATGAAAATTTCAAAAGTGCCCCAATTTCTGCTTTAAACTTTAGGTACTATCCCAAAATGTATCACTAAGGTGAAATAAGTTGATTTCGGGGCATCATTTTTGAACAGGAGCTTCAACCGTTTTGTGGCAAATGAGAAATTCCCTAAGCCCCGGACCTGTCGATTTTGGTCAAAAATTAAAATTTCAAAAGTGCCCCAATTTCTGCTTTAAACTTTAGGTACTATCCCAAAATGTATCACTAAGGTGACAGAAGTTTATTTCGGTGCATTATTTTTGAACAGGAGCTTCAACCGTTTTGTGGCATATGAGAAATTCCCTAAGCCCCGGACCTGTCGATTTTGGTCAAAAATGAAAATTTCAAAAGTGCCCCAATTTCTGCTTTAAACTTTAGGTACTATCCCAAAATGTATCACTAAGGTGACAGAAGTTGATTTCGGTGCATTATTTTTGAACAGGAGCTTCAACCGTTTTGTGTCATATGAGAAATTCCCTAAGCCCCGGACCTGTCGATTTTGGTCAAAAATTAAAATTTCAAAAGTGCCCCAATTTCTGCTTTAAACTTTAGGTACTATCCCAAAATGTATCACTAAGGTGACAGAAGTTGATTTCGGAGCATCATTTTTGAACAGGAGCTTCAACCGTTTTGTGGCATATGAGAAATTCCCTAAGCCCCGGACCTGTCGATTTTGGTCAAAAATGAAAATTTCAAAAGTGCCCCAATTTCTGCTTTAAACTTTAGGTACTATCCCAAAATGTATCACTAAGGTGACAGAAGTTGATTTCGGTGCATTATTTTTGAACAGGAGCTTCAACCGTTTTGTGGCATATGAGAAATTCCCTAAGCCCTGGACCTGTCGATTTTGGTCAAAAATGAAAATTTCAAAAGTGCCCCAATTTCTGCTTTAAACTTTAGGTACCATCCCAAAATGTATCACTAAGGTGAAAGAAGTTGATTTCGGAGCATCATTTTTTAACAGGAACTTCAACCGTTTTGTGGCATATGAGAAATTCCCTAAGCCCCGGACCTGTCGATTTTGATCAAAAATGAAAATTTCAAAAGTGCCCCAATTTCTGCTTTAAACTTTAGGTACTATCCCAAAATGTATCATTAAAGTGAAATAAGTTGATTTCGGGGCATCATTTTTGAACAGGAGCTTCAACCGCTTTGTGGCATATGAGAAATTCCCTAAACCCCGGACCTGTCGATTTTGGTCAAAAATTAAAATTTCAAAAGTGCCCCAATTTCTGCTTTAAACTTTAGGTACTATCCCAAAATGTATCACTAAGGTAACAGAAGTTGATTTCGGAGCATAATTTTTGAACAGGAGCTTCAACCGTTTTGTGGCATATGAGAAATTCCCTAAGCCCCGGACCTGTCGATTTTGGTCAAAAATGAAAATTTCAAAAGTGCCCCAATTTCTGCTTTAAACTTTAGGTACTATCCCAAAATGTATCACTAAGGTAACAGAAGTTGATTTCGGTGCATTATTTTTGAACAGGAGCTTCAACCATTTTGTGACATAGGAGAAATTCCCTAAGCCCCAGACCGTTCGATTTTGGTCAAAAATGAAAATTTCAATAGTGCCCCAATTTCTGCTTTAAACTTTAGGTACTATCCCAAAATGTATCACTAAGGTAACAGAAGTTGATTTCGGAGCATAATTTTTGAAGAGGAGCTTCAATTGTTTTGTGGCATATGAGAAATTCCCTAAGCCCCGGACCTGTCGATTTTGGTCAAAAATGAAAATTTCAAAAGTGCCCCAATTTCTGCTTTAAACTTTAGGTACTATCCCAAAATGTATCACTAAGGTGACAGAAGTTGATTTCGGTGTATTATTTTTGAACAGGAGCTTCAACCGTTTTGTGGCATATGAGAAATTCCCTAACCCCCGGACCTGTCGATTTTGGTCAAAAATGAAAATTTCAAAAGTGCCCCAATTTCTGCTTTAAACTTTAGGTACTATCCCAAAATGTATCACTAAGGTGAAATAAGTTGATTTCGGGGCATCATTTTTGAACAGGAGCTTCAACCGTTTTGTGGCAAATGAGAAATTCCCTAAGCCTCGGACCTGTCGATTTTGGTCAAAAATGAAAATTTCAAAAGTGCCCCAATTTCTGCTTTAAACTTTAGGTACTATCCCAAAATGTATCACTAAGGTGACAGAAGTTTATTTCGGTGCATTATTTTTTAACAGGAGCTTCAACCGTTTTGTGGCATATGAGAAATTCCCTAAGCCCCGGACCTGTCGATTTTGGTCAAAAATGAAAATTTCAAAAGTGCCCCAATTTCTGCTTTAAACTTTAGGTACTATCCCAAAATGTATCACTAAGGTGACAGAAGTTGATTTCGGTGCATTATTTTTAAACAGGAGCTTCAACCGTTTTGTGGCATATGAGAAATTCCCTAAGCCCCGGACCTGTCGATTTTGGTCAAAAATGAAAATTTCAAAAGTGCCCCAATTTCTGCTTTAAACTTTAGGTACTATCCCAAAATGTATCACTAAGGTAACAGAAGTTGATTTCGGAGCATAATTTTTGAAGAGGAGCTTCAATTGTTTTGTGGCATATGAGAAATTCCCTAAGCCCCGGACCTGTCGATTTTGGTCAAAAATGAAAATTTCAAAAGTGCCCCAATTTCTGCTTTAAACTTTAGGTACTATCCCAAAATGTATCACTAAGGTGAAAGAAGTTGATTTCGGGGCATCATTTTTGAACAGGAGCTTCAACCGTTTTGTGGAATATGAGAAATTCCCTAAGCCCTGGACCTGTCGATTTTGGTCAAAAATGAAAATTTCAAAAGTGCCCCAATTTCTGCTTTAAACTTTAGGTACTATCCCAAAATGTATCACTAAGGTGAAATAAGTTGACATCGGGGCATCATTTTTGAACAGGAGCTTCAACCGTTTTGTGGCATATGAGAAATTCCCTAAGCCCCGGACCTGTCGATTTTTGGTCAAAAATGAAAATTTCAAAAGTGCCCCAATTTCTGCTTTAAACTTTAGGTACTATCCCAAAATGTATCACTAAGGTGACAGAAGGTGATTTTGGTGCATTATTTTTGATCAGGAGCTTCAACCGTTTTGTGGCATATGAGAAATTCCCTAAGCCCCGGACCTGTCGATTTTGGTCAAAAATGAAAATGTCAAAAGTGCCCCAATTTCTGCTTTAAACTTTAGGTACTATCCCAAAATGTATCACTAAGGTGACAGAAGTTGATTTCGGTGCATTATTTTTGAACAGGAGCTTCAACCGTTTTGTGTCATATGAGAAATTCCCTAAGACCCGGACCTGTCGATTTTGGTCAAAAATGAAAATTTCAAAAGTGCCCCAATTTCTGCTTTAAACTTTAGGTACTATCCCAAAATGTATCACTAAGGTGACAGAAGGTGATTTTGGTGCATTATTTTTGAACAGGAGCTTCAACCGTTTTGTGGCATATGAGAAATTCCCTAAGCCCCGGACCTGTCGATTTTGGTCAAAAATGAAAATTTCAAAAGTGCCCCAATTTCTGCTTTAAACTTTAGGTACTATCCCAAAATGTATCACTAAGGTGAAATAAGTTGATTTCGGGGCATCATTTTTGAACAGGAGCTTCAACCGTTTTGTGGCATATGAGAAATTCCCTAAATCCCGGACCTGTCGATTTTGGTCAAAAATGAAAATTTCAAAAGTGCCCCAATTTCTGCTTTAAACTTTAGGTACTATCCCAAAATGTATCACTAAGGTGACAGAAGTTGATTTCGGTGCATTATTTTTGAACAGGAGCTTCAACCGTTTTGTGGCATATGAGAAATTCCCTAAGCCCTGGACCTGTCGATTTTGGTCAAAAATGAAAATTTCAAAAGTGCCCCAATTTCTTCTTTAAACTTTAGGTACCATCCCAAAATGTATCACTAAGGTGAAAGAAGTTGATTTCGGAGCATCATTTTTTAACAGGAACTTCAACCGTTTTGTGGCATATGAGAAATTCCCTAAGCCCCGGACCTGTCGATTTTGATCAAAAATGAAAATTTCAAAAGTGCCCCAATTTCTGCTTTAAACTTTAGGTACTATCCCAAAATGTATCATTAAAGTGAAATAAGTTGATTTCGGGGCATCATTTTTGAACAGGAGCTTCAACCGTTTTGTGGCATATGAGAAATTCCCTAAACCCCGGACCTGTCGATTTTGGTCAAAAATGAAAATTTCAAAAGTGCCCCAATTTCTGCTTTAAACTTTAGGTACTATCCCAAAATGTATCACTAAGGTAACAGAAGTTGATTTCGGTGCATTATTTTTGAACAGGAGCTTCAACCATTTTGTGACATAGGAGAAATTCCCTAAGCCCCAGACCGTTCGATTTTGGTCAAAAATGAAAATTTCAATAGTGCCCCAATTTCTGCTTTAAACTTTAGGTACTATCCCAAAATGTATCACTAAGGTAACAGAAGTTGATTTCGGAGCATAATTTTTGAAGAGGAGCTTCAATTGTTTTGTGGCATATGAGAAATTCCCTAAGCCCCGGACCTGTCGATTTTGGTCAAAAATGAAAATTTCAAAAGTGCCCCAATTTCTGCTTTAAACTTTAGGTACTATCCCAAAATGTATCACTAAGGTGACAGAAGTTGATTTCGGTGCATTATTTTTGAACAGGAGCTTCAACCGTTTTGTGGCATATGAGAAATTCCCTAACCCCCGGACCTGTCGATTTTGGTCAAAAATGAAAATTTCAAAAGTGCCCCAATTTCTGCTTTAAACTTTAGGTACTATCCCAAAATGTATCACTAAGGTGACAGAAGTTTATTTCGGTGCATTATTTTTGAACAGGAGCTTCAACCGTTTTGTGGCATATGAGAAATTCCCTAAGCCCCGGACCTGTCGATTTTGGTCAAAAATGAAAATTTCAAAAGTGCCCCAATTTCTGCTTTAAACTTTAGGTACTATCCCAAAATGTATCACTAAGGTGACAGAAGTTGATTTCGGTGCATTATTTTTAAACAGGAGCTTCAACCGTTTTGTGGCATATGAGAAATTCCCTAAGCCCCGGACCTGTCGATTTTGGTCAAAAATAAAAATTTCAAAAGTGCCCCAATTTCTGCTTTAAACTTTAGGTACTATCCCAAAATGTATCATTAAAGTGAAATAAGTTGATTTCGGGGCATCATTTTTGAACAGGAGCTTCAACCGTTTTGTGGCATATGAGAAATTCCCTAAACCCCGGACCTGTCGATTTTGGTCAAAAATGAAAATTTCAAAAGTGCCCCAATTTCTGCTTTAAACTTTAGGTACTATCCCAAAATGTATCACTAAGGTAACAGAAGTTGATTTCGGAGCATAATTTTTGAAGAGGAGCTTCAATTGTTTTGTGGCATATGAGAAATTCCCTAAGCCCCGGACCTGTCGATTTTGGTCAAAAATGAAAATTTCAAAAGTGCCCCAATTTCTGCTTTAAACTTTAGGTACTATCCCAAAATGTATCACTAAGGTGACAGAAGTTGATTTCGGTGCATTATTTTTGAACAGGAGCTTCAACCGTTTTGTGGCATATGAGAAATTCCCTAAGCCCCGGACCTGTCGATTTTGGTCAAAAATGAAAATTTAAAAAGTGCCCCAATTTCTGCTTTAAACTTTAGGTACTATCCCAAAATGTATCACTAAGGTGAAATAAGTTGATTTCGGGGCATCATTTTTGAACAGGAGCTTCAACCGTTTTGTGGCAAATGAGAAATTCCCTAAGCCCCGGACCTGTCGATTTTGGTCAAAAATGAAAATTTCAAAAGTGCCCCAATTTCTGCTTTAAACTTTAGGTACTATCCCAAAATGTATCACTAAGGTGACAGAAGTTGATTTCGGTGCATTATTTTTGAACAGGAGTTTCAACCGTTTTGAGGCATATGAGAAATTCCCTAAGCCCTGGACCTGTCGATTTTGGTCAAAAATGAAAATTTCAAAAGTGCCCCAATTTCTGCTTTAAACTTTAGGTACCATCCCAAAATGTATCACTAAGGTGAAAGAAGTTGATTTCGGAGCATCATTTTTGAACAGGAACTTCAACCTTTTTGTGGCATATGAGAAATTCCCTAAGCCCCGGACCTGTCGATTTTGATCAAAAATGAAAATTTCAAAAGTGCCCCAATTTCTGCTTTAAACTTTAGGTACTATCCCAAAATGTATCACTAAGGTAACAGAAGGTGATTTTGGTGCATTATTTTTGAACAGGAGCTTCAACCGTTTTGTGGCATATGAGAAATTCCCTAAGCCCTGGACCTGTCGATTTTGGTCAAAAATGAAAATTTCAAAAGTGCCCCAATTTCTGCTTTAAACTTTAGGTACTATCCCAAAATGTATCACTAAGGTGACAGAAGTTGATTTCGGTGCATTATTTTTGAACAGGAGTTTCAACCGTTTTGTGGCATATGAGAAATTCCCTAAGCCCTGGACCTGTCGATTTTGGTCAAAAATTAAAATTTCAAAAGTGCCCCAATTTCTGCTTTAAACTTTAGGTACCATCCCAAAATGTATCACTAAGGTGAAAGAAGTTGATTTCGTAGCATCATTTTTGAACAGGAACTTCAACCGTTTTGTGGCATATGAGAAATTCCCTAAGCCCCGGACCTGTCGATTTTGGTCAAAAATGAAAATTTCAAAAGTGCCCCAATTTCTGCTTTAAACTTTAGGTACTATCCCAAAATGTATCACTAAGGTGACAGAAGTTGATTTCGGGGCATTATTTTTGAACAGGAGCTTCAACCGTTTTGTGGCATATGAGAAATTCCCTAAACCCCGGACCTGTTGATTTTGATCAAAAATGAAAATTTCAAAAGTGCCCCAATTTCTGCTTTAAACTTTAGGTACTATCCCAAAATGTATCACTAAGGTGACAGAAGGTGATTTTGGTGCATTATTTTTGAACAGGAGCTTCAACCGTTTTGTGGCGTATGAGAAATTCCCTAAGCCCTGGACCTGTCGATTTTGGTCAAAAATTAAAATTTCAAAATTGCCCCAATTTCTGCTTTAAACTTTAGGTACCATCCCAAAATGTATCACTAAGGTGACAGAAGTTGATTTCGGAGCATAATTTTTGAAGAGGAGCTTCAATTGTTTTGTGGCATATGAGAAATTCCCTAAGCCCCGGACCTGTCGATTTTGGTCAAAAATGAAAATTTCAAAAGTGCCCCAATTTCTGCTTTAAACTTTAGGTACTATCCCAAAATGTATCACTAAGGTGACAGAAGTTGATTTCGGTGTATTATTTTTGAACAGGAGCTTCAACCGTTTTGTGGCATATGAGAAATTCCCTAACCCCCGGACCTGTCGATTTTGGTCAAAAATGAAAATTTCAAAAGTGCCCCAATTTCTGCTTTAAACTTTAGGTACTATCCCAAAATGTATCACTAAGGTGAAATAAGTTGATTTCGGGGCATCATTTTTGAACAGGAGCTTCAACCGTTTTGTGGCAAATGAGAAATTCCCTAAGCCTCGGACCTGTCGATTTTGGTCAAAAATGAAAATTTCAAAAGTGCCCCAATTTCTGCTTTAAACTTTAGGTACTATCCCAAAATGTATCACTAAGGTGACAGAAGTTTATTTCGGTGCATTATTTTTTAACAGGAGCTTCAACCGTTTTGTGGCATATGAGAAATTCCCTAAGCCCCGGACCTGTCGATTTTGGTCAAAAATGAAAATTTCAAAAGTGCCCCAATTTCTGCTTTAAACTTTAGGTACTATCCCAAAATGTATCACTAAGGTGACAGAAGTTGATTTCGGTGCATTATTTTTAAACAGGAGCTTCAACCGTTTTGTGGCATATGAGAAATTCCCTAAGCCCCGGACCTGTCGATTTTGGTCAAAAATGAAAATTTCAAAAGTGCCCCAATTTCTGCTTTAAACTTTAGGTACTATCCCAAAATGTATCACTAAGGTAACAGAAGTTGATTTCGGAGCATAATTTTTGAAGAGGAGCTTCAATTGTTTTGTGGCATATGAGAAATTCCCTAAGCCCCGGACCTGTCGATTTTGGTCAAAAATGAAAATTTCAAAAGTGCCCCAATTTCTGCTTTAAACTTTAGGTACTATCCCAAAATGTATCACTAAGGTGAAAGAAGTTGATTTCGGGGCATCATTTTTGAACAGGAGCTTCAACCGTTTTGTGGAATATGAGAAATTCCCTAAGCCCTGGACCTGTCGATTTTGGTCAAAAATGAAAATTTCAAAAGTGCCCCAATTTCTGCTTTAAACTTTAGGTACTATCCCAAAATGTATCACTAAGGTGAAATAAGTTGACATCGGGGCATCATTTTTGAACAGGAGCTTCAACCGTTTTGTGGCATATGAGAAATTCCCTAAGCCCCGGACCTGTCGATTTTTGGTCAAAAATGAAAATTTCAAAAGTGCCCCAATTTCTGCTTTAAACTTTAGGTACTATCCCAAAATGTATCACTAAGGTGAAATAAGTTGATTTTGGGGCATCATTTTTGAACAGGAGCTTCAACCGTTTTGTGGCAAATGAGAAATTCCCTAAGCCCCGGACCTGTCGATTTTGGTCAAAAATTAAAATTTCAAAAGTGCCCCAATTTCTGCTTTAAACTTTAGGTACTATCCCAAAATGTATCACTAAGGTGACAGAAGTTGATTTTGGTGCATTATTTTTGAACAGGAGCTTCAACCGTTTTGTGGCATATGAGAAATTCCCTAAGCCCCGGACCTGTCGATTTTGGTCAAAAATGAAATTTTCAAAAGTGCCCCAATTTCTGCTTTAAACTTTAGGTACTATCCCAAAATGTATCACTAAGGTGACAGAAGGTGATTTTGGTGCATTATTTTTGAACAGGAGCTTCAACCGTTTTGTGGCATATGAGAAATTCCCTAAGCCCCGGACCTGTCGATTTTGGTCAAAAATGAAAATGTCAAAAGTGCCCCAATTTCTGCTTTAAACTTTAGGTACTATCCCAAAATGTATCACTAAGGTGACAGAAGTTGATTTCGGTGCATTATTTTTGAACAGGAGCTTCAACCGTTTTGTGTCATATGAGAAATTCCCTAAGACCCGGACCTGTCGATTTTGGTCAAAAATGAAAATTTCAAAAGTGCCCCAATTTCTGCTTTAAACTTTAGGTACTATCCCAAAATGTATCACTAAGGTGACAGAAGGTGATTTTGGTGCATTATTTTTGAACAGGAGCTTCAACCGTTTTGTGGCATATGAGAAATTCCCTAAGCCCCGGACCTGTCGATTTTGGTCAAAAATGAAAATTTCAAAAGTGCCCCAATTTCTGCTTTAAACTTTAGGTACTATCCCAAAATGTATCACTAAGGTGAAATAAGTTGATTTCGGGGCATCATTTTTGAACAGGAGCTTCAACCGTTTTGTGGCATATGAGAAATTCCCTAAATCCCGGACCTGTCGATTTTGGTCAAAAATGAAAATTTCAAAAGTGCCCCAATTTCTGCTTTAAACTTTAGGTACTATCCCAAAATGTATCACTAAGGTGACAGAAGTTGATTTCGGTGCATTATTTTTGAACAGGAGCTTCAACCGTTTTGTGGCATATGAGAAATTCCCTAAGCCCTGGACCTGTCGATTTTGGTCAAAAATGAAAATTTCAAAAGTGCCCCAATTTCTTCTTTAAACTTTAGGTACCATCCCAAAATGTATCACTAAGGTGAAAGAAGTTGATTTCGGAGCATCATTTTTTAACAGGAACTTCAACCGTTTTGTGGCATATGAGAAATTCCCTAAGCCCCGGACCTGTCGATTTTGATCAAAAATGAAAATTTCAAAAGTGCCCCAATTTCTGCTTTAAACTTTAGGTACTATCCCAAAATGTATCATTAAAGTGAAATAAGTTGATTTCGGGGCATCATTTTTGAACAGGAGCTTCAACCGTTTTGTGGCATATGAGAAATTCCCTAAACCCCGGACCTGTCGATTTTGGTCAAAAATGAAAATTTCAAAAGTGCCCCAATTTCTGCTTTAAACTTTAGGTACTATCCCAAAATGTATCACTAAGGTAACAGAAGTTGATTTCGGTGCATTATTTTTGAACAGGAGCTTCAACCATTTTGTGACATAGGAGAAATTCCCTAAGCCCCAGACCGTTCGATTTTGGTCAAAAATGAAAATTTCAATAGTGCCCCAATTTCTGCTTTAAACTTTAGGTACTATCCCAAAATGTATCACTAAGGTAACAGAAGTTGATTTCGGAGCATAATTTTTGAAGAGGAGCTTCAATTGTTTTGTGGCATATGAGAAATTCCCTAAGCCCCGGACCTGTCGATTTTGGTCAAAAATGAAAATTTCAAAAGTGCCCCAATTTCTGCTTTAAACTTTAGGTACTATCCCAAAATGTATCACTAAGGTGACAGAAGTTGATTTCGGTGCATTATTTTTGAACAGGAGCTTCAACCGTTTTGTGGCATATGAGAAATTCCCTAACCCCCGGACCTGTCGATTTTGGTCAAAAATGAAAATTTCAAAAGTGCCCCAATTTCTGCTTTAAACTTTAGGTACTATCCCAAAATGTATCACTAAGGTGACAGAAGTTTATTTCGGTGCATTATTTTTGAACAGGAGCTTCAACCGTTTTGTGGCATATGAGAAATTCCCTAAGCCCCGGACCTGTCGATTTTGGTCAAAAATGAAAATTTCAAAAGTGCCCCAATTTCTGCTTTAAACTTTAGGTACTATCCCAAAATGTATCACTAAGGTGACAGAAGTTGATTTCGGTGCATTATTTTTAAACAGGAGCTTCAACCGTTTTGTGGCATATGAGAAATTCCCTAAGCCCCGGACCTGTCGATTTTGGTCAAAAATAAAAATTTCAAAAGTGCCCCAATTTCTGCTTTAAACTTTAGGTACTATCCCAAAATGTATCATTAAAGTGAAATAAGTTGATTTCGGGGCATCATTTTTGAACAGGAGCTTCAACCGTTTTGTGGCATATGAGAAATTCCCTAAACCCCGGACCTGTCGATTTTGGTCAAAAATGAAAATTTCAAAAGTGCCCCAATTTCTGCTTTAAACTTTAGGTACTATCCCAAAATGTATCACTAAGGTAACAGAAGTTGATTTTGGAGCATAATTTTTGAAGAGGAGCTTCAATTGTTTTGTGGCATATGAGAAATTCCCTAAGCCCCGGACCTGTCGATTTTGGTCAAAAATGAAAATTTCAAAAGTGCCCCAATTTCTGCTTTAAACTTTAGGTACTATCCCAAAATGTATCACTAAGGTGACAGAAGTTGATTTCGGTGCATTATTTTTGAACAGGAGCTTCAACCGTTTTGTGGCATATGAGAAATTCCCTAAGCCCCGGACCTGTCAATTTTGGTCAAAAATGAAAATTTAAAAAGTGCCCCAATTTCTGCTTTAAACTTTAGGTACTATCCCAAAATGTATCACTAAGGTGACAGAAGTTGATTTCGGTGCATTATTTTTGAACAGGAGTTTCAACCGTTTTGTGGCATATGAGAAATTCCCTAAGCCCTGGACCTGTCGATTTTGGTCAAAAATTAAAATTTCAAAAGTGCCCCAATTTCTGCTTTAAACTTTAGGTACCATCCCAAAATGTATCACTAAGGTGAAAGAAGTTGATTTCGTAGCATCATTTTTGAACAGGAACTTCAACCGTTTTGTGGCATATGAGAAATTCCCTAAGCCCCGGACCTGTCGATTTTGGTCAAAAATGAAAATTTCAAAAGTGCCCCAATTTCTGCTTTAAACTTTAGGTACTATCCCAAAATGTATCACTAAGGTGACAGAAGTTGATTTCGGGGCATTATTTTTGAACAGGAGCTTCAACCGTTTTGTGGCATATGAGAAATTCCCTAAACCCCGGACCTGTTGATTTTGATCAAAAATGAAAATTTCAAAAGTGCCCCAATTTCTGCTTTAAACTTTAGGTACTATCCCAAAATGTATCACTAAGGTGACAGAAGGTGATTTTGGTGCATTATTTTTGAACAGGAGCTTCAACCGTTTTGTGGCGTATGAGAAATTCCCTAAGCCCTGGACCTGTCGATTTTGGTCAAAAATTAAAATTTCAAAATTGCCCCAATTTCTGCTTTAAACTTTAGGTACCATCCCAAAATGTATCACTAAGGTGACAGAAGTTGATTTCGGAGCATAATTTTTGAAGAGGAGCTTCAATTGTTTTGTGGCATATGAGAAATTCCCTAAGCCCCGGACCTGTCGATTTTGGTCAAAAATGAAAATTTCAAAAGTGCCCCAATTTCTGCTTTAAACTTTAGGTACTATCCCAAAATGTATCACTAAGGTGACAGAAGTTGATTTCGGTGTATTATTTTTGAACAGGAGCTTCAACCGTTTTGTGGCATATGAGAAATTCCCTAACCCCCGGACCTGTCGATTTTGGTCAAAAATGAAAATTTCAAAAGTGCCCCAATTTCTGCTTTAAACTTTAGGTACTATCCCAAAATGTATCACTAAGGTGAAATAAGTTGATTTCGGGGCATCATTTTTGAACAGGAGCTTCAACCGTTTTGTGGCAAATGAGAAATTCCCTAAGCCTCGGACCTGTCGATTTTGGTCAAAAATGAAAATTTCAAAAGTGCCCCAATTTCTGCTTTAAACTTTAGGTACTATCCCAAAATGTATCACTAAGGTGACAGAAGTTTATTTCGGTGCATTATTTTTTAACAGGAGCTTCAACCGTTTTGTGGCATATGAGAAATTCCCTAAGCCCCGGACCTGTCGATTTTGGTCAAAAATGAAAATTTCAAAAGTGCCCCAATTTCTGCTTTAAACTTTAGGTACTATCCCAAAATGTATCACTAAGGTGACAGAAGTTGATTTCGGTGCATTATTTTTAAACAGGAGCTTCAACCGTTTTGTGGCATATGAGAAATTCCCTAAGCCCCGGACCTGTCGATTTTGGTCAAAAATGAAAATTTCAAAAGTGCCCCAATTTCTGCTTTAAACTTTAGGTACTATCCCAAAATGTATCACTAAGGTAACAGAAGTTGATTTCGGAGCATAATTTTTGAAGAGGAGCTTCAATTGTTTTGTGGCATATGAGAAATTCCCTAAGCCCCGGACCTGTCGATTTTGGTCAAAAATGAAAATTTCAAAAGTGCCCCAATTTCTGCTTTAAACTTTAGGTACTATCCCAAAATGTATCACTAAGGTGAAAGAAGTTGATTTCGGGGCATCATTTTTGAACAGGAGCTTCAACCGTTTTGTGGAATATGAGAAATTCCCTAAGCCCTGGACCTGTCGATTTTGGTCAAAAATGAAAATTTCAAAAGTGCCCCAATTTCTGCTTTAAACTTTAGGTACTATCCCAAAATGTATCACTAAGGTGAAATAAGTTGACATCGGGGCATCATTTTTGAACAGGAGCTTCAACCGTTTTGTGGCATATGAGAAATTCCCTAAGCCCCGGACCTGTCGATTTTTGGTCAAAAATGAAAATTTCAAAAGTGCCCCAATTTCTGCTTTAAACTTTAGGTACTATCCCAAAATGTATCACTAAGGTGAAATAAGTTGATTTTGGGGCATCATTTTTGAACAGGAGCTTCAACCGTTTTGTGGCAAATGAGAAATTCCCTAAGCCCCGGACCTGTCGATTTTGGTCAAAAATTAAAATTTCAAAAGTGCCCCAATTTCTGCTTTAAACTTTAGGTACTATCCCAAAATGTATCACTAAGGTGACAGAAGTTGATTTTGGTGCATTATTTTTGAACAGGAGCTTCAACCGTTTTGTGGCATATGAGAAATTCCCTAAGCCCCGGACCTGTCGATTTTGGTCAAAAATGAAATTTTCAAAAGTGCCCCAATTTCTGCTTTAAACTTTAGGTACTATCCCAAAATGTATCACTAAGGTGACAGAAGGTGATTTTGGTGCATTATTTTTGAACAGGAGCTTCAACCGTTTTGTGGCATATGAGAAATTCCCTAAGCCCCGGACCTGTCGATTTTGGTCAAAAATGAAAATGTCAAAAGTGCCCCAATTTCTGCTTTAAACTTTAGGTACTATCCCAAAATGTATCACTAAGGTGACAGAAGTTGATTTCGGTGCATTATTTTTGAACAGGAGCTTCAACCGTTTTGTGTCATATGAGAAATTCCCTAAGACCCGGACCTGTCGATTTTGGTCAAAAATGAAAATTTCAAAAGTGCCCCAATTTCTGCTTTAAACTTTAGGTACTATCCCAAAATGTATCACTAAGGTGACAGAAGGTGATTTTGGTGCATTATTTTTGAACAGGAGCTTCAACCGTTTTGTGGCATATGAGAAATTCCCTAAGCCCCGGACCTGTCGATTTTGGTCAAAAATGAAAATTTCAAAAGTGCCCCAATTTCTGCTTTAAACTTTAGGTACTATCCCAAAATGTATCACTAAGGTGAAATAAGTTGATTTCGGGGCATCATTTTTGAACAGGAGCTTCAACCGTTTTGTGGCATATGAGAAATTCCCTAAATCCCGGACCTGTCGATTTTGGTCAAAAATGAAAATTTCAAAAGTGCCCCAATTTCTGCTTTAAACTTTAGGTACTATCCCAAAATGTATCACTAAGGTGACAGAAGTTGATTTCGGTGCATTATTTTTGAACAGGAGCTTCAACCGTTTTGTGGCATATGAGAAATTCCCTAAGCCCTGGACCTGTCGATTTTGGTCAAAAATGAAAATTTCAAAAGTGCCCCAATTTCTTCTTTAAACTTTAGGTACCATCCCAAAATGTATCACTAAGGTGAAAGAAGTTGATTTCGGAGCATCATTTTTTAACAGGAACTTCAACCGTTTTGTGGCATATGAGAAATTCCCTAAGCCCCGGACCTGTCGATTTTGATCAAAAATGAAAATTTCAAAAGTGCCCCAATTTCTGCTTTAAACTTTAGGTACTATCCCAAAATGTATCATTAAAGTGAAATAAGTTGATTTCGGGGCATCATTTTTGAACAGGAGCTTCAACCGTTTTGTGGCATATGAGAAATTCCCTAAACCCCGGACCTGTCGATTTTGGTCAAAAATGAAAATTTCAAAAGTGCCCCAATTTCTGCTTTAAACTTTAGGTACTATCCCAAAATGTATCACTAAGGTAACAGAAGTTGATTTCGGTGCATTATTTTTGAACAGGAGCTTCAACCATTTTGTGACATAGGAGAAATTCCCTAAGCCCCAGACCGTTCGATTTTGGTCAAAAATGAAAATTTCAATAGTGCCCCAATTTCTGCTTTAAACTTTAGGTACTATCCCAAAATGTATCACTAAGGTAACAGAAGTTGATTTCGGAGCATAATTTTTGAAGAGGAGCTTCAATTGTTTTGTGGCATATGAGAAATTCCCTAAGCCCCGGACCTGTCGATTTTGGTCAAAAATGAAAATTTCAAAAGTGCCCCAATTTCTGCTTTAAACTTTAGGTACTATCCCAAAATGTATCACTAAGGTGACAGAAGTTGATTTCGGTGCATTATTTTTGAACAGGAGCTTCAACCGTTTTGTGGCATATGAGAAATTCCCTAACCCCCGGACCTGTCGATTTTGGTCAAAAATGAAAATTTCAAAAGTGCCCCAATTTCTGCTTTAAACTTTAGGTACTATCCCAAAATGTATCACTAAGGTGACAGAAGTTTATTTCGGTGCATTATTTTTGAACAGGAGCTTCAACCGTTTTGTGGCATATGAGAAATTCCCTAAGCCCCGGACCTGTCGATTTTGGTCAAAAATGAAAATTTCAAAAGTGCCCCAATTTCTGCTTTAAACTTTAGGTACTATCCCAAAATGTATCACTAAGGTGACAGAAGTTGATTTCGGTGCATTATTTTTAAACAGGAGCTTCAACCGTTTTGTGGCATATGAGAAATTCCCTAAGCCCCGGACCTGTCGATTTTGGTCAAAAATAAAAATTTCAAAAGTGCCCCAATTTCTGCTTTAAACTTTAGGTACTATCCCAAAATGTATCATTAAAGTGAAATAAGTTGATTTCGGGGCATCATTTTTGAACAGGAGCTTCAACCGTTTTGTGGCATATGAGAAATTCCCTAAACCCCGGACCTGTCGATTTTGGTCAAAAATGAAAATTTCAAAAGTGCCCCAATTTCTGCTTTAAACTTTAGGTACTATCCCAAAATGTATCACTAAGGTAACAGAAGTTGATTTTGGAGCATAATTTTTGAAGAGGAGCTTCAATTGTTTTGTGGCATATGAGAAATTCCCTAAGCCCCGGACCTGTCGATTTTGGTCAAAAATGAAAATTTCAAAAGTGCCCCAATTTCTGCTTTAAACTTTAGGTACTATCCCAAAATGTATCACTAAGGTGACAGAAGTTGATTTCGGTGCATTATTTTTGAACAGGAGCTTCAACCGTTTTGTGGCATATGAGAAATTCCCTAAGCCCCGGACCTGTCAATTTTGGTCAAAAATGAAAATTTAAAAAGTGCCCCAATTTCTGCTTTAAACTTTAGGTACTATCCCAAAATGTATCACTAAGGTGAAATAAGTTGATTTCGGGGCATCATTTTTGAACAGGAGCTTCAACCGTTTTGTGGCAAATGAGAAATTCCCTAAGCCCCGGACCTGTCGATTTTGGTCAAAAATGAAAATTTCAAAAGTGCCCCAATTTCTGCTTTAAACTTTAGGTACTATCCCAAAATGTATCACTAAGGTGACAGAAGTTGATTTCGGTGCATTATTTTTGAACAGGAGTTTCAACCGTTTTGAGGCATATGAGAAATTCCCTAAGCCCTGGACCTGTCGATTTTGGTCAAAAATGAAAATTTCAAAAGTGCCCCAATTTCTGCTTTAAACTTTAGGTACCATCCCAAAATGTATCACTAAGGTGAAAGAAGTTGATTTCGGAGCATCATTTTTGAACAGGAACTTCAACCTTTTTGTGGCATATGAGAAATTCCCTAAGCCCCGGACCTGTCGATTTTGATCAAAAATGAAAATTTCAAAAGTGCCCCAATTTCTGCTTTAAACTTTAGGTACTATCCCAAAATGTATCACTAAGGTAACAGAAGGTGATTTTGGTGCATTATTTTTGAACAGGAGCTTCAACCGTTTTGTGGCATATGAGAAATTCCCTAAGCCCTGGACCTGTCGATTTTGGTCAAAAATGAAAATTTCAAAAGTGCCCCAATTTCTGCTTTAAACTTTAGGTACTATCCCAAAATGTATCACTAAGGTGACAGAAGTTGATTTCGGTGCATTATTTTTGAACAGGAGTTTCAACCGTTTTGTGGCATATGAGAAATTCCCTAAGCCCTGGACCTGTCGATTTTGGTCAAAAATTAAAATTTCAAAAGTGCCCCAATTTCTGCTTTAAACTTTAGGTACCATCCCAAAATGTATCACTAAGGTGAAAGAAGTTGATTTCGTAGCATCATTTTTGAACAGGAACTTCAACCGTTTTGTGGCATATGAGAAATTCCCTAAGCCCCGGACCTGTCGATTTTGGTCAAAAATGAAAATTTCAAAAGTGCCCCAATTTCTGCTTTAAACTTTAGGTAATATCCCAAAATGTATCACTAAGGTGACAGAAGTTGATTTCGGGGCATTATTTTTGAACAGGAGCTTCAACCGTTTTGTGGCATATGAGAAATTCCCTAAACCCCGGACCTGTCGATTTTGATCAAAAATGAAAATTAAAAAAGTGCCCCAATTTCTGCTTTAAACTTTAGGTACTATCCCAAAATGTATCACTAAGGTGACAGAAGGTGATTTTGGTGCATTATTTTTGAACAGGAGCTTCAACCGTTTTGTGGCGTATGAGAAATTCCCTAAGCCCTGGACCTGTCGATTTTGGTCAAAAATTAAAATTTCAAAAGTGCCCCAATTTCTGCTTTAAACTTTAGGTACCATCCCAAAATGTATCACTAAGGTGACAGAAGTTGATTTCGGAGCATAATTTTTGAAGAGGAGCTTCAATTGTTTTGTGGCATATGAGAAATTCCCTAAGCCCCGGACCTGTCGATTTTGGTCAAAAATGAAAATTTCAAAAGTGCCCCAATTTCTGCTTTAAACTTTAGGTACTATCCCAAAATGTATCACTAAGGTGACAGAAGTTGATTTCGGGGCATCATTTTTGAACAGGAGCTTCAACCGTTTTGTGGAATATGAGAAATTCCCTAAGCCCTGGACCTGTCGATTTTGGTCAAAAATGAAAATTTCAAAAGTGCCCCAATTTCTGCTTTAAACTTTAGGTACTATCCCAAAATGTATCACTAAGGTGAAATAAGTTGATATCGGGGCATCATTTTTGAACAGGAGCTTCAACCGTTTTGTGGCATATGAGAAATTCCCTAAGCCCCGGACCTGTCAATTTTTGGTCAAAAATGAAAATTTCAAAAGTGCCCCAATTTCTGCTTTAAACTTTAGGTACTATCCCAAAATGTATCACTAAGGTGAAATAAGTTGATTTCGGGGCATCATTTTTGAACAGGAGCTTCAACCGTTTTGTGGCAAATGAGAAATTCCCTAAGCCCCGGACCTGTCGATTTTGGTCAAAAATTAAAATTTCAAAAGTGCCCCAATTTCTGCTTTAAACTTTAGGTACTATCCCAAAATGTATCACTAAGGTGACAGAAGTTTATTTCGGTGCATTATTTTTGAACAGGAGCTTCAACCGTTTTGTGGCATATGAGAAATTCCCTAAGCCCTGGACCTGTCGATTTTGGTCAAAAATGAAAATTTCAAAAGTGCCCCAATTTCTGCTTTAAACTTTAGGTACTATCCCAAAATGTATCACTAAGGTGACAGAAGTTGATTTCGGTGCATTATTTTTGAACAGGAGCTTCAACCGTTTTGTGTCATATGAGAAATTCCCTAAGCCCCGGACCTGTCGATTTTGGTCAAAAATGAAAATTTCAAAAGTGCCCCAATTTCTGCTTTAAACTTTAGGTACTATCCCAAAATGTATCACTAAGGTGACAGAAGTTGATTTCGGTGCATTATTTTTGAACAGGAGCTTCAACCGTTTTGTGGCATATGAGAAATTCCCTAAGCCCTGGACCTGTCGATTTTGGTCAAAAATGAAAATTTCAAAAGTGCCCCAATTTCTTCTTTAAACTTTAGGTACCATCCCAAAATGTATCACTAAGGTGAAAGAAGTTGATTTCGGAGCATCATTTTTTAACAGGAACTTCAACCGTTTTGTGGCATATGAGAAATTCCCTAAGCCCCGGACCTGTCGATTTTGATCAAAAATGAAAATTTCAAAAGTGCCCCAATTTCTGCTTTAAACTTTAGGTACTATCCCAAAATGTATCACTAAGGTAACAGAAGTTGATTTCGGAGCATAATTTTTGAACAGGAGCTTCAACCGTTTTGTGGCATATGAGAAATTCCCTAAGCCCCGGACCTGTCGATTTTGGTCAAAAATGAAAATTTCAAAAGTGCCCCAATTTCTGCTTTAAACTTTAGGTACTATCCCAAAATGTATCACTAAGGTAACAGAAGTTGATTTCGGTGCATTATTTTTGAACAGGAGCTTCAACCATTTTGTGACATAGGAGAAATTCCCTAAGCCCCAGACCGTTCGATTTTGGTCAAAAATGAAAATTTCAATAGTGCCCCAATTTCTGCTTTAAACTTTAGGTACTATCCCAAAATGTATCACTAAGGTAACAGAAGTTGATTTCGGAGCATAATTTTTGAAGAGGAGCTTCAATTGTTTTGTGGCATATGAGAAATTCCCTAAGCCCCGGACCTGTCGATTTTGGTCAAAAATGAAAATTTCAAAAGTGCCCCAATTTCTGCTTTAAACTTTAGGTACTATCCCAAAATGTATCACTAAGGTGACAGAAGTTGATTTCGGTGTATTATTTTTGAACAGGAGCTTCAACCGTTTTGTGGCATATGAGAAATTCCCTAAGCCCCGGACCTGTCGATTTTGGTCAAAAATGAAAATTTCAAAAGTGCCCCAATTTCTGCTTTAAACTTTAGGTACTATCCCAAAATGTATCACTAAGGTGAAATAAGTTGATTTCGGGGCATCATTTTTGAACAGGAGCTTCAACCGTTTTGTGGCATATGAGAAATTCCCTAAATCCCGGACCTGTCGATTTTGGTCAAAAATGAAAATTTCAAAAGTGCCCCAATTTCTGCTTTAAACTTTAGGTACTATCCCAAAATGTATCACTAAGGTGACAGAAGTTGATTTCGGTGCATTATTTTTGAACAGGAGCTTCAACCGTTTTGTGGCATATGAGAAATTCCCTAAGCCCTGGACCTGTCGATTTTGGTCAAAAATGAAAATTTCAAAAGTGCCCCAATTTCTTCTTTAAACTTTAGGTACCATCCCAAAATGTATCACTAAGGTGAAAGAAGTTGATTTCGGAGCATCATTTTTTAACAGGAACTTCAACCGTTTTGTGGCATATGAGAAATTCCCTAAGCCCCGGACCTGTCGATTTTGATCAAAAATGAAAATTTCAAAAGTGCCCCAATTTCTGCTTTAAACTTTAGGTACTATCCCAAAATGTATCATTAAAGTGAAATAAGTTGATTTCGGGGCATCATTTTTGAACAGGAGCTTCAACCGTTTTGTGGCATATGAGAAATTCCCTAAACCCCGGACCTGTCGATTTTGGTCAAAAATGAAAATTTCAAAAGTGCCCCAATTTCTGCTTTAAACTTTAGGTACTATCCCAAAATGTATCACTAAGGTAACAGAAGTTGATTTCGGTGCATTATTTTTGAACAGGAGCTTCAACCATTTTGTGACATAGGAGAAATTCCCTAAGCCCCAGACCGTTCGATTTTGGTCAAAAATGAAAATTTCAATAGTGCCCCAATTTCTGCTTTAAACTTTAGGTACTATCCCAAAATGTATCACTAAGGTAACAGAAGTTGATTTCGGAGCATAATTTTTGAAGAGGAGCTTCAATTGTTTTGTGGCATATGAGAAATTCCCTAAGCCCCGGACCTGTCGATTTTGGTCAAAAATGAAAATTTCAAAAGTGCCCCAATTTCTGCTTTAAACTTTAGGTACTATCCCAAAATGTATCACTAAGGTGACAGAAGTTGATTTCGGTGCATTATTTTTGAACAGGAGCTTCAACCGTTTTGTGGCATATGAGAAATTCCCTAACCCCCGGACCTGTCGATTTTGGTCAAAAATGAAAATTTCAAAAGTGCCCCAATTTCTGCTTTAAACTTTAGGTACTATCCCAAAATGTATCACTAAGGTGACAGAAGTTTATTTCGGTGCATTATTTTTGAACAGGAGCTTCAACCGTTTTGTGGCATATGAGAAATTCCCTAAGCCCCGGACCTGTCGATTTTGGTCAAAAATGAAAATTTCAAAAGTGCCCCAATTTCTGCTTTAAACTTTAGGTACTATCCCAAAATGTATCACTAAGGTGACAGAAGTTGATTTCGGTGCATTATTTTTAAACAGGAGCTTCAACCGTTTTGTGGCATATGAGAAATTCCCTAAGCCCCGGACCTGTCGATTTTGGTCAAAAATAAAAATTTCAAAAGTGCCCCAATTTCTGCTTTAAACTTTAGGTACTATCCCAAAATGTATCATTAAAGTGAAATAAGTTGATTTCGGGGCATCATTTTTGAACAGGAGCTTCAACCGTTTTGTGGCATATGAGAAATTCCCTAAGCCCCGGACCTGTCGATTTTGGTCAAAAATGAAAATTTCAAAAGTGCCCCAATTTCTGCTTTAAACTTTAGGTACTATCCCAAAATGTATCACTAAGGTGACAGAAGTTGATTTCGGTGCATTATTTTTGAACAGGAGCTTCAACCGTTTTGTGGCATATGAGAAATTCCCTAACCCCCGGACCTGTCGATTTTGGTCAAAAATGAAAATTTCAAAAGTGCCCCAATTTCTGCTTTAAACTTTAGGTACTATCCCAAAATGTATCACTAAGGTGAAATAAGTTGATTTCGGGGCATCATTTTTGAACAGGAGCTTCAACCGTTTTGTGGCAAATGAGAAATTCTCTAAGCCCCGGACCTGTCGATTTTGGTCAAAAATGAAAATTTCAAAAGTGCCCCAATTTCTGCTTTAAACTTTAGGTACTATCCCAAAATGTATCACTAAGGTGACAGAAGTTTATTTCGGTGCATTATTTTTGAACAGGAGCTTCAACCGTTTTGTGGCATATGAGAAATTCCCTAAGCCCCGGACCTGTCGATTTTGGTCAAAAATGAAAATTTCAAAAGTGCCCCAATTTCTGCTTTAAACTTTAGGTACTATCCCAAAATGTATCACTAAGGTGACAGAAGTTGATTTCGGTGCATTATTTTTAAACAGGAGCTTCAACCGTTTTGTGGCATATGAGAAATTCCCTAAGCCCCGGACCTGTCGATTTTGGTCAAAAATAAAAATTTCAAAAGTGCCCCAATTTCTGCTTTAAACTTTAGGTACTATCCCAAAATGTATCATTAAAGTGAAATAAGTTGATTTCGGGGCATCATTTTTGAACAGGAGCTTCAACCGTTTTGTGGCATATGAGAAATTCCCTAAACCCCGGACCTGTCGATTTTGGTCAAAAATGAAAATTTCAAAAGTGCCCCAATTTCTGCTTTAAACTTTAGGTACTATCCCAAAATGTATCACTAAGGTGACAGAAGTTGATTTCGGTGCATTATTTTTGAACAGGAGTTTCAACCGTTTTGTGGCATATGAGAAATTCCCTAAGCCCTGGACCTGTCGATTTTGGTCAAAAATGAAAATTTCAAAAGTGCCCCAATTTCTGCTTTAAACTTTAGGTACCATCCCAAAATGTATCACTAAGGTGAAAGAAGTTGATTTCGGAGCATCATTTTTGAACAGGAACTTCAACCTTTTTGTGGCATATGAGAAATTCCCTAAGCCCCGGACCTGTCGATTTTGATCAAAAATGAAAATTTCAAAAGTGCCCCAATTTCTGCTTTAAACTTTAGGTACTATCCCAAAATGTATCACTAAGGTAACAGAAGGTGATTTTGGTGCATTATTTTTGAACAGGAGCTTCAACCGTTTTGTGGCATATGAGAAATTCCCTAAGCCCTGGACCTGTCGATTTTGGTCAAAAATGAAAATTTCAAAAGTGCCCCAATTTCTGCTTTAAACTTTAGGTACTATCCCAAAATGTATCACTAAGGTGAAATAAGTTGATTTCGGGGCATCATTTTTGAACAGGAGCTTCAACCGTTTTGTGGCAAATGAGAAATTCCCTAAGCCCCGGACCTGTCGATTTTGGTCAAAAATGAAAATTTCAAAAGTGCCCCAATTTCTGCTTTAAACTTTAGGTACTATCCCAAAATGTATCACTAAGGTGACAGAAGTTGATTTCGGTGCATTATTTTTGAACAGGAGTTTCAACCGTTTTGTGGCATATGAGAAATTCCCTAAGCCCTGGACCTGTCGATTTTGGTCAAAAATTAAAATTTCAAAAGTGCCCCAATTTCTGCTTTAAACTTTAGGTACCATCCCAAAATGTATCACTAAGGTGAAAGAAGTTGATTTCGTAGCATCATTTTTGAACAGGAACTTCAACCGTTTTGTGGCATATGAGAAATTCCCTAAGCCCCGGACCTGTCGATTTTGGTCAAAAATGAAAATTTCAAAAGTGCCCCAATTTCTGCTTTAAACTTTAGGTACTATCCCAAAATGTATCACTAAGGTGACAGAAGTTGATTTCGGGGCATTATTTTTGAACAGGAGCTTCAACCATTTTGTGGCATATGAGAAATTCCCTAAACCCCGGACCTGTCGATTTTGGTCAAAAATGAAAATTTCAAAAGTGCCCCAATTTCTGCTTTAAACTTTAGGTACTATCCCAAAATGTATCACTAAGGTGACAGAAGGTGATTTTGGTGCATTATTTTTGAACAGGAGCTTCAACCGTTTTGTGGCGTATGAGAAATTCCCTAAGCCCTGGACCTGTCGATTTTGGTCAAAAATTAAAATTTCAAAAGTGCCCCAATTTCTGCTTTAAACTTTAGGTACCATCCCAAAATGTATCACTAAGGTGACAGAAGTTGATTTCGGAGCATAATTTTTGAACAGGAGCTTCAAACATTTTGTGACATAGGAGAAATTCCCTAAGCCCCAGACCGTTCGATTTTGGTCAAAAATGAAAATTTCAATAGTGCCCCAATTTCTGCTTTAAACTTTAGGTACTATCCCAAAATGTATCACTAAGGTGACAGAAGTTGATTTCGGAGCATAATTTTTGAACAGGAGCTTCAACCGTTTTGTGGCATATGAGAAATTCCCTAAGCCCCGGACCTGTCGATTTTTGGTCAAAAATGAAAATTTCAAAAGTGCCCCAATTTCTGCTTTAAACTTTAGGTACTATCCCAAAATGTATCACTAAGGTGAAATAAGTTGATTTCGGGGCATCATTTTTGAACAGGAGCTTCAACCGTTTTGTGGCAAATGAGAAATTCCCTAAGCCCCGGACCTGTCGATTTTGGTCAAAAATTAAAATTTCAAAAGTGCCCCAATTTCTGCTTTAAACTTTAGGTACTATCCCAAAATGTATCACTAAGGTGACAGAAGTTTATTTCGGTGCATTATTTTTGAACAGGAGCTTCAACCGTTTTGTGGCATATGAGAAATTCCCTAAGCCCCGGACCTGTCGATTTTGGTCAAAAATGAAAATTTCAAAAGTGCCCCAATTTCTGCTTTAAACTTTAGGTACTATCCCAAAATGTATCACTAAGGTGACAGAAGTTGATTTCGGTGCATTATTTTTGAACAGGAGCTTCAACCGTTTTGTGTCATATGAGAAATTCCCTAAGCCCCGGACCTGTCGATTTTGGTCAAAAATGAAAATTTCAAAAGTGCCCCAATTTCTGCTTTAAACTTTAGGTACTATCCCAAAATGTATCACTAAGGTGACAGAAGTTGATTTCGGTGCATTATTTTTGAACAGGAGCTTCAACCGTTTTGTGGCATATGAGAAATTCCCTAAGCCCTGGACCTGTCGATTTTGGTCAAAAATGAAAATTTCAAAAGTGCCCCAATTTCTTCTTTAAACTTTAGGTACCATCCCAAAATGTATCACTAAGGTGAAAGAAGTTGATTTCGGAGCATCATTTTTTAACAGGAACTTCAACCGTTTTGTGGCATATGAGAAATTCCCTAAGCCCCGGACCTGTCGATTTTGATCAAAAATGAAAATTTCAAAAGTGCCCCAATTTCTGCTTTAAACTTTAGGTACTATCCCAAAATGTATCATTAAAGTGAAATAAGTTGATTTCGGGGCATCATTTTTGAACAGGAGCTTCAACCGTTTTGTGGCATATGAGAAATTCCCTAAACCCCGGACCTGTCGATTTTGGTCAAAAATGAAAATTTCAAAAGTGCCCCAATTTCTGCTTTAAACTTTAGGTACTATCCCAAAATGTATCACTAAGGTAACAGAAGTTGATTTCGGAGCATAATTTTTGAACAGGAGCTTCAACCGTTTTGTGGCATATGAGAAATTCCCTAAGCCCCTGACCTGTCGATTTTGGTCAAAAATGAAAATTTCAAAAGTGCCCCAATTTCTGCTTTAAACTTTAGGTACTATCCCAAAATGTATCACTAAGGTAACAGAAGTTGATTTCGGTGCATTATTTTTGAACAGGAGCTTCAACCATTTTGTGACATAGGAGAAATTCCCTAAGCCCCAGACCGTTCGATTTTGGTCAAAAATGAAAATTTCAATAGTGCCCCAATTTCTGCTTTAAACTTTAGGTACTATCCCAAAATGTATCACTAAGGTAACAGAAGTTGATTTCGGAGCATAATTTTTGAAGAGGAGCTTCAATTGTTTTGTGGCATATGAGAAATTCCCTAAGCCCCGGACCTGTCGATTTTGGTCAAAAATGAAAATTTCAAAAGTGCCCCAATTTCTGCTTTAAACTTTAGGTACTATCCCAAAATGTATCACTAAGGTGACAGAAGTTGATTTCGGTGTATTATTTTTTAACAGGAGCTTCAACCGTTTTGTGGCATATGAGAAATTCCCTAACCCCCGGACCTGTCGATTTTGGTCAAAAATGAAAATTTCAAAAGTGCCCCAATTTCTGCTTTAAACTTTAGGTACTATCCCAAAATGTATCACTAAGGTGAAATAAGTTGATTTCGGGGCATCATTTTTGAACAGGAGCTTCAACCGTTTTGTGGCAAATGAGAAATTCCCTAAGCCCCGGACCTGTCGATTTTGGTCAAAAATGAAAATTTCAAAAGTGCCCCAATTTCTGCTTTAAACTTTAGGTACTATCCCAAAATGTATCACTAAGGTGACAGAAGTTTATTTCGGTGCATTATTTTTGAACAGGAGCTTCAACCGTTTTGTGGCATATGAGAAATTCCCTAAGCCCCGGACCTGTCGATTTTGGTCAAAAATGAAAATTTCAAAAGTGCCCCAATTTCTGCTTTAAACTTTAGGTACTATCCCAAAATGTATCACTAAGGTGACAGAAGTTGATTTCGGTGCATTATTTTTAAACAGGAGCTTCAACCGTTTTGTGGCATATGAGAAATTCCCTAAGCCCCGGACCTGTCGATTTTGGTCAAAAATGAAAATTTCAAAAGTGCCCCAATTTCTGCTTTAAACTTTAGGTACTATCCCAAAATGTATCATTAAAGTGAAATTAGTTGATTTCGGGGCATCATTTTTGAACAGGAGCTTCAACCGTTTTGTGGCATATGAGAAATTCCCTAAACCCCGGACCTGTCGATTTTGGTCAAAAATGAAAATTTCAAAAGTGCCCCAATTTCTGCTTTAAACTTTAGGTACTATCCCAAAATGTATCACTAAGGTAACAGAAGTTGATTTCGGAGCATAATTTTTGAAGAGGAGCTTCAATTGTTTTGTGGCATATGAGAAATTCCCTAAGCCCCGGACCTGTCGATTTTGGTCAAAAATGAAAATTTCAAAAGTGCCCCAATTTCTGCTTTAAACTTTAGGTACTATCCCAAAATGTATCACTAAGGTGACAGAAGTTGATTTCGGGGCATCATTTTTGAACAGGAGCTTCAACCGTTTTGTGGAATATGAGAAATTCCCTAAGCCCTGGACCTGTCGATTTTGGTCAAAAATGAAAATTTCAAAAGTGCCCCAATTTCTGCTTTAAACTTTAGGTACTATCCCAAAATGTATCACTAAGGTGAAATAAGTTGACATCGGGGCATCATTTTTGAACAGGAGCTTCAACCGTTTTGTGGCATATGAGAAATTCCCTAAGCCCCGGACCTGTCGATTTTTGGTCAAAAATGAAAATTTCAAAAGTGCCCCAATTTCTGCTTTAAACTTTAGGTACTATCCCAAAATGTATCACTAAGGTGAAATAAGTTGATTTCGGGGCATCATTTTTGAACAGGAGCTTCAACCGTTTTGTGGCAAATGAGAAATTCCCTAAGCCCCGGACCTGTCGATTTTGGTCAAAAATTAAAATTTCAAAAGTGCCCCAATTTCTGCTTTAAACTTTAGGTACTATCCCAAAATGTATCACTAAGGTGACAGAAGTTGATTTTGGTGCATTATTTTTGAACAGGAGCTTCAACCGTTTTGTGGCATATGAGAAATTCCCTAAGCCCCGGACCTGTCGATTTTGGTCAAAAATGAAAATTTCAAAAGTGCCCCAATTTCTGCTTTAAACTTTAGGTACTATCCCAAAATGTATCACTAAGGTGACAGAAGTTGATTTCGGTGCATTATTTTTGAACAGGAGCTTCAACCGTTTTGTGTCATATGAGAAATTCCCTAAGCCCCGGACCTGTCGATTTTGGTCAAAAATGAAATTTTCAAAAGTGCCCCAATTTCTGCTTTAAACTTTAGGTACTATCCCAAAATGTATCACTAAGGTGACAGAAGGTGATTTTGGTGCATTATTTTTGAACAGGAGCTTCAACCGTTTTGTGGCATATGAGAAATTCCCTAAGCCCCGGACCTGTCGATTTTGGTCAAAAATGAAAATGTCAAAAGTGCCCCAATTTCTGCTTTAAACTTTAGGTACTATCCCAAAATGTATCACTAAGGTGAAATAAGTTGATTTCGGGGCATCATTTTTGAACAGGAGCTTCAACCGTTTTGTGGCAAATGAGAAATTCCCTAAGCCCCGGACCTGTCGATTTTGGTCAAAAATTAAAATTTCAAAAGTGCCCCAATTTCTGCTTTAAACTTTAGGTACTATCCCAAAATGTATCACTAAGGTGACAGAAGTTGATTTTGGTGCATTATTTTTGAACAGGAGCTTCAACCGTTTTGTGGCATATGAGAAATTCCCTAAGCCCCGGACCTGTCGATTTTGGTCAAAAATGAAAATTTCAAAAGTGCCCCAATTTCTGCTTTAAACTTTAGGTACTATCCCAAAATGTATCACTAAGGTGACAGAAGTTGATTTCGGTGCATTATTTTTGAACAGGAGCTTCAACCGTTTTGTGTCATATGAGAAATTCCCTAAGCCCCGGACCTGTCGATTTTGGTCAAAAATGAAATTTTCAAAAGTGCCCCAATTTCTGCTTTAAACTTTAGGTACTATCCCAAAATGTATCACTAAGGTGACAGAAGGTGATTTTGGTGCATTATTTTTGAACAGGAGCTTCAACCGTTTTGTGGCATATGAGAAATTCCCTAAGCCCCGGACCTGTCGATTTTGGTCAAAAATGAAAATGTCAAAAGTGCCCCAATTTCTGCTTTAAACTTTAGGTACTATCCCAAAATGTATCACTAAGGTGACAGAAGTTGATTTCGGTGCATTATTTTTGAACAGGAGCTTCAACCGTTTTGTGTCATGAGAAATTCCCTAAGCCCCGGACCTGTCGATTTTGGTCAAAAATGAAAATTTCAAAAGTGCCCCAATTTCTGCTTTAAACTTTAGGTACTATCCCAAAATGTATCACTAAGGTGACAGAAGGTGATTTTGGTGCATTATTTTTGAACAGGAGCTTCAACCGTTTTGTGGCATATGAGAAATTCCCTAAGCCCCGGACCTGTCGATTTTGGTCAAAAATGAAAATTTCAAAAGTGCCCCAATTTCTGCTTTAAACTTAAGGTACTATCCCAAAATGTATCACTAAGGTGAAATAAGTTGATTTCGGGGCATCATTTTTGAACAGGAGCTTCAACCGTTTTGTGGCATATGAGAAATTCCCTAAATCCCGGACCTGTCGATTTTGGTCAAAAATGAAAATTTCAAAAGTGCCCCAATTTCTGCTTTAAACTTTAGGTACTATCCCAAAATGTATCACTAAGGTGACAGAAGTTGATTTCGGTGCATTATTTTTGAACAGGAGCTTCAACCGTTTTGTGGCATATGAGAAATTCCCTAAGCCCTGGACCTGTCGATTTTGGTCAAAAATGAAAATTTCAAAAGTGCCCCAATTTCTTCTTTAAACTTTAGGTACCATCCCAAAATGTATCACTAAGGTGAAAGAAGTTGATTTCGGAGCATCATTTTTTAACAGGAACTTCAACCGTTTTGTGGCATATGAGAAATTCCCTAAGCCCCGGACCTGTCGATTTTGATCAAAAATGAAAATTTCAAAAGTGCCCCAATTTCTGCTTTAAACTTTAGGTACTATCCCAAAATGTATCATTAAAGTGAAATAAGTTGATTTCGGGGCATCATTTTTGAACAGGAGCTTCAACCGTTTTGTGGCATATGAGAAATTCCCTAAACCCCGGACCTGTCGATTTTGGTCAAAAATTTAAATTTCAAAAGTGCCCCAATTTCTGCTTTAAACTTTAGGTACTATCCCAAAATGTATCACTAAGGTAACAGAAGTTGATTTCGGTGCATTATTTTTGAACAGGAGCTTCAACCATTTTGTGACATAGGAGAAATTCCCAAAGCCCCAGACCGTTCGATTTTGGTCAAAAATGAAAATTTCAATAGTGCCCCAATTTCTGCTTTAAACTTTAGGTACTATCCCAAAATGTATCACTAAGGTAACAGAAGTTGATTTCGGAGCATAATTTTTGAAGAGGAGCTTCAATTGTTTTGTGGCATATGAGAAATTCCCTAAGCCCCGGACCTGTCGATTTTGGTCAAAAATGAAAATTTCAAAAGTGCCCCAATTTCTGCTTTAAACTTTAGGTACTATCCCAAAATGTATCACTAAGGTGACAGAAGTTGATTTCGGTGTATTATTTTTTAACAGGAGCTTCAACCGTTTTGTGGCATATGAGAAATTCCCTAACCCCCGGACCTGTCGATTTTGGTCAAAAATGAAAATTTCAAAAGTGCCCCAATTTCTGCTTTAAACTTTAGGTACTATCCCAAAATGTATCACTAAGGTGAAATAAGTTGATTTCGGGGCATCATTTTTGAACAGGAGCTTCAACCGTTTTGTGGCAAATGAGAAATTCCCTAAGCCCCGGACCTGTCGATTTTGGTCAAAAATGAAAATTTCAAAAGTGCCCCAATTTCTGCTTTAAACTTTAGGTACTATCCCAAAATGTATCACTAAGGTGACAGAAGTTTATTTCGGTGCATTATTTTTTAACAGGAGCTTCAACCGTTTTGTGGCATATGAGAAATTCCCTAAGCCCCGGACCTGTCGATTTTGGTCAAAAATGAAAATTTCAAAAGTGCCCCAATTTCTGCTTTAAACTTTAGGTACTATCCCAAAATGTATCACTAAGGTGACAGAAGTTGATTTCGGTGCATTATTTTTAAACAGGAGCTTCAACCGTTTTGTGGCATATGAGAAATTCCCTAAGCCCCGGACCTGTCGATTTTGGTCAAAAATGAAAATTTCAAAAGTGCCCCAATTTCTGCTTTAAACTTTAGGTACTATCCCAAAATGTATCATTAAAGTGAAATTAGTTGATTTCGGGGCATCATTTTTGAACAGGAGCTTCAACCGTTTTGTGGCATATGAGAAATTCCCTAAACCCCGGACCTGTCGATTTTGGTCAAAAATGAAAATTTCAAAAGTGCCCCAATTTCTGCTTTAAACTTTAGGTACTATCCCAAAATGTATCACTAAGGTAACAGAAGTTGATTTCGGAGCATAATTTTTGAAGAGGAGCTTCAATTGTTTTGTGGCATATGAGAAATTCCCTAAGCCCCGGACCTGTCGATTTTGGTCAAAAATGAAAATTTCAAAAGTGCCCCAATTTCTGCTTTAAACTTTAGGTACTATCCCAAAATGTATCACTAAGGTGACAGAAGTTGATTTCGGGGCATCATTTTTGAACAGGAGCTTCAACCGTTTTGTGGAATATGAGAAATTCCCTAAGCCCTGGACCTGTCGATTTTGGTCAAAAATGAAAATTTCAAAAGTGCCCCAATTTCTGCTTTAAACTTTAGGTACTATCCCAAAATGTATCACTAAGGTGAAATAAGTTGACATCGGGGCATCATTTTTGAACAGGAGCTTCAACCGTTTTGTGGCATATGAGAAATTCCCTAAGCCCCGGACCTGTCGATTTTTGGTCAAAAATGAAAATTTCAAAAGTGCCCCAATTTCTGCTTTAAACTTTAGGTACTATCCCAAAATGTATCACTAAGGTGAAATAAGTTGATTTCGGGGCATCATTTTTGAACAGGAGCTTCAACCGTTTTGTGGCAAATGAGAAATTCCCTAAGCCCCGGACCTGTCGATTTTGGTCAAAAATTAAAATTTCAAAAGTGCCCCAATTTCTGCTTTAAACTTTAGGTACTATCCCAAAATGTATCACTAAGGTGACAGAAGTTGATTTTGGTGCATTATTTTTGAACAGGAGCTTCAACCGTTTTGTGGCATATGAGAAATTCCCTAAGCCCCGGACCTGTCGATTTTGGTCAAAAATGAAAATTTCAAAAGTGCCCCAATTTCTGCTTTAAACTTTAGGTACTATCCCAAAATGTATCACTAAGGTGACAGAAGTTGATTTCGGTGCATTATTTTTGAACAGGAGCTTCAACCGTTTTGTGTCATATGAGAAATTCCCTAAGCCCCGGACCTGTCGATTTTGGTCAAAAATGAAATTTTCAAAAGTGCCCCAATTTCTGCTTTAAACTTTAGGTACTATCCCAAAATGTATCACTAAGGTGACAGAAGGTGATTTTGGTGCATTATTTTTGAACAGGAGCTTCAACCGTTTTGTGGCATATGAGAAATTCCCTAAGCCCCGGACCTGTCGATTTTGGTCAAAAATGAAAATGTCAAAAGTGCCCCAATTTCTGCTTTAAACTTTAGGTACTATCCCAAAATGTATCACTAAGGTGACAGAAGTTGATTTCGGTGCATTATTTTTGAACAGGAGCTTCAACCGTTTTGTGTCATATGAGAAATTCCCTAAGCCCCGGACCTGTCGATTTTGGTCAAAAATGAAAATTTCAAAAGTGCCCCAATTTCTGCTTTAAACTTTAGGTACTATCCCAAAATGTATCACTAAGGTGACAGAAGGTGATTTTGGTGCATTATTTTTGAACAGGAGCTTCAACCGTTTTGTGGCATATGAGAAATTCCCTAAGCCCCGGACCTGTCGATTTTGGTCAAAAATGAAAATTTCAAAAGTGCCCCAATTTCTGCTTTAAACTTTAGGTACTATCCCAAAATGTATCACTAAGGTGAAATAAGTTGATTTCGGGGCATCATTTTTGAACAGGAGCTTCAACCGTTTTGTGGCATATGAGAAATTCCCTAAATCCCGGACCTGTCGATTTTGGTCAAAAATGAAAATTTCAAAAGTGCCCCAATTTCTGCTTTAAACTTTAGGTACTATCCCAAAATGTATCACTAAGGTGACAGAAGTTGATTTCGGTGCATTATTTTTGAACAGGAGCTTCAACCGTTTTGTGGCATATGAGAAATTCCCTAAGCCCTGGACCTGTCGATTTTGGTCAAAAATGAAAATTTCAAAAGTGCCCCAATTTCTTCTTTAAACTTTAGGTACCATCCCAAAATGTATCACTAAGGTGAAAGAAGTTGATTTCGGAGCATCATTTTTTAACAGGAACTTCAACCGTTTTGTGGCATATGAGAAATTCCCTAAGCCCCGGACCTGTCGATTTTGATCAAAAATGAAAATTTCAAAAGTGCCCCAATTTCTGCTTTAAACTTTAGGTACTATCCCAAAATGTATCATTAAAGTGAAATAAGTTGATTTCGGGGCATCATTTTTGAACAGGAGCTTCAACCGTTTTGTGGCATATGAGAAATTCCCTAAACCCCGGACCTGTCGATTTTGGTCAAAAATTTAAATTTCAAAAGTGCCCCAATTTCTGCTTTAAACTTTAGGTACTATCCCAAAATGTATCACTAAGGTAACAGAAGTTGATTTCGGTGCATTATTTTTGAACAGGAGCTTCAACCATTTTGTGACATAGGAGAAATTCCCAAAGCCCCAGACCGTTCGATTTTGGTCAAAAATGAAAATTTCAATAGTGCCCCAATTTCTGCTTTAAACTTTAGGTACTATCCCAAAATGTATCACTAAGGTAACAGAAGTTGATTTCGGAGCATCATTTTTGAAGAGGAGCTTCAATTGTTTTGTGGCATATGAGAAATTCCCTAAGCCCCGGACCTGTCGATTTTGGTCAAAAATGAAAATTTCAAAAGTGCCCCAATTTCTGCTTTAAACTTTAGGTACTATCCCAAAATGTATCACTAAGGTGACAGAAGTTGATTTCGGTGCATTATTTTTGAACAGGAGCTTCAACCGTTTTGTGGCATATGAGAAATTCCCTAACCCCCGGACCTGTCGATTTTGGTCAAAAATGAAAATTTCAAAAGTGCCCCAATTTCTGCTTTAAACTTTAGGTACTATCCCAAAATGTATCACTAAGGTGAAATAAGTTGATTTCGGGGCATCATTTTTGAACAGGAGCTTCAACCGTTTTGTGGCAAATGAGAAATTCCCTAAGCCCCGGACCTGTCGATTTTGGTCAAAAATGAAAATTTCAAAAGTGCCCCAATTTCTGCTTTAAACTTTAGGTACTATCCCAAAATGTATCACTAAGGTGACAGAAGTTTATTTCGGTGCATTATTTTTGAACAGGAGCTTCAACCGTTTTGTGGCATATGAGAAATTCCCTAAGCCCCGGACCTGTCGATTTTGGTCAAAAATGAAAATTTCAAAAGTGCCCCAATTTCTGCTTTAAACTTTAGGTACTATCCCAAAATGTATCACTAAGGTGACAGAAGTTGATTTCGGTGCATTATTTTTGAACAGGAGCTTCAACCGTTTTGTGGCATATGAGAAATTCCCTAACCCCCGGACCTGTCGATTTTGGTCAAAAATGAAAATTTCAAAAGTGCCCCAATTTCTGCTTTAAACTTTAGGTACTATCCCAAAATGTATCACTAAGGTGAAATAAGTTGATTTCGGGGCATCATTTTTGAACAGGAGCTTCAACCGTTTTGTGGCAAATGAGAAATTCCCTAAGCCCCGGACCTGTCGATTTTGGTCAAAAATGAAAATTTCAAAAGTGCCCCAATTTCTGCTTTAAACTTTAGGTACTATCCCAAAATGTATCACTAAGGTGACAGAAGTTGATTTCGGTGCATTATTTTTGAACAGGAGCTTCAACCGTTTTGTGGCATATGAGAAATTCCCTAACCCCCGGACCTGTCGATTTTGGTCAAAAATGAAAATTTCAAAAGTGCCCCAATTTCTGCTTTAAACTTTAGGTACTATCCCAAAATGTATCACTAAGGTGACAGAAGTTGATTTCGGTGTATTATTTTTGAACAGGAGCTTCAACCATTTTGTGGCATATGAGAAATTCCCTAACCCCCGGACCTGTCGATTTTGGTCAAAAATGAAAATTTCAAAAGTGCCCCAATTTCTGCTTTAAACTTTAGGTACTATCCCAAAATGTATCACTAAGGTGAAATAAGTTGATTTCGGGGCATCATTTTTGAACAGGAGCTTCAACCGTTTTGTGGCAAATGAGAAATTCCCTAAGCCCCGGACCTGTCGATTTTGGTCAAAAATGAAAATTTCAAAAGTGCCCCAATTTCTGCTTTAAACTTTAGGTACTATCCCAAAATGTATCACTAAGGTGACAGAAGTTGATTTCGGTGCATTATTTTTGAACAGGAGCTTCAACCGTTTTGTGGCATATGAGAAATTCCCTAAACCCCGGACCTGTCGATTTTGGTCAAAAATGAAAATTTCAAAAGTGCCCCAATTTCTGCTTTAAACTTTAGGTACTATCCCAAAATGTATCACTAAGGTGACAGAAGGTGATTTTGGTGCATTATTTTTGAACAGGAGCTTCAACCGTTTTGTGGCTTATGAGAAATTCCCTAAGCCCTGGACCTGTCGATTTTGGTCAAAAATTAAAATTTCAAAAGTGCCCCAATTTCTGCTTTAAACTTTAGGTACCATCCCAAAATGTATCACTAAGGTGACAGAAGTTGATTTCGGAGCATAATTTTTGAACAGGAGCTTCAAACATTTTGTGACATAGGAGAAATTCCCTAAGCCCCAGACCGTTCGATTTTGGTCAAAAATGAAAATTTCAATAGTGCCCCAATTTCTGCTTTAAACTTTAGGTACTATCCCAAAATGTATCACTAAGGTGACAGAAGTTGATTTCGGAGCATAATTTTTGAACAGGAGCTTCAACCGTTTTGTGGAATATGAGAAATTCCCTAAGCCCTGGACCTGTCGATTTTGGTCAAAAATGAAAATTTCAAAAGTGCCCCAATTTCTGCTTTAAACTTTAGGTACTATCCCAAAATGTATCACTAAGGTGAAATAAGTTGATATCGGGGCATCATTTTTGAACAGGAGCTTCAACCGTTTTGTGGCATATGAGAAATTCCCTAAGCCCCGGACCTGTCGATTTTTGGTCAAAAATGAAAATTTCAAAAGTGCCCCAATTTCTGCTTTAAACTTTAGGTACTATCCCAAAATGTATCACTAAGGTGAAATAAGTTGATTTCGGGGCATCATTTTTGAACAGGAGCTTCAACCGTTTTGTGGCAAATGAGAAATTCCCTAAGCCCCGGACCTGTCGATTTTGGTCAAAAATTAAAATTTCAAAAGTGCCCCAATTTCTGCTTTAAACTTTAGGTACTATCCCAAAATGTATCACTAAGGTGACAGAAGTTTATTTCGGTGCATTATTTTTGAACAGGAGCTTCAACCGTTTTGTGGCATATGAGAAATTCCCTAAGCCCCGGACCTGTCGATTTTGGTCAAAAATGAAAATTTCAAAAGTGCCCCAATTTCTGCTTTAAACTTTAGGTACTATCCCAAAATGTATCACTAAGGTGACAGAAGTTGATTTCGGTGCATTATTTTTGAACAGGAGCTTCAACCGTTTTGTGTCATATGAGAAATTCCCTAAGCCCCGGACCTGTCGATTTTGGTCAAAAATGAAAATTTCAAAAGTGCCCCAATTTCTGCTTTAAACTTTAGGTACTATCCCAAAATGTATCACTAAGGTGACAGAAGTTGATTTCGGTGCATTATTTTTGAACAGGAGCTTCAACCGTTTTGTGGCATATGAGAAATTCCCTAAGCCCTGGACCTGTCGATTTTGGTCAAAAATGAAAATTTCAAAAGTGCCCCAATTTCTTCTTTAAACTTTAGGTACCATCCCAAAATGTATCACTAAGGTGAAAGAAGTTGATTTCGGAGCATCATTTTTTAACAGGAACTTCAACCGTTTTGTGGCATATGAGAAATTCCCTAAGCCCCGGACCTGTCGATTTTGATCAAAAATGAAAATTTCAAAAGTGCCCCAATTTCTGCTTTAAACTTTAGGTACTATCCCAAAATGTATCATTAAAGTGAAATAAGTTGATTTCGGGGCATCATTTTTGAACAGGAGCTTCAACCGTTTTGTGGCATATGAGAAATTCCCTAAACCCCGGACCTGTCGATTTTGGTCAAAAATGAAAATTTCAAAAGTGCCCCAATTTCTGCTTTAAACTTTAGGTACTATCCCAAAATGTATCACTAAGGTAACAGAAGTTGATTTCGGAGCATAATTTTTGAACAGGAGCTTCAACCGTTTTGTGGCATATGAGAAATTCCCTAAGCCCCTGACCTGTCGATTTTGGTCAAAAATGAAAATTTCAAAAGTGCCCCAATTTCTGCTTTAAACTTTAGGTACTATCCCAAAATGTATCACTAAGGTAACAGAAGTTGATTTCGGTGCATTATTTTTGAACAGGAGCTTCAACCATTTTGTGACATAGGAGAAATTCCCTAAGCCCCAGACCGTTCGATTTTGGTCAAAAATGAAAATTTCAATAGTGCCCCAATTTCTGCTTTAAACTTTAGGTACTATCCCAAAATGTATCACTAAGGTAACAGAAGTTGATTTCGGAGCATAATTTTTGAAGAGGAGCTTCAATTGTTTTGTGGCATATGAGAAATTCCCTAAGCCCCGGACCTGTCGATTTTGGTCAAAAATGAAAATTTCAAAAGTGCCCCAATTTCTGCTTTAAACTTTAGGTACTATCCCAAAATGTATCACTAAGGTGACAGAAGTTGATTTCGGTGTATTATTTTTTAACAGGAGCTTCAACCGTTTTGTGGCATATGAGAAATTCCCTAACCCCCGGACCTGTCGATTTTGGTCAAAAATGAAAATTTCAAAAGTGCCCCAATTTCTGCTTTAAACTTTAGGTACTATCCCAAAATGTATCACTAAGGTGAAATAAGTTGATTTCGGGGCATCATTTTTGAAAAGGAGCTTCAACCGTTTTGTGGCAAATGAGAAATTCCCTAAGCCCCGGACCTGTCGATTTTGGTCAAAAATGAAAATTTCAAAAGTGCCCCAATTTCTGCTTTAAACTTTAGGTACTATCCCAAAATGTATCACTAAGGTGACAGAAGTTTATTTCGGTGCATTATTTTTTAACAGGAGCTTCAACCGTTTTGTGGCATATGAGAAATTCCCTAAGCCCCGGACCTGTCGATTTTGGTCAAAAATGAAAATTTCAAAAGTGCCCCAATTTCTGCTTTAAACTTTAGGTACTATCCCAAAATGTATCACTAAGGTGACAGAAGTTGATTTCGGTGCATTATTTTTAAACAGGAGCTTCAACCGTTTTGTGGCATATGAGAAATTCCCTAAGCCCCGGACCTGTCGATTTTGGTCAAAAATGAAAATTTCAAAAGTGCCCCAATTTCTGCTTTAAACTTTAGGTACTATCCCAAAATGTATCATTAAAGTGAAATTAGTTGATTTCGGGGCATCATTTTTGAACAGGAGCTTCAACCGTTTTGTGGCATATGAGAAATTCCCTAAACCCCGGACCTGTCGATTTTGGTCAAAAATGAAAATTTCAAAAGTGCCCCAATTTCTGCTTTAAACTTTAGGTACTATCCCAAAATGTATCACTAAGGTGACAGAAGTTGATTTCGGTGCATTATTTTTAAACAGGAGCTTCAACCGTTTTGTGGCATATGAGAAATTCCCTAAGCCCCGGACCTGTCGATTTTGGTCAAAAATGAAAATTTCAAAAGTGCCCCAATTTCTGCTTTAAACTTTAGGTACTATCCCAAAATGTATCACTAAGGTGAAATAAGTTGACATCGGGGCATCATTTTTGAACAGGAGCTTCAACCGTTTTGTGGCATATGAGAAATTCCCTAAGCCCCGGACCTGTCGATTTTTGGTCAAAAATGAAAATTTCAAAAGTGCCCCAATTTCTGCTTTAAACTTTAGGTACTATCCCAAAATGTATCACTAAGGTGAAATAAGTTGATTTCGGGGCATCATTTTTGAACAGGAGCTTCAACCGTTTTGTGGCAAATGAGAAATTCCCTAAGCCCCGGACCTGTCGATTTTGGTCAAAAATTAAAATTTCAAAAGTGCCCCAATTTCTGCTTTAAACTTTAGGTACTATCCCAAAATGTATCACTAAGGTGACAGAAGTTGATTTTGGTGCATTATTTTTGAACAGGAGCTTCAACCGTTTTGTGGCATATGAGAAATTCCCTAAGCCCCGGACCTGTCGATTTTGGTCAAAAATGAAAATTTCAAAAGTGCCCCAATTTCTGCTTTAAACTTTAGGTACTATCCCAAAATGTATCACTAAGGTGACAGAAGTTGATTTCGGTGCATTATTTTTGAACAGGAGCTTCAACCGTTTTGTGTCATATGAGAAATTCCCTAAGCCCCGGACCTGTCGATTTTGGTCAAAAATGAAATTTTCAAAAGTGCCCCAATTTCTGCTTTAAACTTTAGGTACTATCCCAAAATGTATCACTAAGGTGACAGAAGGTGATTTTGGTGCATTATTTTTGAACAGGAGCTTCAACCGTTTTGTGGCATATGAGAAATTCCCTAAGCCCCGGACCTGTCGATTTTGGTCAAAAATGAAAATGTCAAAAGTGCCCCAATTTCTGCTTTAAACTTTAGGTACTATCCCAAAATGTATCACTAAGGTGACAGAAGTTGATTTCGGTGCATTATTTTTGAACAGGAGCTTCAACCGTTTTGTGTCATATGAGAAATTCCCTAAGCCCCGGACCTGTCGATTTTGGTCAAAAATGAAAATTTCAAAAGTGCCCCAATTTCTGCTTTAAACTTTAGGTACTATCCCAAAATGTATCACTAAGGTGAAATAAGTTGATTTCGGGGCATCATTTTTGAACAGGAGCTTCAACCGTTTTGTGGCATATGAGAAATTCCCTAAATCCCGGACCTGTCGATTTTGGTCAAAAATGAAAATTTCAAAAGTGCCCCAATTTCTGCTTTAAACTTTAGGTACTATCCCAAAATGTATCACTAAGGTGACAGAAGTTGATTTCGGTGCATTATTTTTGAACAGGAGCTTCAACCGTTTTGTGGCATATGAGAAATTCCCTAAGCCCTGGACCTGTCGATTTTGGTCAAAAATGAAAATTTCAAAAGTGCCCCAATTTCTTCTTTAAACTTTAGGTACCATCCCAAAATGTATCACTAAGGTGAAAGAAGTTGATTTCGGAGCATCATTTTTTAACAGGAACTTCAACCGTTTTGTGGCATATGAGAAATTCCCTAAGCCCCGGACCTGTCGATTTTGATCAAAAATGAAAATTTCAAAAGTGCCCCAATTTCTGCTTTAAACTTTAGGTACTATCCCAAAATGTATCATTAAAGTGAAATAAGTTGATTTCGGGGCATCATTTTTGAACAGGAGCTTCAACCGTTTTGTGGCATATGAGAAATTCCCTAAACCCCGGACCTGTCGATTTTGGTCAAAAATTTAAATTTCAAAAGTGCCCCAATTTCTACTTTAAACTTTAGGTACTATCCCAAAATGTATCACTAAGGTAACAGAAGTTGATTTCGGTGCATTATTTTTGAACAGGAGCTTCAACCATTTTGTGACATAGGAGAAATTCCCAAAGCCCCAGACCGTTCGATTTTGGTCAAAAATGAAAATTTCAATAGTGCCCCAATTTCTGCTTTAAACTTTAGGTACTATCCCAAAATGTATCACTAAGGTAACAGAAGTTGATTTCGGAGCATAATTTTTGAAGAGGAGCTTCAATTGTTTTGTGGCATATGAGAAATTCCCTAAGCCCCGGACCTGTCGATTTTGGTCAAAAATGAAAATTTCAAAAGTGCCCCAATTTCTGCTTTAAACTTTAGGTACTATCCCAAAATGTATCACTAAGGTGACAGAAGTTGATTTCGGTGTATTATTTTTTAACAGGAGCTTCAACCGTTTTGTGGCATATGAGAAATTCCCTAACCCCCGGACCTGTCGATTTTGGTCAAAAATGAAAATTTCAAAAGTGCCCCAATTTCTGCTTTAAACTTTAGGTACTATCCCAAAATGTATCACTAAGGTGAAATAAGTTGATTTCGGGGCATCATTTTTGAACAGGAGCTTCAACCGTTTTGTGGCAAATGAGAAATTCCCTAAGCCCCGGACCTGTCGATTTTGGTCAAAAATGAAAATTTCAAAAGTGCCCCAATTTCTGCTTTAAACTTTAGGTACTATCCCAAAATGTATCACTAAGGTGACAGAAGTTTATTTCGGTGCATTATTTTTTAACAGGAGCTTCAACCGTTTTGTGGCATATGAGAAATTCCCTAAGCCCCGGACCTGTCGATTTTGGTCAAAAATGAAAATTTCAAAAGTGCCCCAATTTCTGCTTTAAACTTTAGGTACTATCCCAAAATGTATCACTAAGGTGACAGAAGTTGATTTCGGTGCATTATTTTTAAACAGGAGCTTCAACCGTTTTGTGGCATATGAGAAATTCCCTAAGCCCCGGACCTGTCGATTTTGGTCAAAAATGAAAATTTCAAAAGTGCCCCAATTTCTGCTTTAAACTTTAGGTACTATCCCAAAATGTATCATTAAAGTGAAATTAGTTGATTTCGGGGCATCATTTTTGAACAGGAGCTTCAACCGTTTTGTGGCATATGAGAAATTCCCTAAACCCCGGACCTGTCGATTTTGGTCAAAAATGAAAATTTCAAAAGTGCCCCAATTTCTGCTTTAAACTTTAGGTACTATCCCAAAATGTATCACTAAGGTAACAGAAGTTGATTTCGGAGCATAATTTTTGAAGAGAAGCTTCAATTGTTTTGTGGCATATGAGAAATTCCCTAAGCCCCGGACCTGTCGATTTTGGTCAAAAATGAAAATTTCAAAAGTGCCCCAATTTCTGCTTTAAACTTTAGGTACTATCCCAAAATGTATCACTAAGGTGACAGAAGTTGATTTCGGGGCATCATTTTTGAACAGGAGCTTCAACCGTTTTGTGGAATATGAGAAATTCCCTAAGCCCTGGACCTGTCGATTTTGGTCAAAAATGAAAATTTCAAAAGTGCCCCAATTTCTGCTTTAAACTTTAGGTACTATCCCAAAATGTATCACTAAGGTGAAATAAGTTGACATCGGGGCATCATTTTTGAACAGGAGCTTCAACCGTTTTGTGGCATATGAGAAATTCCCTAAGCCCCGGACCTGTCGATTTTTGGTCAAAAATGAAAATTTCAAAAGTGCCCCAATTTCTGCTTTAAACTTTAGGTACTATCCCAAAATGTATCACTAAGGTGAAATAAGTTGATTTCGGGGCATCATTTTTGAACAGGAGCTTCAACCGTTTTGTGGCAAATGAGAAATTCCCTAAGCCCCGGACCTGTCGATTTTGGTCAAAAATTAAAATTTCAAAAGTGCCCCAATTTCTGCTTTAAACTTTAGGTACTATCCCAAAATGTATCACTAAGGTGACAGAAGTTGATTTTGGTGCATTATTTTTGAACAGGAGCTTCAACCGTTTTGTGGCATATGAGAAATTCCCTAAGCCCCGGACCTGTCGATTTTGGTCAAAAATGAAAATTTCAAAAGTGCCCCAATTTCTGCTTTAAACTTTAGGTACTATCCCAAAATGTATCACTAAGGTGACAGAAGTTGATTTCGGTGCATTATTTTTGAACAGGAGCTTCAACCGTTTTGTGTCATATGAGAAATTCCCTAAGCCCCGGACCTGTCGATTTTGGTCAAAAATGAAATTTTCAAAAGTGCCCCAATTTCTGCTTTAAACTTTAGGTACTATCCCAAAATGTATCACTAAGGTGACAGAAGGTGATTTTGGTGCATTATTTTTGAACAGGAGCTTCAACCGTTTTGTGGCATATGAGAAATTCCCTAAGCCCCGGACCTGTCGATTTTGGTCAAAAATGAAAATGTCAAAAGTGCCCCAATTTCTGCTTTAAACTTTAGGTACTATCCCAAAATGTATCACTAAGGTGACAGAAGTTGATTTCGGTGCATTATTTTTGAACAGGAGCTTCAACCGTTTTGTGTCATATGAGAAATTCCCTAAGCCCCGGACCTGTCGATTTTGGTCAAAAATGAAAATTTCAAAAGTGCCCCAATTTCTGCTTTAAACTTTAGGTACTATCCCAAAATGTATCACTAAGGTGACAGAAGGTGATTTTGGTGCATTATTTTTGAACAGGAGCTTCAACCGTTTTGTGGCATATGAGAAATTCCCTAAGCCCCGGACCTGTCGATTTTGGTCAAAAATGAAAATTTCAAAAGTGCCCCAATTTCTGCTTTAAACTTTAGGTACTATCCCAAAATGTATCACTAAGGTGAAATAAGTTGATTTCGGGGCATCATTTTTGAACAGGAGCTTCAACCGTTTTGTGGCATATGAGAAATTCCCTAAATCCCGGACCTGTCGATTTTGGTCAAAAATGAAAATTTCAAAAGTGCCCCAATTTCTGCTTTAAACTTTAGGTACTATCCCAAAATGTATCACTAAGGTGACAGAAGTTGATTTCGGTGCATTATTTTTGAACAGGAGCTTCAACCGTTTTGTGGCATATGAGAAATTCCCTAAGCCCTGGACCTGTCGATTTTGGTCAAAAATGAAAATTTCAAAAGTGCCCCAATTTCTTCTTTAAACTTTAGGTACCATCCCAAAATGTATCACTAAGGTGAAAGAAGTTGATTTCGGAGCATCATTTTTTAACAGGAACTTCAACCGTTTTGTGGCATATGAGAAATTCCCTAAGCCCCGGACCTGTCGATTTTGATCAAAAATGAAAATTTCAAAAGTGCCCCAATTTCTGCTTTAAACTTTAGGTACTATCCCAAAATGTATCATTAAAGTGAAATAAGTTGATTTCGGGGCATCATTTTTGAACAGGAGCTTCAACCGTTTTGTGGCATATGAGAAATTCCCTAAACCCCGGACCTGTCGATTTTGGTCAAAAATTTAAATTTCAAAAGTGCCCCAATTTCTGCTTTAAACTTTAGGTACTATCCCAAAATGTATCACTAAGGTAACAGAAGTTGATTTCGGTGCATTATTTTTGAACAGGAGCTTCAACCATTTTGTGACATAGGAGAAATTCCCAAAGCCCCAGACCGTTCGATTTTGGTCAAAAATGAAAATTTCAATAGTGCCCCAATTTCTGCTTTAAACTTTAGGTACTATCCCAAAATGTATCACTAAGGTAACAGAAGTTGATTTCGGAGCATCATTTTTGAAGAGGAGCTTCAATTGTTTTGTGGCATATGAGAAATTCCCTAAGCCCCGGACCTGTCGATTTTGGTCAAAAATGAAAATTTCAAAAGTGCCCCAATTTCTGCTTTAAACTTTAGGTACTATCCCAAAATGTATCACTAAGGTGACAGAAGTTGATTTCGGTGCATTATTTTTGAACAGGAGCTTCAACCGTTTTGTGGCATATGAGAAATTCCCTAACCCCCGGACCTGTCGATTTTGGTCAAAAATGAAAATTTCAAAAGTGCCCCAATTTCTGCTTTAAACTTTAGGTACTATCCCAAAATGTATCACTAAGGTGAAATAAGTTGATTTCGGGGCATCATTTTTGAACAGGAGCTTCAACCGTTTTGTGGCAAATGAGAAATTCCCTAAGCCCCGGACCTGTCGATTTTGGTCAAAAATGAAAATTTCAAAAGTGCCCCAATTTCTGCTTTAAACTTTAGGTACTATCCCAAAATGTATCACTAAGGTGACAGAAGTTGATTTCGGTGCATTATTTTTGAACAGGAGCTTCAACCGTTTTGTGGCATATGAGAAATTCCCTAACCCCCGGACCTGTCGATTTTGGTCAAAAATGAAAATTTCAAAAGTGCCCCAATTTCTGCTTTAAACTTTAGGTACTATCCCAAAATGTATCACTAAGGTGACAGAAGTTGATTTCGGTGTATTATTTTTGAACAGGAGCTTCAACCGTTTTGTGGCATATGAGAAATTCCCTAACCCCCGGACCTGTCGATTTTGGTCAAAAATGAAAATTTCAAAAGTGCCCCAATTTCTGCTTTAAACTTTAGGTACTATCCCAAAATGTATCACTAAGGTGAAATAAGTTGATTTCGGGGCATCATTTTTGAACAGGAGCTTCAACCGTTTTGTGGCAAATGAGAAATTCCCTAAGCCCCGGACCTGTCGATTTTGGTCAAAAATTAAAATTTCAAAAGTGCCCCAATTTCTGCTTTAAACTTTAGGTACTATCCCAAAATGTATCACTAAGGTGACAGAAGTTGATTTTGGTGCATTATTTTTGAACAGGAGCTTCAACCGTTTTGTGGCATATGAGAAATTCCCTAAGCCCCGGACCTGTCGATTTTGGTCAAAAATGAAAATTTAAAAAGTGCCCCAATTTCTGCTTTAAACTTTAGGTACTATCCCAAAATGTATCACTAAGGTGACAGAAGTTGATTTCGGTGCATTATTTTTGAACAGGAGCTTCAACCGTTTTGTGTCATATGAGAAATTCCCTAAGCCCCGGACCTGTCGATTTTGGTCAAAAATGAAATTTTCAAAAGTGCCCCAATTTCTGCTTTAAACTTTAGGTACTATCCCAAAATGTATCACTAAGGTGACAGAAGGTGATTTTGGTGCATTATTTTTGAACAGGAGCTTCAACCGTTTTGTGGCATATGAGAAATTCCCTAAGCCCCGGACCTGTCGATTTTGGTCAAAAATGAAAATGTCAAAAGTGCCCCAATTTCTGCTTTAAACTTTAGGTACTATCCCAAAATGTATCACTAAGGTGACAGAAGTTGATTTCGGTGCATTATTTTTGAACAGGAGCTTCAACCGTTTTGTGTCATATGAGAAATTCCCTAAGCCCCGGACCTGTCGATTTTGGTCAAAAATGAAAATTTCAAAAGTGCCCCAATTTCTGCTTTAAACTTTAGGTACTATCCCAAAATGTATCACTAAGGTGACAGAAGGTGATTTTGGTGCATTATTTTTGAACAGGAGCTTCAACCGTTTTGTGGCATATGAGAAATTCCCTAAGCCCCGGACCTGTCGATTTTGGTCAAAAATGAAAATTTCAAAAGTGCCCCAATTTCTGCTTTAAACTTTAGGTACTATCCCAAAATGTATCACTAAGGTGAAATAAGTTGATTTCGGGGCATCATTTTTGAACAGGAGCTTCAACCGTTTTGTGGCATATGAGAAATTCCCTAAATCCCGGACCTGTCGATTTTGGTCAAAAATGAAAATTTCAAAAGTGCCCCAATTTCTGCTTTAAACTTTAGGTACTATCCCAAAATGTATCACTAAGGTGACAGAAGTTGATTTCGGTGCATTATTTTTGAACAGGAGCTTCAACCGTTTTGTGGCATATGAGAAATTCCCTAAGCCCTGGACCTGTCGATTTTGGTCAAAAATGAAAATTTCAAAAGTGCCCCAATTTCTTCTTTAAACTTTAGGTACCATCCCAAAATGTATCACTAAGGTGAAAGAAGTTGATTTCGGAGCATCATTTTTTAACAGGAACTTCAACCGTTTTGTGGCATATGAGAAATTCCCTAAGCCCCGGACCTGTCGATTTTGATCAAAAATGAAAATTTCAAAAGTGCCCCAATTTCTGCTTTAAACTTTAGGTACTATCCCAAAATGTATCATTAAAGTGAAATAAGTTGATTTCGGGGCATCATTTTTGAACAGGAGCTTCAACCGTTTTGTGGCATATGAGAAATTCCCTAAACCCCGGACCTGTCGATTTTGGTCAAAAATTTAAATTTCAAAAGTGCCCCAATTTCTGCTTTAAACTTTAGGTACTATCCCAAAATGTATCACTAAGGTAACAGAAGTTGATTTCGGTGCATTATTTTTGAACAGGAGCTTCAACCATTTTGTGACATAGGAGAAATTCCCAAAGCCCCAGACCGTTCGATTTTGGTCAAAAATGAAAATTTCAATAGTGCCCCAATTTCTGCTTTAAACTTTAGGTACTATCCCAAAATGTATCACTAAGGTAACAGAAGTTGATTTCGGAGCATCATTTTTGAAGAGGAGCTTCAATTGTTTTGTGGCATATGAGAAATTCCCTAAGCCCCGGACCTGTCGATTTTGGTCAAAAATGAAAATTTCAAAAGTGCCCCAATTTCTGCTTTAAACTTTAGGTACTATCCCAAAATGTATCACTAAGGTGACAGAAGTTGATTTCGGTGCATTATTTTTAAACAGGAGCTTCAACCGTTTTGTGGCATATGAGAAATTCCCTAAGCCCCGGACCTGTCGATTTTGGTCAAAAATGAAAATTTCAAAAGTGCCCCAATTTCTGCTTTAAACTTTAGGTACTATCCCAAAATGTATCATTAAAGTGAAATTAGTTGATTTCGGGGCATCATTTTTGAACAGGAGCTTCAACCGTTTTGTGGCATATGAGAAATTCCCTAAACCCCGGACCTGTCGATTTTGGTCAAAAATGAAAATTTCAAAAGTGCCCCAATTTCTGCTTTAAACTTTAGGTACTATCCCAAAATGTATCACTAAGGTAACAGAAGTTGATTTCGGAGCATAATTTTTGAAGAGAAGCTTCAATTGTTTTGTGGCATATGAGAAATTCCCTAAGCCCCGGACCTGTCGATTTTGGTCAAAAATGAAAATTTCAAAAGTGCCCCAATTTCTGCTTTAAACTTTAGGTACTATCCCAAAATGTATCACTAAGGTGACAGAAGTTGATTTCGGGGCATCATTTTTGAACAGGAGCTTCAACCGTTTTGTGGAATATGAGAAATTCCCTAAGCCCTGGACCTGTCGATTTTGGTCAAAAATGAAAATTTCAAAAGTGCCCCAATTTCTGCTTTAAACTTTAGGTACTATCCCAAAATGTATCACTAAGGTGAAATAAGTTGACATCGGGGCATCATTTTTGAACAGGAGCTTCAACCGTTTTGTGGCATATGAGAAATTCCCTAAGCCCCGGACCTGTCGATTTTTGGTCAAAAATGAAAATTTCAAAAGTGCCCCAATTTCTGCTTTAAACTTTAGGTACTATCCCAAAATGTATCACTAAGGTGAAATAAGTTGATTTCGGGGCATCATTTTTGAACAGGAGCTTCAACCGTTTTGTGGCAAATGAGAAATTCCCTAAGCCCCGGACCTGTCGATTTTGGTCAAAAATTAAAATTTCAAAAGTGCCCCAATTTCTGCTTTAAACTTTAGGTACTATCCCAAAATGTATCACTAAGGTGACAGAAGTTGATTTTGGTGCATTATTTTTGAACAGGAGCTTCAACCGTTTTGTGGCATATGAGAAATTCCCTAAGCCCCGGACCTGTCGATTTTGGTCAAAAATGAAAATTTCAAAAGTGCCCCAATTTCTGCTTTAAACTTTAGGTACTATCCCAAAATGTATCACTAAGGTGACAGAAGTTGATTTCGGTGCATTATTTTTGAACAGGAGCTTCAACCGTTTTGTGTCATATGAGAAATTCCCTAAGCCCCGGACCTGTCGATTTTGGTCAAAAATGAAATTTTCAAAAGTGCCCCAATTTCTGCTTTAAACTTTAGGTACTATCCCAAAATGTATCACTAAGGTGACAGAAGGTGATTTTGGTGCATTATTTTTGAACAGGAGCTTCAACCGTTTTGTGGCATATGAGAAATTCCCTAAGCCCCGGACCTGTCGATTTTGGTCAAAAATGAAAATGTCAAAAGTGCCCCAATTTCTGCTTTAAACTTTAGGTACTATCCCAAAATGTATCACTAAGGTGACAGAAGTTGATTTCGGTGCATTATTTTTGAACAGGAGCTTCAACCGTTTTGTGTCATATGAGAAATTCCCTAAGCCCCGGACCTGTCGATTTTGGTCAAAAATGAAAATTTCAAAAGTGCCCCAATTTCTGCTTTAAACTTTAGGTACTATCCCAAAATGTATCACTAAGGTGACAGAAGGTGATTTTGGTGCATTATTTTTGAACAGGAGCTTCAACCGTTTTGTGGCATATGAGAAATTCCCTAAGCCCCGGACCTGTCGATTTTGGTCAAAAATGAAAATTTCAAAAGTGCCCCAATTTCTGCTTTAAACTTTAGGTACTATCCCAAAATGTATCACTAAGGTGAAATAAGTTGATTTCGGGGCATCATTTTTGAACAGGAGCTTCAACCGTTTTGTGGCATATGAGAAATTCCCTAAATCCCGGACCTGTCGATTTTGGTCAAAAATGAAAATTTCAAAAGTGCCCCAATTTCTGCTTTAAACTTTAGGTACTATCCCAAAATGTATCACTAAGGTGACAGAAGTTGATTTCGGTGCATTATTTTTGAACAGGAGCTTCAACCGTTTTGTGGCATATGAGAAATTCCCTAAGCCCTGGACCTGTCGATTTTGGTCAAAAATGAAAATTTCAAAAGTGCCCCAATTTCTTCTTTAAACTTTAGGTACCATCCCAAAATGTATCACTAAGGTGAAAGAAGTTGATTTCGGAGCATCATTTTTTAACAGGAACTTCAACCGTTTTGTGGCATATGAGAAATTCCCTAAGCCCCGGACCTGTCGATTTTGATCAAAAATGAAAATTTCAAAAGTGCCCCAATTTCTGCTTTAAACTTTAGGTACTATCCCAAAATGTATCATTAAAGTGAAATAAGTTGATTTCGGGGCATCATTTTTGAACAGGAGCTTCAACCGTTTTGTGGCATATGAGAAATTCCCTAAACCCCGGACCTGTCGATTTTGGTCAAAAATTTAAATTTCAAAAGTGCCCCAATTTCTGCTTTAAACTTTAGGTACTATCCCAAAATGTATCACTAAGGTAACAGAAGTTGATTTCGGTGCATTATTTTTGAACAGGAGCTTCAACCATTTTGTGACATAGGAGAAATTCCCAAAGCCCCAGACCGTTCGATTTTGGTCAAAAATGAAAATTTCAATAGTGCCCCAATTTCTGCTTTAAACTTTAGGTACTATCCCAAAATGTATCACTAAGGTAACAGAAGTTGATTTCGGAGCATCATTTTTGAAGAGGAGCTTCAATTGTTTTGTGGCATATGAGAAATTCCCTAAGCCCCGGACCTGTCGATTTTGGTCAAAAATGAAAATTTCAAAAGTGCCCCAATTTCTGCTTTAAACTTTAGGTACTATCCCAAAATGTATCACTAAGGTGACAGAAGTTGATTTCGGTGCATTATTTTTGAACAGGAGCTTCAACCGTTTTGTGGCATATGAGAAATTCCCTAACCCCCGGACCTGTCGATTTTGGTCAAAAATGAAAATTTCAAAAGTGCCCCAATTTCTGCTTTAAACTTTAGGTACTATCCCAAAATGTATCACTAAGGTGAAATAAGTTGATTTCGGGGCATCATTTTTGAACAGGAGCTTCAACCGTTTTGTGGCAAATGAGAAATTCCCTAAGCCCCGGACCTGTCGATTTTGGTCAAAAATGAAAATTTCAAAAGTGCCCCAATTTCTGCTTTAAACTTTAGGTACTATCCCAAAATGTATCACTAAGGTGACAGAAGTTGATTTCGGTGCATTATTTTTGAACAGGAGCTTCAACCGTTTTGTGGCATATGAGAAATTCCCTAACCCCCGGACCTGTCGATTTTGGTCAAAAATGAAAATTTCAAAAGTGCCCCAATTTCTGCTTTAAACTTTAGGTACTATCCCAAAATGTATCACTAAGGTGACAGAAGTTGATTTCGGTGTATTATTTTTGAACAGGAGCTTCAACCGTTTTGTGGCATATGAGAAATTCCCTAACCCCCGGACCTGTCGATTTTGGTCAAAAATGAAAATTTCAAAAGTGCCCCAATTTCTGCTTTAAACTTTAGGTACTATCCCAAAATGTATCACTAAGGTGAAATAAGTTGATTTCGGGGCATCATTTTTGAACAGGAGCTTCAACCGTTTTGTGGCAAATGAGAAATTCCCTAAGCCCCGGACCTGTCGATTTTGGTCAAAAATTAAAATTTCAAAAGTGCCCCAATTTCTGCTTTAAACTTTAGGTACTATCCCAAAATGTATCACTAAGGTGACAGAAGTTGATTTTGGTGCATTATTTTTGAACAGGAGCTTCAACCGTTTTGTGGCATATGAGAAATTCCCTAAGCCCCGGACCTGTCGATTTTGGTCAAAAATGAAAATTTAAAAAGTGCCCCAATTTCTGCTTTAAACTTTAGGTACTATCCCAAAATGTATCACTAAGGTGACAGAAGTTGATTTCGGTGCATTATTTTTGAACAGGAGCTTCAACCGTTTTGTGTCATATGAGAAATTCCCTAAGCCCCGGACCTGTCGATTTTGGTCAAAAATGAAATTTTCAAAAGTGCCCCAATTTCTGCTTTAAACTTTAGGTACTATCCCAAAATGTATCACTAAGGTGACAGAAGGTGATTTTGGTGCATTATTTTTGAACAGGAGCTTCAACCGTTTTGTGGCATATGAGAAATTCCCTAAGCCCCGGACCTGTCGATTTTGGTCAAAAATGAAAATGTCAAAAGTGCCCCAATTTCTGCTTTAAACTTTAGGTACTATCCCAAAATGTATCACTAAGGTGACAGAAGTTGATTTCGGTGCATTATTTTTGAACAGGAGCTTCAACCGTTTTGTGTCATATGAGAAATTCCCTAAGCCCCGGACCTGTCGATTTTGGTCAAAAATGAAAATTTCAAAAGTGCCCCAATTTCTGCTTTAAACTTTAGGTACTATCCCAAAATGTATCACTAAGGTGACAGAAGGTGATTTTGGTGCATTATTTTTGAACAGGAGCTTCAACCGTTTTGTGGCATATGAGAAATTCCCTAAGCCCCGGACCTGTCGATTTTGGTCAAAAATGAAAATTTCAAAAGTGCCCCAATTTCTGCTTTAAACTTTAGGTACTATCCCAAAATGTATCACTAAGGTGAAATAAGTTGATTTCGGGGCATCATTTTTGAACAGGAGCTTCAACCGTTTTGTGGCATATGAGAAATTCCCTAAATCCCGGACCTGTCGATTTTGGTCAAAAATGAAAATTTCAAAAGTGCCCCAATTTCTGCTTTAAACTTTAGGTACTATCCCAAAATGTATCACTAAGGTGACAGAAGTTGATTTCGGTGCATTATTTTTGAACAGGAGCTTCAACCGTTTTGTGGCATATGAGAAATTCCCTAAGCCCTGGACCTGTCGATTTTGGTCAAAAATGAAAATTTCAAAAGTGCCCCAATTTCTTCTTTAAACTTTAGGTACCATCCCAAAATGTATCACTAAGGTGAAAGAAGTTGATTTCGGAGCATCATTTTTTAACAGGAACTTCAACCGTTTTGTGGCATATGAGAAATTCCCTAAGCCCCGGACCTGTCGATTTTGATCAAAAATGAAAATTTCAAAAGTGCCCCAATTTCTGCTTTAAACTTTAGGTACTATCCCAAAATGTATCATTAAAGTGAAATAAGTTGATTTCGGGGCATCATTTTTGAACAGGAGCTTCAACCGTTTTGTGGCATATGAGAAATTCCCTAAACCCCGGACCTGTCGATTTTGGTCAAAAATTTAAATTTCAAAAGTGCCCCAATTTCTGCTTTAAACTTTAGGTACTATCCCAAAATGTATCACTAAGGTAACAGAAGTTGATTTCGGTGCATTATTTTTGAACAGGAGCTTCAACCATTTTGTGACATAGGAGAAATTCCCAAAGCCCCAGACCGTTCGATTTTGGTCAAAAATGAAAATTTCAATAGTGCCCCAATTTCTGCTTTAAACTTTAGGTACTATCCCAAAATGTATCACTAAGGTAACAGAAGTTGATTTCGGAGCATCATTTTTGAAGAGGAGCTTCAATTGTTTTGTGGCATATGAGAAATTCCCTAAGCCCCGGACCTGTCGATTTTGGTCAAAAATGAAAATTTCAAAAGTGCCCCAATTTCTGCTTTAAACTTTAGGTACTATCCCAAAATGTATCACTAAGGTGACAGAAGTTGATTTCGGTGCATTATTTTTGAACAGGAGCTTCAACCGTTTTGTGGCATATGAGAAATTCCCTAACCCCCGGACCTGTCGATTTTGGTCAAAAATGAAAATTTCAAAAGTGCCCCAATTTCTGCTTTAAACTTTAGGTACTATCCCAAAATGTATCACTAAGGTGAAATAAGTTGATTTCGGGGCATCATTTTTGAACAGGAGCTTCAACCGTTTTGTGGCAAATGAGAAATTCCCTAAGCCCCGGACCTGTCGATTTTGGTCAAAAATGAAAATTTCAAAAGTGCCCCAATTTCTGCTTTAAACTTTAGGTACTATCCCAAAATGTATCACTAAGGTGACAGAAGTTTATTTCGGTGCATTATTTTTGAACAGGAGCTTCAACCGTTTTGTGGCATATGAGAAATTCCCTAAGCCCCGGACCTGTCGATTTTGGTCAAAAATGAAAATTTCAAAAGTGCCCCAATTTCTGCTTTAAACTTTAGGTACTATCCCAAAATGTATCACTAAGGTGACAGAAGTTGATTTCGGTGCATTATTTTTGAACAGGAGCTTCAACCGTTTTGTGGCATATGAGAAATTCCCTAACCCCCGGACCTGTCGATTTTGGTCAAAAATGAAAATTTCAAAAGTGCCCCAATTTCTGCTTTAAACTTTAGGTACTATCCCAAAATGTATCACTAAGGTGAAATAAGTTGATTTCGGGGCATCATTTTTGAACAGGAGCTTCAACCGTTTTGTGGCAAATGAGAAATTCCCTAAGCCCCGGACCTGTCGATTTTGGTCAAAAATGAAAATTTCAAAAGTGCCCCAATTTCTGCTTTAAACTTTAGGTACTATCCCAAAATGTATCACTAAGGTGACAGAAGTTGATTTCGGTGCATTATTTTTGAACAGGAGCTTCAACCGTTTTGTGGCATATGAGAAATTCCCTAACCCCCGGACCTGTCGATTTTGGTCAAAAATGAAAATTTCAAAAGTGCCCCAATTTCTGCTTTAAACTTTAGGTACTATCCCAAAATGTATCACTAAGGTGACAGAAGTTGATTTCGGTGTATTATTTTTGAACAGGAGCTTCAACCGTTTTGTGGCATATGAGAAATTCCCTAACCCCCGGACCTGTCGATTTTGGTCAAAAATGAAAATTTCAAAAGTGCCCCAATTTCTGCTTTAAACTTTAGGTACTATCCCAAAATGTATCACTAAGGTGAAATAAGTTGATTTCGGGGCATCATTTTTGAACAGGAGCTTCAACCGTTTTGTGGCAAATGAGAAATTCCCTAAGCCCCGGACCTGTCGATTTTGGTCAAAAATGAAAATTTCAAAAGTGCCCCAATTTCTGCTTTAAACTTTAGGTACTATCCCAAAATGTATCACTAAGGTGACAGAAGTTGATTTCGGTGCATTATTTTTGAACAGGAGCTTCAACCGTTTTGTGGCATATGAGAAATTCCCTAAGCCCCGGACCTGTCGATTTTGGTCAAAAATGAAAATTTCAAAAGTGCCCCAATTTCTGCTTTAAACTTTAGGTACTATCCCAAAATGTATCACTAAGGTGACAGAAGTTGATTTCGGTGCATTATTTTTAAACAGGAGCTTCAACCGTTTTGTGGCATATGAGAAATTCCCTAAGCCCCGGACCTGTCGATTTTGGTCAAAAATGAAAATTTCAAAAGTGCCCCAATTTCTGCTTTAAACTTTAGGTACTATCCCAAAATGTATCATTAAAGTGAAATAAGTTGATTTCGGTGCATTATTTTTAAACAGGAGCTTCAACCGTTTTGTGGCATATGAGAAATTCCCTAAACCCCGGACCTGTCGATTTTGGTCAAAAATGAAAATTTCAAAAGTGCCCCAATTTCTGCTTTAAACTTTAGGTACTATCCCAAAATGTATCACTAAGGTAACAGAAGTTGATTTCGGAGCATAATTTTTGAAGAGGAGCTTCAATTGTTTTGTGGCATATGAGAAATTCCCTAAGCCCCGGACCTGTCGATTTTGGTCAAAAATGAAAATTTCAAAAGTGCCCCAATTTCTGCTTTAAACTTTAGGTACTATCCCAAAATGTATCACTAAGGTGAAATAAGTTGACATCGGGGCATCATTTTTGAACAGGAGCTTCAACCGTTTTGTGGCATATGAGAAATTCCCTAAGCCCCGGACCTGTCGATTTTTGGTCAAAAATGAAAATTTCAAAAGTGCCCCAATTTCTGCTTTAAACTTTAGGTACTATCCCAAAATGTATCACTAAGGTGAAATAAGTTGATTTCGGGGCATCATTTTTGAACAGGAGCTTCAACCATTTTGTGGCAAATGAGAAATTCCCTAAGCCCCGGACCTGTCGATTTTGGTCAAAAATTAAAATTTCAAAAGTGCCCCAATTTCTGCTTTAAACTTTAGGTACTATCCCAAAATGTATCACTAAGGTGACAGAAGGTGATTTTGGTGCATTATTTTTGAACAGGAGCTTCAACCGTTTTGTGGCATATGAGAAATTCCCTAAATCCCGGACCTGTCGATTTTGGTCAAAAATGAAAATTTCAAAAGTGCCCCAATTTCTGCTTTAAACTTTAGGTACTATCCCAAAATGTATCACTAAGGTGAAATAAGTTGATTTCGGGGCATCATTTTTGAACAGGAGCTTCAACCGTTTTGTGGCATATGAGAAATTCCCTAAATCCCGGACCTGTCGATTTTGGTCAAAAATGAAAATTTCAAAAGTGCCCCAATTTCTGCTTTAAACTTTAGGTACTATCCCAAAATGTATCACTAAGGTGACAGAAGTTGATTTCGGTGCATTATTTTTGAACAGGAGCTTCAACCGTTTTGTGGCATATGAGAAATTCCCTAAGCCCTGGACCTGTCGATTTTGGTCAAAAATGAAAATTTCAAAAGTGCCCCAATTTCTTCTTTAAACTTTTGGTACCATCCCAAAATGTATCACTAAGGTGAAAGAAGTTGATTTCGGAGCATCATTTTTTAACAGGAACTTCAACCGTTTTGTGGCATATGAGAAATTCCCTAAGCCCCGGACCTGTCGATTTTGATCAAAAATGAAAATTTCAAAAGTGCCCCAATTTCTGCTTTAAACTTTAGGTACTATACCAAAATGTATCATTAAAGTGAAATAAGTTGATTTCGGGGCATCATTTTTGAACAGGAGCTTCAACCGTTTTGTGGCATATGAGAAATTCCCTAAACCCCGGACCTGTCGATTTTGGTCAAAAATTTAAATTTCAAAAGTGCCCCAATTTCTGCTTTAAACTTTAGGTACTATCCCAAAATGTATCACTAAGGTAACAGAAGTTGATTTCGGAGCATAATTTTTGAACAGGAGCTTCAACCGTTTTGTGGCATATGAGAAATTCCCTAAGCCCCGGACCTGTCGATTTTGGTCAAAAATGAAAATTTCAAAAGTGCCCCAATTTCTGCTTTAAACTTTAGGTACTATCCCAAAATGTATCACTAAGGTAACAGAAGTTGATTTCGGTGCATTATTTTTGAACAGGAGCTTCAACCATTTTGTGACATAGGAGAAATTCCCTAAGCCCCAGACCGTTCGATTTTGGTCAAAAATGAAAATTTCAATAGTGCCCCAATTTCTGCTTTAAACTTTAGGTACTATCCCAAAATGTATCACTAAGGTAACAGAAGTTGATTTCGGAGCATCATTTTTGAAGAGGAGCTTCAATTGTTTTGTGGCATATGAGAAATTCCCTAAGCCCCGGACCTGTCGATTTTGGTCAAAAATGAAAATTTCAAAAGTGCCCCAATTTCTGCTTTAAACTTTAGGTACTATCCCAAAATGTATCACTAAGGTGAAATAAGTTGATTTCGGGGCATCATTTTTGAACAGGAGCTTCAACCGTTTTGTGGAATATGAGAAATTCCCTAAGCCCTGGACCTGTCGATTTTGGTCAAAAATGAAAATTTCAAAAGTGCCCCAATTTCTGCTTTAAACTTTAGGTACTATCCCAAAATGTATCACTAAGGTGAAATAAGTTGACATCGGGGCATCATTTTTGAACAGGAGCTTCAACCGTTTTGTGGCATATGAGAAATTCCCTAAGCCCCGGACCTGTCGATTTTTGGTCAAAAATGAAAATTTCAAAAGTGCCCCAATTTCTGCTTTAAACTTTAGGTACTATCCCAAAATGTATCACTAAGGTGAAATAAGTTGATTTCGGGGCATCATTTTTGAACAGGAGCTTCAACCGTTTTGTGGCAAATGAGAAATTCCCTAAGCCCCGGACCTGTCGATTTTGGTCAAAAATTAAAATTTCAAAAGTGCCCCAATTTCTGCTTTAAACTTTAGGTACTATCCCAAAATGTATCACTAAGGTGACAGAAGGTGATTTTGGTGCATTATTTTTGAACAGGAGCTTCAACCGTTTTGTGGCATATGAGAAATTCCCTAAGCCCCGGACCTGTCGATTTTGGTCAAAAATGAAAATGTCAAAAGTGCCCCAATTTCTGCTTTAAACTTTAGGTACTATCCCAAAATGTATCACTAAGGTGACAGAAGTTGATTTCGGTGCATTATTTTTGAACAGGAGCTTCAACCGTTTTGTGTCATATGAGAAATTCCCTAAGCCCCGGACCTGTCGATTTTGGTCAAAAATGAAAATTTCAAAAGTGCCCCAATTTCTGCTTTAAACTTTAGGTACTATCCCAAAATGTATCACTAAGGTGACAGAAGGTGATTTTGGTGCATTATTTTTGAACAGGAGCTTCAACCGTTTTGTGGCATATGAGAAATTCCCTAAGCCCCGGACCTGTCGATTTTGGTCAAAAATGAAAATTTCAAAAGTGCCCCAATTTCTGCTTTAAACTTTAGGTACTATCCCAAAATGTATCACTAAGGTGAAATAAGTTGATTTCGGGGCATCATTTTTGAACAGGAGCTTCAACCGTTTTGTGGCATATGAGAAATTCCCTAAATCCCGGACCTGTCGATTTTGGTCAAAAATGAAAATTTCAAAAGTGCCCCAATTTCTGCTTTAAACTTTAGGTACTATCCCAAAATGTATCACTAAGGTGACAGAAGTTGATTTCGGTGCATTATTTTTGAACAGGAGCTTCAACCGTTTTGTGGCATATGAGAAATTCCCTAAGCCCTGGACCTGTCGATTTTGGTCAAAAATGAAAATTTCAAAAGTGCCCCAATTTCTTCTTTAAACTTTAGGTACCATCCCAAAATGTATCACTAAGGTGAAAGAAGTTGATTTCGGAGCATCATTTTTTAACAGGAACTTCAACCGTTTTGTGGCATATGAGAAATTCCCTAAGCCCCGGACCTGTCGATTTTGATCAAAAATGAAAATTTCAAAAGTGCCCCAATTTCTGCTTTAAACTTTAGGTACTATCCCAAAATGTATCATTAAAGTGAAATAAGTTGATTTCGGGGCATCATTTTTGAACAGGAGCTTCAACCGTTTTGTGGCATATGAGAAATTCCCTAAACCCCGGACCTGTCGATTTTGGTCAAAAATTTAAATTTCAAAAGTGCCCCAATTTCTGCTTTAAACTTTAGGTACTATCCCAAAATGTATCACTAAGGTAACAGAAGTTGATTTCGGAGCATAATTTTTGAACAGGAGCTTCAACCGTTTTGTGGCATATGAGAAATTCCCTAAGCCCCGGACCTGTCGATTTTGGTCAAAAATGAAAATTTCAAAAGTGCCCCAATTTCTGCTTTAAACTTTAGGTACTATCCCAAAATGTATCACTAAGGTAACAGAAGTTGATTTCGGTGCATTATTTTTGAACAGGAGCTTCAACCATTTTGTGACATAGGAGAAATTCCCTAAGCCCCAGACCGTTCGATTTTGGTCAAAAATGAAAATTTCAATAGTGCCCCAATTTCTGCTTTAAACTTTAGGTACTATCCCAAAATGTATCACTAAGGTAACAGAAGTTGATTTCGGAGCATCATTTTTGAAGAGGAGCTTCAATTGTTTTGTGGCATATGAGAAATTCCCTAAGCCCCGGACCTGTCAATTTTGGTCAAAAATGAAAATTTCAAAAGTGCCCCAATTTCTGCTTTAAACTTTAGGTACTATCCCAAAATGTATCACTAAGGTGACAGAAGTTGATTTCGGTGCATTATTTTTGAACAGGAGCTTCAACCGTTTTGTGGCATATGAGAAATTCCCTAACCCCCGGACCTGTCGATTTTGGTCAAAAATGAAAATTTCAAAAGTGCCCCAATTTCTGCTTTAAACTTTAGGTACTATCCCAAAATGTATCACTAAGGTGAAATAAGTTGATTTCGGGGCATCATTTTTGAACAGGAGCTTCAACCGTTTTGTGGCAAATGAGAAATTCCCTAAGCCCCGGACCTGTCGATTTTGGTCAAAAATGAAAATTTCAAAAGTGCCCCAATTTCTGCTTTAAACTTTAGGTACTATCCCAAAATGTATCACTAAGGTGACAGAAGTTTATTTCGGTGCATTATTTTTGAACAGGAGCTTCAACCGTTTTGTGGCATATGAGAAATTCCCTAAGCCCCGGACCTGTTGATTTTGGTAAAAAATGAAAATTTCAAAAGTGCCCCAATTTCTGCTTTAAACTTTAGGTACTATCCCAAAATGTATCACTAAGGTGACAGAAGTTGATTTCGGTGCATTATTTTTAAACAGGAGCTTCAACCGTTTTGTGGCATATGAGAAATTCCCTAAACCCCGGACCTGTCGATTTTGGTCAAAAATGAAAATTTCAAAAGTGCCCCAATTTCTGCTTTAAACTTTAGGTACTATCCCAAAATGTATCATTAAAGTGAAATAAGTTGATTTCGGGGCATTATTTTTGAACAGGAGCTTCAACCGTTTTGTGGCATATGAGAAATTCCCTAAACCCCGGACCTGTCGATTTTGGTCAAAAATGAAAATTTCAAAAGTGCCCCAATTTCTGCTTTAAACTTTAGGTACTATCCCAAAATGTATCACTAAGGTAACAGAAGTTGATTTCGGAGCATAATTTTTGAAGAGGAGCTTCAATTGTTTTGTGGCATATGAGAAATTCCCTAAGCCCCGGACCTGTCGATTTTGGTCAAAAATGAAAATTTCAAAAGTGCCCCAATTTCTGCTTTAAACTTTAGGTACTATCCCAAAATGTATCACTAAGGTGACAGAAGTTGATTTCGGGGCATCATTTTTGAACAGGAGCTTCAACCGTTTTGTGGAATATGAGAAATTCCCTAAGCCCTGGACCTGTCGATTTTGGTCAAAAATGAAAATTTCAAAAGTGCCCCAATTTCTGCTTTAAACTTTAGGTACTATCCCAAAATGTATCACTAAGGTGAAATAAGTTGATATCGGGGCATCATTTTTGAACAGGAGCTTCAACCGTTTTGTGGCATATGAGAAATTCCCTAAGCCCCGGACCTGTCGATTTTTGGTCAAAAATGAAAATTTCAAAAGTGCCCCAATTTCTGCTTTAAACTTTAGGTACTATCCCAAAATGTATCACTAAGGTGAAATAAGTTGATTTCGGGGCATCATTTTTGAACAGGAGCTTCAACCGTTTTGTGGCAAATGAGAAATTCCCTAAGCCCCGGACCTGTCGATTTTGGTCAAAAATTAAAATTTCAAAAGTGCCCCAATTTCTGCTTTAAACTTTAGGTACTATCCCAAAATGTATCACTAAGGTGACAGAAGTTGATTTCGGTGCATTATTTTTGAACAGGAGCTTCAACCGTTTTGTGTCATATGAGAAATTCCCTAAGCCCCGGACCTGTCGATTTTGGTCAAAAATGAAAATTTCAAAAGTGCCCCAATTTCTGCTTTAAACTTTAGGTACTATCCCAAAATGTATCACTAAGGTAACAGAAGTTGATTTCGGAGCATAATTTTTGAAGAGGAGCTTCAATTGTTTTGTGGCATATGAGAAATTCCCTAAGCCCCGGACCTGTCGATTTTGGTCAAAAATTAAAATTTCAAAAGTGCCCCAATTTCTGCTTTAAACTTTAGGTACTATCCCAAAATGTATCACTAAGGTGACAGAAGTTGATTTCGGTGCATTATTTTTGAACAGGAGCTTCAACCGTTTTGTGGCATATGAGAAATTCCCTAAGCCCCGGACCTGTCGATTTTGGTCAAAAATGAAAATTTCAAAAGTGCCCCAATTTCTGCTTTAAACTTTAGGTACTATCCCAAAATGTATCACTAAGGTGACAGAAGTTGATTTCGGTGCATTATTTTTGAACAGGAGCTTCAACCGTTTTGTGGCATATGAGAAATTCCCTAAGCCCTGGACCTGTCGATTTTGGTCAAAAATGAAAATTTCAAAAGTGCCCCAATTTCTTCTTTAAACTTTAGGTACCATCCCAAAATGTATCACTAAGGTGAAAGAAGTTGATTTCGGAGCATCATTTTTTAACAGGAACTTCAACCGTTTTGTGGCATATGAGAAATTCCCTAAGCCCCGGACCTGTCGATTTTGATCAAAAATGAAAATTTCAAAAGTGCCCCAATTTCTGCTTTAAACTTTAGGTACTATCCCAAAATGTATCATTAAAGTGAAATAAGTTGATTTCGGGGCATCATTTTTGAACAGGAGCTTCAACCGTTTTGTGGCATATGAGAAATTCCCTAAACCCCGGACCTGTCGATTTTGGTCAAAAATTACAATTTCAAAAGTGCCCCAATTTCTGCTTTAAACTTTAGGTACTATCCCAAAATGTATCACTAAGGTAACAGAAGTTGATTTCGGAGCATAATTTTTGAACAGGAGCTTCAACCGTTTTGTGGCATATGAGAAATTCCCTAAGCCCCGGACCTGTCGATTTTGGTCAAAAATGAAAATTTCAAAAGTGCCCCAATTTCTGCTTTAAACTTTAGGTACTATCCCAAAATGTATCACTAAGGTAACAGAAGTTGATTTCGGAGCATCATTTTTGAAGAGGAGCTTCAATTGTTTTGTGGCATATGAGAAATTCCCTAAGCCCCGGACCTGTCGATTTTGGTCAAAAATGAAAATTTCAAAAGTGCCCCAATTTCTGCTTTAAACTTTAGGTACTATCCCAAAATGTATCACTAAGGTGACAGAAGTTGATTTCGGTGCATTATTTTTGAACAGGAGCTTCAACCGTTTTGTGGCATATGAGAAATTCCCTAACCCCCGGACCTGTCGATTTTGGTCAAAAATGAAAATTTCAAAAGTGCCCCAATTTCTGCTTTAAACTTTAGGTACTATCCCAAAATGTATCACTAAGGTGAAATAAGTTGATTTCGGGGCATCATTTTTGAACAGGAGCTTCAACCGTTTTGTGGCAAATGAGAAATTCCCTAAGCCCCGGACCTGTCGATTTTGGTCAAAAATGAAAATTTCAAAAGTGCCCCAATTTCTGCTTTAAACTTTAGGTACTATCCCAAAATGTATCACTAAGGTGACAGAAGTTTATTTCGGTGCATTATTTTTGAACAGGAGCTACAACCGTTTTGTGGCATATGAGAAATTCCCTAACCCCCGGACCTGTCGATTTTGGTCAAAAATGAAAATTTCAAAAGTGCCCCAATTTCTGCTTTAAACTTTAGGTACTATCCCAAAATGTATCACTAAGGTGACAGAAGTTGATTTCGGTGCATTATTTTTGAACAGGAGCTTCAACCGTTTTGTGGCATATGAGAAATTCCCTAACCCCCGGACCTGTCGATTTTGGTCAAAAATGAAAATTTCAAAAGTGCCCCAATTTCTGCTTTAAACTTTAGGTACTATCCCAAAATGTATCACTAAGGTGAAATAAGTTGATTTCGGGGCATCATTTTTGAACAGGAGCTTCAACTGTTTTGTGGCAAATGAGAAATTCCCTAAGCCCCGGACCTGTCGATTTTGGTCAAAAATGAAAATTTCAAAAGTGCCCCAATTTCTGCTTTAAACTTTAGGTACTATCCCAAAATGTATCACTAAGGTGACAGAAGTTTATTTCGGTGCATTATTTTTGAACAGGAGCTTCAACCGTTTTGTGGCATATGAGAAATTCCCTAAGCCCCGGACCTGTTGATTTTGGTCAAAAATGAAAATTTCAAAAGTGCCCCAATTTCTGCTTTAAACTTTAGGTACTATCCCAAAATGTATCACTAAGGTGACAGAAGTTGATTTCGGTGCATTATTTTTAAACAGGAGCTTCAACCGTTTTGTGGCATATGAGAAATTCCCTAAGCCCCGGACCTGTCGATTTTGGTCAAAAATGAAAATTTCAAAAGTGCCCCAATTTCTGCTTTAAACTTTAGGTACTATCCCAAAATGTATCATTAAAGTGAAATAAGTTGATTTCGGGGCATCATTTTTGAACAGGAGCTTCAACCGTTTTGTGGCATATGAGAAATTCCCTAAACCCCGGACCTGTCGATTTTGGTCAAAAATGAAAATTTCAAAAGTGCCCCAATTTCTGCTTTAAACTTTAGGTACTATCCCAAAATGTATCACTAAGGTAACAGAAGTTGATTTCGGAGCATAATTTTTGAAGAGGAGCTTCAATTGTTTTGTGGCATATGAGAAATTCCCTAAGCCCCGGACCTGTCGATTTTGGTCAAAAATGAAAATTTCAAAAGTGCCCCAATTTCTGCTTTAAACTTTAGGTACTATCCCAAAATGTATCACTAAGGTGACAGAAGTTGATTTCGGGGCATCATTTTTGAACAGGAGCTTCAACCGTTTTGTGGAATATGAGAAATTCCCTAAGCCCTGGACCTGTCGATTTTGGTCAAAAATGAAAATTTCAAAAGTGCCCCAATTTCTGCTTTAAACTTTAGGTACTATCCCAAAATGTATCACTAAGGTGAAATAAGTTGATATCGGGGCATCATTTTTGAACAGGAGCTTCAACCGTTTTGTGGCATATGAGAAATTCCCTAAGCCCCGGACCTGTCGATTTTTGGTCAAAAATGAAAATTTCAAAAGTGCCCCAATTTCTGCTTTAAACTTTAGGTACTATCCCAAAAATGTATCACTAAGGTGAAATAAGTTGATTTCGGGGCATCATTTTTGAACAGGAGCTTCAACCGTTTTGTGGCAAATGAGAAATTCCCTAAGCCCCGGACCTGTCGATTTTGGTCAAAAATTAAAATTTCAAAAGTGCCCCAATTTCTGCTTTAAACTTTAGGTACTATCACAAAATGTATCACTAAGGTGACAGAAGTTGATTTCGGTGCATTATTTTTGAACAGGAGCTTCAACCGTTTTGTGGCATATGAGAAATTTCCTAAGCCCCGGACCTGTCGATTTTGGTCAAAAATGAAAATTTCAAAAGTGCCCCAATTTCTGCTTTAAACTTTAGGTACTATCCCAAAATGTATCACTAAGGTGACAGAAGTTGATTTCGGTGCATTATTTTTGAACAGGAGCTTCAACCGTTTTGTGTCATATGAGAAATTCCCTAAGCCCCGGACCTGTCGATTTTGGTCAAAAATGAAAATTTCAAAAGTGCCCCAATTTCTGCTTTAAACTTTAGGTACTATCCCAAAATGTATCACTAAGGTGACAGAAGGTGATTTTGGTGCATTATTTTTGAACAGGAGCTTCAACCGTTTTGTGGCATATGAGAAATTCCCTAAGCCCCGGACCTGTCGATTTTGGTCAAAAATGAAAATTTCAAAAGTGCCCCAATTTCTGCTTTAAACTTTAGGTACTATCCCAAAATGTATCATTAAAGTGAAATAAGTTGATTTCGGGGCATCATTTTTGAACAGGAGCTTCAACCGTTTTGTGGCATATGAGAAATTCCCTAAACCCCGGACCTGTCGATTTTGGTCAAAAATGAAAATTTCAAAAGTGCCCCAATTTCTGCTTTAAACTTTAGGTACTATCCCAAAATGTATCACTAAGGTAACAGAAGTTGATTTCGGAGCATAATTTTTGAAGAGGAGCTTCAATTGTTTTGTGGCATATGAGAAATTCCCTAAGCCCCGGACCTGTCGATTTTGGTCAAAAATGAAAATTTCAAAAGTGCCCCAATTTCTGCTTTAAACTTTAGGTACTATCCCAAAATGTATCACTAAGGTGACAGAAGTTGATTTCGGGGCATCATTTTTGAACAGGAGCTTCAACCGTTTTGTGGAATATGAGAAATTCCCTAAGCCCTGGACCTGTCGATTTTGGTCAAAAATGAAAATTTCAAAAGTGCCCCAATTTCTGCTTTAAACTTTAGGTACTATCCCAAAATGTATCACTAAGGTGAAATAAGTTGATATCGGGGCATCATTTTTGAACAGGAGCTTCAACCGTTTTGTGGCATATGAGAAATTCCCTAAGCCCCGGACCTGTCGATTTTTGGTCAAAAATGAAAATTTCAAAAGTGCCCCAATTTCTGCTTTAAACTTTAGGTACTATCCCAAAATGTATCACTAAGGTGAAATAAGTTGATTTCGGGGCATCATTTTTGAACAGGAGCTTCAACCGTTTTGTGGCAAATGAGAAATTCCCTAAGCCCCGGACCTGTCGATTTTGGTCAAAAATTAAAATTTCAAAAGTGCCCCAATTTCTGCTTTAAACTTTAGGTACTATCCCAAAATGTATCACTAAGGTGACAGAAGTTGATTTCGGTGCATTATTTTTGAACAGGAGCTTCAACCGTTTTGTGGCATATGAGAAATTCCCTAAGCCCCGGACCTGTCGATTTTGGTCAAAAATGAAAATTTCAAAAGTGCCCCAATTTCTGCTTTAAACTTTAGGTACTATCCCAAAATGTATCACTAAGGTGACAGAAGTTGATTTCGGTGCATTATTTTTGAACAGGAGCTTCAACCGTTTTGTGTCATATGAGAAATTCCCTAAGCCCCGGACCTGTCGATTTTGGTCAAAAATGAAAATTTCAAAAGTGCCCCAATTTCTGCTTTAAACTTTAGGTACTATCCCAAAATGTATCACTAAGGTGACAGAAGGTGATTTTGGTGCATTATTTTTGAACAGGAGCTTCAACCGTTTTGTGGCATATGAGAAATTCCCTAAGCCCCGGACCTGTCGATTTTGGTCAAAAATGAAAATTTCAAAAGTGCCCCAATTTCTGCTTTAAACTTTAGGTACTGTCCCGAAATGTATCACTAAGGTGAAATAAGTTGATTTCGGGGCATCATTTTTGAACAGGAGCTTCAACCGTTTTGTGGCATATGAGAAATTCCCTAAGCCCCGGACCTGTCGATTTTGGTCAAAAATGAAAATTTCAAAAGTGCCCCAATTTCTGCTTTAAACTTTAGGTACTATCCCAAAATGTATCACTAAGGTGACAGAAGTTGATTTCGGTGCATTATTTTTGAACAGGAGCTTCAACCGTTTTGTGGCATATGAGAAATTCCCTAAGCCCCGGACCTGTCGATTTTGGTCAAAAATGAAAATTTCAAAAGTGCCCCAATTTCTTCTTTAAACTTTAGGTACCATCCCAAAATGTATCACTAAGGTGAAAGAAGTTGATTTCGGAGCATCATTTTTTAACAGGAACTTCAACCGTTTTGTGGCATATGAGAAATTCCCTAAGCCCCGGACCTGTCGATTTTGATCAAATATGAAAATTTCAAAAGTGCCCCAATTTCTGCTTTAAACTTTAGGTACTATCCCAAAATGTATCATTAAAGTGAAATAAGTTGATTTCGGGGCATCATTTTTGAACAGGAGCTTCAACCGTTTTGTGGCATATGAGAAATTCCCTAAACCCCGGACCTGTCGATTTTGGTCAAAAATTAAAATTTCAAAAGTGCCCCAATTTCTGCTTTAAACTTTAGGTACTATCCCAAAATGTATCACTAAGGTAACAGAAGTTGATTTCGGAGCATAATTTTTGAACAGGAGCTTCAACCGTTTTGTGGCATATGAGAAATTCCCTAAGCCCCGGACCTGTCGATTTTGGTCAAAAATGAAAATTTCAAAAGTGCCCCAATTTCTGCTTTAAACTTTAGGTACTATCCCAAAATGTATCACTAAGGTAACAGAAGTTGATTTCGGTGCATTATTTTTGAACAGGAGCTTCAACCATTTTGTGACATAGGAGAAATTCCCTAAGCCCCAGACCATTCGATTTTGGTCAAAAATGAAAATTTCAATAGTGCCCCAATTTCTGCTTTAAACTTTAGGTACTATCCCAAAATGTATCACTAAGGTAACAGAAGTTGATTTCGGAGCATAATTTTTGAAGAGGAGCTTCAATTGTTTTGTGGCATATGAGAAATTCCCTAAGCCCCGGACCTGTCGATTTTGGTCAAAAATGAAAATTTCAAAAGTGCCCCAATTTCTGCTTTAAACTTTAGGTACTATCCCAAAATGTATCACTAAGGTGACAGAAGTTGATTTCGGTGCATTATTTTTGAACAGGAGCTTCAACCGTTTTGTGGCATATGAGAAATTCCCTAAGCCCCGGACCTGTCGATTTTGGTCAAAAATGAAAATTTCAAAAGTGCCCCAATTTCTGCTTTAAACTTTAGGTACTATCCCAAAATGTATCACTAAGGTAACAGAAGTTGATTTCGGTGCATTATTTTTGAACAGGAGCTTCAACCATTTTGTGACATAGGAGAAATTCCCTAAGCCCCAGACCATTCGATTTTGGTCAAAAATGAAAATTTCAATAGTGCCCCAATTTCTGCTTTAAACTTTAGGTACTATCCCAAAATGTATCACTAAGGTGACAGAAGTTGATTTCGGTGCATTATTTTTGAACAGGAGCTTCAACCGTTTTGTGGCATATGAGAAATTCCCTAACCCCCGGACCTGTCGATTTTGGTCAAAAATGAAAATTTCAAAAGTGCCCCATATTCTGCTTTAAACTTTAGGTACTATCCCAAAATGTATCACTAAGGTGAAATAAGTTGATTTCGGGGCATCATTTTTGAACAGGAGCTTCAACCGTTTTGTGGCAAATGAGAAATTCCCTAAGCCCCGGACCTGTCGATTTTGGTCAAAAATGAAAATTTCAAAAGTGCCCCAATTTCTGCTTTAAACTTTAGGTACTATCCCAAAATGTATCACTAAGGTGACAGAAGTTTATTTCGGTGCATTATTTTTGAACAGGAGCTTCAACCGTTTTGTGGCATATGAGAAATTCCCTAAGCCCCGGACCTGTCGATTTTGGTCAAAAATGAAAATTTCAAAAGTGCCCCAATTTCTGCTTTAAACTTTAGGTACTATCCCAAAATGTATCACTAAGGTGACAGAAGTTGATTTCGGTGCATTATTTTTAAACAGGAGCTTCAACCGTTTTGTGGAATTTGAGAAATTCCCTAAGCCCCGGACCTGTCGATTTTGGTCAAAAATGAAAATTTCAAAAGTGCCCCAATTTCTGCTTTAAACTTTAGGTACTATCCCAAAATGTATCATTAAAGTGAAATAAGTTGATTTCGGGGCATCATTTTTGAACAGGAGCTTCAACCGTTTTGTGGCATATGAGAAATTCCCTAAACCCGGGACCTGTCGATTTTGGTCAAAAATGAAAATTTCAAAAGTGCCCCAATTTCTGCTTTAAACTTTAGGTACTATCCCAAAATGTATCATTAAAGTGAAATAAGTTGATTTCGGGGCATCATTTTTGAACAGGAGCTTCAACCGTTTTGTGGCATATGAGAAATTCCCTAAACCCCGGACCTGTCGATTTTGGTCAAAAATGAAAATTTCAAAAGTGCCCCAATTTCTGCTTTAAACTTTAGGTACTATCCCAAAATGTATCACTAAGGTAACAGAAGTTGATTTCGGAGCATAATTTTTGAAGAGGAGCTTCAATTGTTTTGTGGCATATGAGAAATTCCCTAAGCCCCGGACCTTTCGATTTTGGTCAAAAATGAAAATTTCAAAAGTGCCCCAATTTCTGCTTTAAACTTTAGGTACTATCCCAAAATGTATCACTAAGGTGACAGAAGTTGATTTTGGTGCATTATTTTTGAACAGGAGCTTCAACCGTTTTGTGGCATATGAGAAATTCCCTAAGCCCTGGACCTGTCGATTTTGGTCAAAAATGAAAATTTCAAAAGTGCCCCAATTTCTGCTTTAAACTTTAGGTACCATCCCAAAATGTATCACTAAGGTGAAAGAAGTTGATTTCGGAGCATCATTTTTGAACAGGAACTTCAACCGTTTTGTGGCATATGAGAAACTCCCTAAGCCCCGGACCTGTCGATTTTGATCAAAAATGAAAATTTCAAAAGTGCCCCAATTTCTGCTTTAAACCTTAGGTACTATCCCAAAATGTATCACTAAGGTGAAATAAGTTGATTTCGGGGCATAATTTTTGAACAGGAGCTTCAACCGTTTTGTGGCATATGAGAAATTCCCTAAACCCCGGACCTGTCGATTTTGGTCAAAAATGAAAATTTCAAAAGTGCCCCAATTTCTGCTTTAAACTTTAGGTACTATCCCAAAATGTATCACTAAGGTAACAGAAGTTGATTTCGGAGCATAATTTTTGAACAGGAGCTTCAACCGTTTTGTGGCATATGAGAAATTCCCTAAGCCCCGGACCTGTCGATTTTGGTCAAAAATGAAAATTTCAAAAGTGCCCCAATTTCTGCTTTAAACTTTAGGTACTATCCCAAAATGTATCACTAAGGTGACAGAAGTTGATTTCGGTGCATTATTTTTGAACAGGAGCTTCAACCGTTTTGTGTCATATGAGAAATTCCCTAAGCCCCGGACCTGTCGATTTTGGTCAAAAATGAAAATTTCAAAAGTGCCCCAATTTCTGCTTTAAACTTTAGGTACTATCCCAAAATGTATCACTATGGTGACAGAAGGTGATTTTGGTGCATTATTTTTGAACAGGAGCTTCAACCGTTTTGTGGCATATGAGAAATTCCCTAAGCCCTGGACCTGTCGATTTTGGTCAAAAATGAAAATTTCAAAAGTGCCCCAATTTCTGCTTTAAACTTTAGATACCATCCCAAAATGTATCACTAAGGTGACAGAAGTTGATTTCGGAGCATAATTTTTTAACAGGAGCTTCAACCATTTTGTGACACAGGAGAAATTCCCTAAGCCCTGGACCGTTCGATTTTGGTAAAAAATGAAAATTTCAATAGTGCCCCAATTTCTGCTTTAAACTTTAGGTACTATCCCAAAATGTATCACTAAAGTAATAGAAGTTGATTTCGGGGCATCATTTTTGAACAGGAGCTTCAACCGTTTTGTGGCATATGAGAAATTCCCTAAGCCCCGGACCTGTCGATTTTGGTCAAAAATGAAAATTTCAAAAGTGCCCCAATTTCTGCTTTAAACTTTAGGTACTATCCCAAAATGTATCACTAAGGTGACAGAAGTTTATTTCGGTGCATTATTTTTGAACAGGAGCTTCAACCGTTTTGTGGCATATGAGAAATTCCCTAAGCCCCGGACCTGTTGATTTTGGTCAAAAATGAAAATTTCAAAAGTGCCCCAATTTCTGCTTTAAACTTTAGGTACTATCCCAAAATGTATCACTAAGGTAACAGAAGTTGATTTTGGTGCATTATTTTTGAACAGGAGCTTCAACCGTTTTGTGGCATATGAGAAATTCCCTAAGCCCTGGACCTGTCGATTTTGGTCAAAAATGAAAATTTCAAAAGTGCCCCAATTTCTGCTTTAAACTTTAGGTACTATCCCAAAATGTATCACTAAGGTAACAGAAGTTGATTTCGGTGCATTATTTTTGAACAGGAGCTTCAACCATTTTGTGACATAGGAGAAATTCCCTAAGCCCCAGACCGTTCGATTTTGGTCAAAAATGAAAATTTCAATAGTGCCCCAATTTCTGCTTTAAACTTTAGGTACTATCCCAAAATGTATCACTAAGGTAACAGAAGTTGATTTCGGAGCATAATTTTTGAAGAGGAGCTTCAATTGTTTTGTGGCATATGAGAAATTCCCTAAGCCCCGGACCTGTCGATTTTGGTCAAAAATGAAAATTTCAAAAGTGCCCCAATTTCTGCTTTAAACTTTAGGTACTATCCCAAAATGTATCACTAAGGTGACAGAAGTTGATTTCGGTGCATTATTTTTGAACAGGAGCTTCAACCGTTTTGTGGCATATGAGAAATTCCCTAACCCCCGGACCTGTCGATTTTGGTCAAAAATGAAAATTTCAAAAGTGCCCCATATTCTGCTTTAAACTTTAGGTACTATCCCAAAATGTATCACTAAGGTGAAATAAGTTGATTTCGGGGCATCATTTTTGAACAGGAGCTTCAACCGTTTTGTGGCAAATGAGAAATTCCCTAAGCCCCGGACCTGTCGATTTTGGTCAAAAATGAAAATTTCAAAAGTGCCCCAATTTCTGCTTTAAACTTTAGGTACTATCCCAAAATGTATCACTAAGGTGACAGAAGTTTATTTCGGTGCATTATTTTTGAACAGGAGCTTCAACCGTTTTGTGGCATATGAGAAATTCCCTAAGCCCCGGACCTGTCGATTTTGGTCAAAAATGAAAATTTCAAAAGTGCCCCAATTTCTGCTTTAAACTTTAGGTACTATCCCAAAATGTATCACTAAGGTGACAGAAGTTGATTTCGGTGCATTATTTTTCAACAGGAGCTTCAACCGTTTTGTGGAATTTGAGAAATTCCCTAAGCCCCGGACCTGTCGATTTTGGTCAAAAATGAAAATTTCAAAAGTGCCCCAATTTCTGCTTTAAACTTTAGGTACTATCCCAAAATGTATCATTAAAGTGAAATAAGTTGATTTCGGGGCATCATTTTTGAACCTGAGCTTCAACCGTTTTGTGGCATATGAGAAATTCCCTAAACCCCGGACCTGTCGATTTTGGTCAAAAATGAAAATTTCAAAAGTGCCCCAATTTCTGCTTTAAACTTTAGGTACTATCCCAAAATGTATCATTAAAGTGAAATAAGTTGATTTCGGGGCATCATTTTTGAACAGGAGCTTCAACCGTTTTGTGGCATATGAGAAATTCCCTAAACCCCGGACCTGTCGATTTTGGTCAAAAATGAAAATTTCAAAAGTGCCCCAATTTCTGCTTTAAACTTTAGGTACTATCCCAAAATGTATCACTAAGGTAACAGAAGTTGATTTCGGAGCATAATTTTTGAAGAGGAGCTTCAATTGTTTTGTGGCATATGAGAAATTCCCTAAGCCCCGGACCTGTCGATTTTGATCAAAAATGAAAATTTCAAAAGTGCCCCAATTTCTGCTTTAAACCTTAGGTACTATCCCAAAATGTATCACTAAGGTGAAATAAGTTGATTTCGGGGCATAATTTTTGAACAGGAGCTTCAACCGTTTTGTGGCATATGAGAAATTCCCTAAACCCCAGACCTGTCGATTTTGGTCAAAAATGAAAATTTCAAAAGTGCCCCAATTTCTGCTTTAAACTTTAGGTACTATCCCAAAATGTATCACTAAGGTAACAGAAGTTGATTTCGGAGCATAATTTTTGAACAGGAGCTTCAACCGTTTTGTGGCATATGAGAAATTCCCTAAGCCCCGGACCTGTCGATTTTGGTCAAAAATGAAAATTTCAAAAGTGCCCCAATTTCTGCTTTAAACTTTAGGTACTATCCCAAAATGTATCACTAAGGTGACAGAAGTTTATTTCGGTGCATTATTTTTGAACAGGAGCTTCAACCGTTTTGTGGCATATGAGAAATTCCCTAAGCCCTGGACCTGTCGATTTTGGTCAAAAATGACAATTTCAAAAGTGCCCCAATTTCTGCTTTAAACTTTAGGTACCATCCCAAAATGTATCACTAAGGTGAAAGAAGTTGATTTCGGAGCATCATTTTTGAACAGGAACTTCAACCGTTTTGTGGCATATGAGAAATTCCCTAAGCCCCGGACCTGTCGATTTTGATCAAAAATGAAAATTTCAAAAGTGCCCCAATTTCTGCTTTAAACCTTAGGTACTATCCCAAAATGTATCACTAAGGTGAAATAAGTTGATTTCGGGGCATAATTTTTGAACAGGAGCTTCAACCGTTTTGTGTTATATGAGAAATTCCCTAAACCCCGGACCTGTCGATTTTGGTCAAAAATGAAAATTTCAAAAGTGCCCCAATTTCTGCTTTAAACTTTAGGTACTATCCCAAAATGTATCACTAAGGTAACAGAAGTTGATTTCGGAGCATAATTTTTGAACAGGAGCTTCAACCGTTTTGTGGCATATGAGAAATTCCCTAAGCCCCGGACCTGTCGATTTTGGTCAAAAATGAAAATTTCAAAAGTGCCCCAATTTCTGCTTTAAACTTTAGGTACTATCCCAAAATGTATCACTAAGGTGACAGAAGTTTATTTCGGTGCATTATTTTTGAACAGGAGCTTCAACCGTTTTGTGGCATATGAGAAATTCCCTAACCCCCGGACCTGTCGATTTTGGTCAAAAATGAAAATTTCAAAAGTGCCCCAATTTCTGCTTTAAACTTTAGGTACTATCCCAAAATGTATCACTAAGGTGACAGAAGTTGATTTCGGTGCATTATTTTTGAACAGGAGCTTCAACCGTTTTGTGGCATATGAGAAATTCCCTAACCCCCGGACCTGTCGATTTTGGTCAAAAATGAAAATTTCAAAAGTGCCCCAATTTCTGCTTTAAACTTTAGGTACTATCCCAAAATGTATCACTAAGGTGAAATAAGTTGATTTCGGGGCATCATTTTTGAACAGGAGCTTCAACCGTTTTGTGGCAAATGAGAAATTCCCTAAGCCCCGGACCTGTCGATTTTGGTCAAAAATGAAAATTTCAAAAGTGCCCCAATTTCTGCTTTAAACTTTAGGTACTATCCCAAAATGTATCACTAAGGTGACAGAAGTTTATTTCGGTGCATTATTTTTGAACAGGAGCTTCAACCGTTTTGTGGCATATGAGAAATTCCCTAAGCCCCGGACCTGTTGATTTTGGTCAAAAATGAAAATTTCAAAAGTGCCCCAATTTCTGCTTTAAACTTTAGGTACTATCCCAAAATGTATCACTAAGGTGACAGAAGGTGATTTTGGTGCATTATTTTTGAACAGGAGCTTCAACCGTTTTGTGGCATATGAGAAATTCCCTAAGCCCTGGACCTGTCGATTTTGGTCAAAAATGAAAATTTCAAAAGTGCCCCAATTTCTGCTTTAAACTTTAGGTACCATCCCAAAATGTATCACTAAGGTGACAGAAGTTGATTTCGGAGCATAATTTTTTAACAGGAGCTTCAACCATTTTGTGACACAGGAGAAATTCCCTAAGCCCTGGACCGTTCGATTTTGGTAAAAAATGAAAATTTCAATAGTGCCCCAATTTCTGCTTTAAACTTTAGGTACTATCCCAAAATGTATCACTAAAGTAATAGAAGTTGATTTCGGGGCATCATTTTTGAACAGGAGCTTCAACCGTTTTGTGGCAAATGAGAAATTCCCTAAGCCCCGGACCTGTCGATTTTGGTCAAAAATGAAAATTTCAAAAGTGCCCCAATTTCTGCTTTAAACTTTAGGTACTATCCCAAAATGTATCACTAAGGTGACAGAAGTTTATTTCGGTGCATTATTTTTGAACAGGAGCTTCAACCGTTTTGTGGCATATGAGAAATTCCCTAAGCCCCGGACCTGTTGATTTTGGTCAAAAATGAAAATTTCAAAAGTGCCCCAATTTCTGCTTTAAACTTTAGGTACTATCCCAAAATGTATCACTAAGGTAACAGAAGTTGATTTTGGTGCATTATTTTTGAACAGGAGCTTCAACCGTTTTGTGGCATATGAGAAATTCCCTAAGCCCTGGACCTGTCGATTTTGGTCAAAAATGAAAATTTCAAAAGTGCCCCAATTTCTGCTTTAAACTTTAGGTACTATCCCAAAATGTATCACTAAGGTAACAGAAGTTGATTTCGGTGCATTATTTTTGAACAGGAGCTTCAACCATTTTGTGACATAGGAGAAATTCCCTAAGCCCCAGACCGTTCGATTTTGGTCAAAAATGAAAATTTCAATAGTGCCACAATTTCTGCTTTAAACTTTAGGTACTATCCCAAAATGTATCACTAAGGTAACAGAAGTTGATTTCGGAGCATAATTTTTGAAGAGGAGCTTCAATTGTTTTGTGGCATATGAGAAATTCCCTAAGCCCCGGACCTGTCGATTTTGGTCAAAAATGAAAATTTCAAAAGTGCCCCAATTTCTGCTTTAAACTTTAGGTACTATCCCAAAATGTATCACTAAGGTGACAGAAGTTGATTTCGGTGCATTATTTTTGAACAGGAGCTTCAACCGTTTTGTGGCATATGAGAAATTCCCTAACCCCCGGACCTGTCGATTTTGGTCAAAAATGAAAATTTCAAAAGTGCCCCATATTCTGCTTTAAACTTTAGGTACTATCCCAAAATGTATCACTAAGGTGAAATAAGTTGATTTCGGGGCATCATTTTTGAACAGGAGCTTCAACCGTTTTGTGGCAAATGAGAAATTCCCTAAGCCCCGGACCTGTCGATTTTGGTCAAAAATGAAAATTTCAAAAGTGCCCCAATTTCTGCTTTAAACTTTAGGTACTATCCCAAAATGTATCACTAAGGTGACAGAAGTTTATTTCGGTGCATTATTTTTGAACAGGAGCTTCAACCGTTTTGTGGCATATGAGAAATTCCCTAAGCCCCGGACCTGTCGATTTTGGTCAAAAATGAAAATTTCAAAAGTGCCCCAATTTCTGCTTTAAACTTTAGGTACTATCCCAAAATGTATCACTAAGGTGACAGAAGTTGATTTCGGTGCATTATTTTTGAACAGGAGCTTCAACCGTTTTGTGGAATTTGAGAAATTCCCTAAGCCCCGGACCTGTCGATTTTGGTCAAAAATGAAAATTTCAAAAGTGCCCCAATTTCTGCTTTAAACTTTAGGTACTATCCCAAAATGTATCATTAAAGTGAAATAAGTTGATTTCGGGGCATCATTTTTGAACAGGAGCTTCAACCGTTTTGTGGCATATGAGAAATTCCCTAAACCCCGGACCTGTCGATTTTGGTCAAAAATGAAAATTTCAAAAGTGCCCCAATTTCTGCTTTAAACTTTAGGTACTATCCCAAAATGTATCATTAAAGTGAAATAAGTTGATTTCGGGGCATCATTTTTGAACAGGAGCTTCAACCGTTTTGTGGCATATGAGAAATTCCCTAAACCCCGGACCTGTCGATTTTGGTCAAAAATGAAAATTTCAAAAGTGCCCCAATTTCTGCTTTAAACTTTAGGTACTATCCCAAAATGTATCACTAAGGTAACAGAAGTTGATTTCGGAGCATTATTTTTGAACAGGAGCTTCAACCGTTTTGTGGCATATGAGAAATTCCCTGAGCCCTGGACCTGTCGATTTTGGTCAAAAATGAAAATTTCAAAAGTGCCCCAATTTCTGCTTTAAACTTTAGGTACCATCCCAAAATGTATCACTAAGGTGAAAGAAGTTGATTTCGGAGCATCATTTTTGAACAGGAACTTCAACCGTTTTGTGGCATATGAGAAATTCCCTAAGCCCCGGACCTGTCGATTTTGATCAAAAATGAAAATTTCAAAAGTGCCCCAATTTCTGCTTTAAACCTTAGGTACTATCCCAAAATGTATCACTAAGGTGAAATAAGTTGATTTCGGGGCATAATTTTTGAACAGGAGCTTCAACCGTTTTGTGGCATATGAGAAATTCCCTAAACCCCGGACCTGTCGATTTTGGTCAAAAATGAAAATTTCAAAAGTGCCCCAATTTCTGCTTTAAACTTTAGGTACTATCCCAAAATGTATCACTAAGGTAACAGAAGTTGATTTCGGAGCATAATTTTTGAACAGGAGCTTCAACCGTTTTGTGGCATATGAGAAATTCCCTAAGCCCCGGACCTGTCGATTTTGGTCAAAAATGAAAATTTCAAAAGTGCCCCAATTTCTGCTTTAAACTTTAGGTACTATCCCAAAATGTATCACTAAGGTGACAGAAGTTGATTTCGGTGCATTATTTTTGAACAGGAGCTTCAACCGTTTTGTGGCATATGAGAAATTCCCTAACCCCCGGACCTGTCGATTTTGGTCAAAAATGAAAATTTCAAAAGTGCCCCAATTTCTGCTTTAAACTTTAGGTACTATCCCAAAATGTATCACTAAGGTGACAGAAGTTGATTTCGGTGCATTATTTTTGAACAGGAGCTTCAACCGTTTTGTGGCATATGAGAAATTCCCTAACCCCCGGACCTGTCGATTTTGGTCAAAAATGAAAATTTCAAAAGTGCCCCAATTTCTGCTTTAAACTTTAGGTACTATCCCAAAATGTATCACTAAGGTGAAATAAGTTGATTTCGGGGCATCATTTTTGAACAGGAGCTTCAACCGTTTTGTGGCAAATGAGAAATTCCCTAAGCCCCGGACCTGTCGATTTTGGTCAAAAATGAAAATTTCAAAAGTGCCCCAATTTCTGCTTTAAACTTTAGGTACTATCCCAAAATGTATCACTAAGGTGACAGAAGTTTATTTCGGTGCATTATTTTTGAACAGGAGCTTCAACCGTTTTGTGGCATATGAGAAATTCCCTAAGCCCCGGACCTGTTGATTTTGGTCAAAAATGAAAATTTCAAAAGTGCCCCAATTTCTGCTTTAAACTTTAGGTACTATCCCAAAATGTATCACTAAGGTGACAGAAGTTGATTTCGGTGCATTATTTTTAAACAGGAGCTTCAACCGTTTTGTGGCATATGAGAAATTCCCTAAGCCCCGGACCTGTCGATTTTGGTCAAAAATGAAAATTTCAAAAGTGCCCCAATTTCTGCTTTAAACTTTAGGTACTATCCCAAAATGTATCATTAAAGTGAAATAAGTTGATTTCGGGGCATCATTTTTGAACAGGAGCTTCAACCGTTTTGTGGCATATGAGAAATTCCCTAAACCCCGGACCTGTCGATTTTGGTCAAAAATGAAAATTTCAAAAGTGCCCCAATTTCTGCTTTAAACTTTAGGTACTATCCCAAAATGTATCACTAAGGTAACAGAAGTTGATTTCGGAGCATAATTTTTGAAGAGGAGCTTCAATTGTTTTGTGGCATATGAGAAATTCCCTAAGCCCCGGACCTGTCGATTTTGGTCAAAAATGAAAATTTCAAAAGTGCCCCAATTTCTGCTTTAAACTTTAGGTACTATCCCAAAATGTATCACTAAGGTGACAGAAGTTGATTTCGGGGCATCATTTTTGAACAGGAGCTTCAACCGTTTTGTGGAATATGAGAAATTCCCTAAGCCCTGGACCTGTCGATTTTGGTCAAAAATGAAAATTTCAAAAGTGCCCCAATTTCTGCTTTAAACTTTAGGTACTATCCCAAAATGTATCACTAAGGTGAAATAAGTTGATATCGGGGCATCATTTTTGAACAGGAGCTTCAACCGTTTTGTGGCATATGAGAAATTCCCTAAGCCCCGGACCTGTCGATTTTTGGTCAAAAATGAAAATTTCAAAAGTGCCCCAATTTCTGCTTTAAACTTTAGGTACTATCCCAAAAATGTATCACTAAGGTGAAATAAGTTGATTTCGGGGCATCATTTTTGAACAGGAGCTTCAACCGTTTTGTGGCAAATGAGAAATTCCCTAAGCCCCGGACCTGTCGATTTTGGTCAAAAATTAAAATTTCAAAAGTGCCCCAATTTCTGCTTTAAACTTTAGGTACTATCCCAAAATGTATCACTAAGGTGACAGAAGTTGATTTCGGTGCATTATTTTTGAACAGGAGCTTCAACCGTTTTGTGGCATATGAGAAATTCCCTAAGCCCCGGACCTGTCGATTTTGGTCAAAAATGAAAATTTCAAAAGTGCCCCAATTTCTGCTTTAAACTTTAGGTACTATCCCAAAATGTATCACTAAGGTGACAGAAGTTGATTTCGGTGCATTATTTTTGAACAGGAGCTTCAACCGTTTTGTGTCATATGAGAAATTCCCTAAGCCCCGGACCTGTCGATTTTGGTCAAAAATGAAAATTTCAAAAGTGCCCCAATTTCTGCTTTAAACTTTAGGTACTATCCCAAAATGTATCACTAAGGTGACAGAAGGTGATTTTGGTGCATTATTTTTGAACAGGAGCTTCAACCGTTTTGTGGCATATGAGAAATTCCCTAAGCCCCGGACCTGTCGATTTTGGTCAAAAATGAAAATTTCAAAAGTGCCCCAATTTCTGCTTTAAACTTTAGGTACTATCCCAAAATGTATCATTAAAGTGAAATAAGTTGATTTCGGGGCATCATTTTTGAACAGGAGCTTCAACCATTTTGTGGCATATGAGAAATTCCCTAAACCCCGGACCTGTCGATTTTGGTCAAAAATGAAAATTTCAAAAGTGCCCCAATTTCTGCTTTAAACTTTAGGTACTATCCCAAAATGTATCACTAAGGTAACAGAAGTTGATTTCGGAGCATAATTTTTGAAGAGGAGCTTCAATTGTTTTGTGGCATATGAGAAATTCCCTAAGCCCTGGACCTGTCGATTTTGGTCAAAAATGAAAATTTCAAAAGTGCCCCAATTTCTGCTTTAAACTTTAGGTACTATCCCAAAATGTATCACTAAGGTGACAGAAGTTGATTTCGGGGCATCATTTTTGAACAGGAGCTTCAACCGTTTTGTGGAATATGAGAAATTCCCTAAGCCCTGGACCTGTCGATTTTGGTCAAAAATGAAAATTTCAAAAGTGCCCCAATTTCTGCTTTAAACTTTAGGTACTATCCCAAAATGTATCACTAAGGTGAAATAAGTTGATATCGGGGCATCATTTTTGAACAGGAGCTTCAACCGTTTTGTGGCATATGAGAAATTCCCTAAGCCCCGGACCTGTCGATTTTTGGTCAAAAATGAAAATTTCAAAAGTGCCCCAATTTCTGCTTTAAACTTTAGGTACTATCCCAAAATGTATCACTAAGGTGAAATAAGTTGATTTCGGGGCATCATTTTTGAACAGGAGCTTCAACCGTTTTGTGGCATATGAGAAATTCCCTAAACCCCGGACCTGTCGATTTTGGTCAAAAATGAAAATTTCAAAAGTGCCCCAATTTCTGCTTTAAACTTTAGGTACTATCCCAAAATGTATCACTAAGGTGACAGAAGTTGATTTCGGTGCATTATTTTTGAACAGGAGCTTCAACCGTTTTGTGGCATATGAGAAATTCCCTAAGCCCCGGACCTGTCGATTTTGGTCAAAAATGAAAATTTCAAAAGTGCCCCAATTTCTGCTTTAAACTTTAGGTACTATCCCAAAATGTATCACTAAGGTGACAGAAGTTGATTTCGGTGCATTATTTTTGAACAGGAGCTTCAACCGTTTTGTGTCATATGAGAAATTCCCTAAGCCCCGGACCTGTCGATTTTGGTCAAAAATGAAAATTTCAAAAGTGCCCCAATTTCTGCTTTAAACTTTAGGTACTATCCCAAAATGTATCACTAAGGTGACAGAAGGTGATTTTGGTGCATTATTTTTGAACAGGAGCTTCAACCGTTTTGTGGCATATGAGAAATTCCCTAAGCCCCGGACCTGTCGATTTTGGTCAAAAATGAAAATTTCAAAAGTGCCCCAATTTCTGCTTTAAACTTTAGGTACTGTCCCGAAATGTATCACTAAGGTGAAATAAGTTGATTTCGGGGCATCATTTTTGAACAGGAGTTCCAACCGTTTTGTGGCATATGAGAAATTCCCTAAGCCCCGGACCTGTCGATTTTGGTCAAAAATGAAAATTTCAAAAGTGCCCCAATTTCTGCTTTAAACTTTAGGTACTATCCCAAAATGTATCACTAAGGTGACAGAAGTTGATTTCGGTGCATTATTTTTGAACAGGAGCTTCAACCGTTTTGTGGCATATGAGAAATTCCCTAAGCCCTGGACCTGTCGATTTTGGTCAAAAATGAAAATTTCAAAAGTGCCCCAATTTCTTCTTTAAACTTTAGGTACCATCCCAAAATGTATCACTAAGGTGAAAGAAGTTGATTTCGGAGCATCATTTTTTAACAGGAACTTCAACCGTTTTGTGGCAAATGAGAAATTCCCTAAGCCCCGGACCTGTCGATTTTGATCAAATATGAAAATTTCAAAAGTGCCCCAATTTCTGCTTTAAACTTTAGGTACTATCCCAAAATGTATCATTAAAGTGAAATAAGTTGATTTCGGGGCATCATTTTTGAACAGGAGCTTCAACCGTTTTGTGGCATATGAGAAATTCCCTAAACCCCGGACCTGTCGATTTTGGTCAAAAATTAAAATTTCAAAAGTGCCCCAATTTCTGCTTTAAACTTTAGGTACTATCCCAAAATGTATCACTAAGGTAACAGAAGTTGATTTCGGAGCATAATTTTTGAACAGGAGCTTCAACCGTTTTGTGGCATATGAGAAATTCCCTAAGCCCCGGACCTGTCGATTTTGGTCAAAAATGAAAATTTCAAAAGTGCCCCAATTTCTGCTTTAAACTTTAGGTACTATCCCAAAATGTATCACTAAGGTAACAGAAGTTGATTTCGGTGCATTATTTTTGAACAGGAGCTTCAACCATTTTGTGACATAGGAGAAATTCCCTAAGCCCCAGACCGTTCGATTTTGGTCAAAAATGAAAATTTCAATAGTGCCCCAATTTCTGCTTTAAACTTTAGGTACTATCCCAAAATGTATCACTAAGGTAACAGAAGTTGATTTCGGAGCATAATTTTTGAAGAGGAGCTTCAATTGTTTTGTGGCATATGAGAAATTCCCTAAGCCCCGGACCTGTCGATTTTGGTCAAAAATGAAAATTTCAAAAGTGCCCCAATTTCTGCTTTAAACTTTAGGTACTATCCCAAAATGTATCACTAAGGTGACAGAAGTTGATTTCGGTGCATTATTTTTGAACAGGAGCTTCAACCGTTTTGTGGCATATGAGAAATTCCCTAACCCCCGGACCTGTCGATTTTGGTCAAAAATGAAAATTTCAAAAGTGCCCCATATTCTGCTTTAAACTTTAGGTACTATCCCAAAATGTATCACTAAGGTGAAATAAGTTGATTTCGGGGCATCATTTTTGAACAGGAGCTTCAACCGTTTTGTGGCAAATGAGAAATTCCCTAAGCCCCGGACCTGTCGATTTTGGTCAAAAATGAAAATTTCAAAAGTGCCCCAATTTCTGCTTTAAACTTTAGGTACTATCCCAAAATGTATCACTAAGGTGACAGAAGTTTATTTCGGTGCATTATTTTTGAACAGGAGCTTCAACCGTTTTGTGGCATATGAGAAATTCCCTAAGCCCCGGACCTGTCGATTTTGGTCAAAAATGAAAATTTCAAAAGTGCCCCAATTTCTGCTTTAAACTTTAGGTACTATCCCAAAATGTATCACTAAGGTGACAGAAGTTGATTTCGGTGCATTATTTTTAAACAGGAGCTTCAACCGTTTTGTGGAATTTGAGAAATTCCCTAAGCCCCGGACCTGTCGATTTTGGTCAAAAATAAAAATTTCAAAAGTGCCCCAATTTCTGCTTTAAACTTTAGGTACTATCCCAAAATGTATCATTAAAGTGAAATAAGTTGATTTCGGGGCATCATTTTTGAACAGGAGCTTCAACCGTTTTGTGGCATATGAGAAATTCCCTAAACCCCGGACCTGTCGATTTTGGTCAAAAATGAAAATTTCAAAAGTGCCCCAATTTCTGCTTTAAACTTTAGGTACTATCCCAAAATGTATCATTAAAGTGAAATAAGTTGATTTCGGGGCATCATTTTTGAACAGGAGCTTCAACCGTTTTGTGGCATATGAGAAATTCCCTAAACCCCGGACCTGTCGATTTTGGTCAAAAATGAAAATTTCAAAAGTGCCCCAATTTCTGCTTTAAACTTTAGGTACTATCCCAAAATGTATCACTAAGGTAACAGAAGTTGATTTCGGAGCATAATTTTTGAAGAGGAGCTTCAATTGTTTTGTGGCATATGAGAAATTCCCTAAGCCCCGGACCTTTCGATTTTGGTCAAAAATGAAAATTTCAAAAGTGCCCCAATTTCTGCTTTAAACTTTAGGTACTATCCCAAAATGTATCACTAAGGTGACAGAAGTTGATTTTGGTGCATTATTTTTGAACAGGAGCTTCAGCCGTTTTGTGGCATATGAGAAATTCCCTAAGCCCTGGACCTGTCGATTTTGGTCAAAAATGAAAATTTCAAAAGTGCCCCAATTTCTGCTTTAAACTTTAGGTACCATCCCAAAATGTATCACTAAGGTGAAAGAAGTTGATTTCGGAGCATCATTTTTGAACAGGAACTTCAACCGTTTTGTGGCATATGAGAAATTCCCTAAGCCCCGGACCTGTCGATTTTGATCAAAAATGAAAATTTCAAAAGTGCCCCAATTTCTGCTTTAAACCTTAGGTACTATCCCAAAATGTATCACTAAGGTGAAATAAGTTGATTTCGGGGCATAATTTTTGAACAGGAGCTTCAACCGTTTTGTGGCATATGAGAAATTCCCTAAACCCCGGACCTGTCGATTTTGGTCAAAAATGAAAATTTCAAAAGTGCCCCAATTTCTGCTTTAAACTTTAGGTACTATCCCAAAATGTATCACTAAGGTAACAGAAGTTGATTTCGGAGCATAATTTTTGAACAGGAGCTTCAACCGTTTTGTGGCATATGAGAAATTCCCTAAGCCCCGGACCTGTCGATTTTGGTCAAAAATGAAAATTTCAAAAGTGCCCCAATTTCTGCTTTAAACTTTAGGTACTATCCCAAAATGTATCACTAAGGTGACAGAAGTTGATTTCGGTGCATTATTTTTGAACAGGAGCTTCAACCGTTTTGTGTCATATGAGAAATTCCCTAAGCCCCGGACCTGTCGATTTTGGTCAAAAATGAAAATTTCAAAAGTGCCCCAATTTCTGCTTTAAACTTTAGGTACTATCCCAAAATGTATCACTAAGGTGACAGAAGGTGATTTTGGTGCATTATTTTTGAACAGGAGCTTCAACCGTTTTGTGGCATATGAGAAATTCCCTAAGCCCTGGACCTGTCGATTTTGGTCAAAAATGAAAATTTCAAAAGTGCCCCAATTTCTGCTTTAAACTTTAGGTACCATCCCAAAATGTATCACTAAGGTGACAGAAGTTGATTTCGGAGCATAATTTTTTAACAGGAGCTTCAACCATTTTGTGACACAGGAGAAATTCCCTAAGCCCTGGACCGTTCGATTTTGGTAAAAAATGAAAATTTCAATAGTGCCCCAATTTCTGCTTTAAACTTTAGGTACTATCCCAAAATGTATCACTAAAGTAATAGAAGTTGATTTCGGGGCATCATTTTTGAACAGGAGCTTCAACCGTTTTGTGGCAAATGAGAAATTCCCTAAGCCCCGGACCTGTCGATTTTGGTCAAAAATGAAAATTTCAAAAGTGCCCCAATTTCTGCTTTAAACTTTAGGTACTATCCCAAAATGTATCACTAAGGTGACAGAAGTTTATTTCGGTGCATTATTTTTGAACAGGAGCTTCAACCGTTTTGTGGCATATGAGAAATTCCCTAAGCCCCGGACCTGTTGATTTTGGTCAAAAATGAAAATTTCAAAAGTGCCCCAATTTCTGCTTTAAACTTTAGGTACTATCCCAAAATGTATCACTATGGTAACAGAAGTTGATTTTGGTGCATTATTTTTGAACAGGAGCTTCAACCGTTTTGTGGCATATGAGAAATTCCCTAAGCCCTGGACCTGTCGATTTTGGTCAAAAATGAAAATTTCAAAAGTGCCCCAATTTCTGCTTTAAACTTTAGGTACTATCCCAAAATGTATCACTAAGGTAACAGAAGTTGATTTCGGTGCATTATTTTTGAACAGGAGCTTCAACCATTTTGTGACATAGGAGAAATTCCCTAAGCCCCAGACCGTTCGATTTTGGTCAAAAATGAAAATTTCAAAAGTGCCCCAATTTCTGCTTTAAACTTTAGGTACTATCCCAAAATGTATCACTAAGGTGACAGAAGTTTATTTTGGTGCATTATTTTTGAACAGGAGCTTCAACCGTTTTGTGGCATATGAGAAATTCCCTAACCCCCGACCTGTCGATTTTGGTCAAAAATGAAAATTTCAAAAGTGCCCCAATTTCTGCTTTAAACTTTAGGTACTATCCCAAAATGTATCACTAAGGTGACAGAAGTTGATTTCGGTGCATTATTTTTGAACAGGAGCTTCAACCGTTTTGTGGCATATGAGAAATTCCCTAACCCCCGGACCTGTCGATTTTGGTCAAAAATGAAAATTTCAAAAGTGCCCCAATTTCTGCTTTAAACTTTAGGTACTATCCCAAAATGTATCACTAAGGTGAAATAAGTTGATTTCGGGGCATCATTTTTGAACAGGAGCTTCAACCGTTTTGTGGCAAATGAGAAATTCCCTAAGCCCCGGACCTGTCGATTTTGGTCAAAAATGAAAATTTCAAAAGTGCCCCAATTTCTGCTTTAAACTTTAGGTACTATCCCAAAATGTATCACTAAGGTGACAGAAGTTTATTTCGGTACATTATTTTTGAACAGGAGCTTCAACCGTTTTGTGGCATATGAGAAATTCCCTAAGCCCCGGACCTGTTGATTTTGGTCAAAAATGAAAATTTCAAAAGTGCCCCAATTTCTGCTTTAAACTTTAGGTACTATCCCAAAATGTATCACTAAGGTGACAGAAGTTGATTTCGGTGCATTATTTTTAAACAGGAGCTTCAACCGTTTTGTGGCATATGAGAAATTCCCTAAGCCCCGGACCTGTCGATTTTGGTCAAAAATGAAAATTTCAAAAGTGCCCCAATTTCTGCTTTAAACTTTAGGTACTATCCCAAAATGTATCATTAAAGTGAAATAAGTTGATTTCGGGGCATCATTTTTGAACAGGAGCTTCAACCGTTTTGTGGCATATGAGAAATTCCCTAAACCCCGGACCTGTCGATTTTGGTCAAAAATGAAAATTTCAAAAGTGCCCCAATTTCTGCTTTAAACTTTAGGTACTATCCCAAAATGTATCACTAAGGTAACAGAAGTTGATTTCGGAGCATAATTTTTGAAGAGGAGCTTCAATTGTTTTGTGGCATATGAGAAATTCCCTAAGCCCCGGACCTGTCGATTTTGGTCAAAAATGAAAATTTCAAAAGTGCCCCAATTTCTGCTTTAAACTTTAGGTACTATCCCAAAATGTATCACTAAGGTGACAGAAGTTGATTTCGGGGCATCATTTTTGAACAGGAGCTTCAACCATTTTGTGGAATATGAGAAATTCCCTAAGCCCTGGACCTGTCGATTTTGGTCAAAAATGAAAATTTCAAAAGTGCCCCAATTTCTGCTTTAAACTTTAGGTACTATCCCAAAATGTATCACTAAGGTGAAATAAGTTGATATCGGGGCATCATTTTTGAACAGGAGCTTCAACCGTTTTGTGGCATATGAGAAATTCCCTAAGCCCCGGACCTGTCGATTTTTGGTCAAAAATGAAAATTTCAAAAGTGCCCCAATTTCTGCTTTAAACTTTAGGTACTATCCCAAAAATGTATCACTAAGGTGAAATAAGTTGATTTCGGGGCATCATTTTTGAACAGGAGCTTCAACCGTTTTGTGGCAAATGAGAAATTCCCTAAGCCCCGGACCTGTCGATTTTGGTCAAAAATTAAAATTTCAAAAGTGCCCCAATTTCTGCTTTAAACTTTAGGTACTATCCCAAAATGTATCACTAAGGTGACAGAAGTTGATTTCGGTGCATTATTTTTGAACAGGAGCTTCAACCGTTTTGTGGCATATGAGAAATTCCCTAAGCCCCGGACCTGTCGATTTTGGTCAAAAATGAAAATTTCAAAAGTGCCCCAATTTCTGCTTTAAACTTTAGGTACTATCCCAAAATGTATCACTAAGGTGACAGAAGTTGATTTCGGTGCATTATTTTTGAACAGGAGCTTCAACCGTTTTGTGTCATATGAGAAATTCCCTAAGCCCCGGACCTGTCGATTTTGGTCAAAAATGAAAATTTCAAAAGTGCCCCAATTTCTGCTTTAAACTTTAGGTACTATCCCAAAATGTATCACTAAGGTGACAGAAGGTGATTTTGGTGCATTATTTTTGAACAGGAGCTTCAACCGTTTTGTGGCATATGAGAAATTCCCTAAGCCCCGGACCTGTCGATTTTGGTCAAAAATGAAAATTTCAAAAGTGCCCCAATTTCTGCTTTAAACTTTAGGTACTATCCCAAAATGTATCATTAAAGTGAAATAAGTTGATTTCGGGGCATCATTTTTGAACAGGAGCTTCAACCATTTTGTGGCATATGAGAAATTCCCTAAACCCCGGACCTGTCGATTTTGGTCAAAAATGAAAATTTCAAAAGTGCCCCAATTTCTGCTTTAAACTTTAGGTACTATCCCAAAATGTATCACTAAGGTAACAGAAGTTGATTTCGGAGCATAATTTTTGAAGAGGAGCTTCAATTGTTTTGTGGCATATGAGAAATTCCCTAAGCCCTGGACCTGTCGATTTTGGTCAAAAATGAAAATTTCAAAAGTGCCCCAATTTCTGCTTTAAACTTTAGGTACTATCCCAAAATGTATCACTAAGGTGACAGAAGTTGATTTCGGGGCATCATTTTTGAACAGGAGCTTCAACCGTTTTGTGGAATATGAGAAATTCCCTAAGCCCTGGACCTGTCGATTTTGGTCAAAAATGAAAATTTCAAAAGTGCCCCAATTTCTGCTTTAAACTTTAGGTACTATCCCAAAATGTATCACTAAGGTGAAATAAGTTGATATCGGGGCATCATTTTTGAACAGGAGCTTCAACCGTTTTGTGGCATATGAGAAATTCCCTAAGCCCCGGACCTGTCGATTTTTGGTCAAAAATGAAAATTTCAAAAGTGCCCCAATTTCTGCTTTAAACTTTAGGTACTATCCCAAAATGTATCACTAAGGTGAAATAAGTTGATTTCGGGGCATCATTTTTGAACAGGAGCTTCAACCGTTTTGTGGCATATGAGAAATTCCCTAAACCCCGGACCTGTCGATTTTGGTCAAAAATGAAAATTTCAAAAGTGCCCCAATTTCTGCTTTAAACTTTAGGTACTATCCCAAAATGTATCACTAAGGTGACAGAAGTTGATTTCGGTGCATTATTTTTGAACAGGAGCTTCAACCGTTTTGTGGCATATGAGAAATTCCCTAAGCCCCGGACCTGTCGATTTTGGTCAAAAATGAAAATTTCAAAAGTGCCCCAATTTCTGCTTTAAACTTTAGGTACTATCCCAAAATGTATCACTAAGGTGACAGAAGTTGATTTCGGTGCATTATTTTTGAACAGGAGCTTCAACCGTTTTGTGTCATATGAGAAATTCCCTAAGCCCCGGACCTGTCGATTTTGGTCAAAAATGAAAATTTCAAAAGTGCCCCAATTTCTGCTTTAAACTTTAGGTACTATCCCAAAATGTATCACTAAGGTGACAGAAGGTGATTTTGGTGCATTATTTTTGAACAGGAGCTTCAACCGTTTTGTGGCATATGAGAAATTCCCTAAGCCCCGGACCTGTCGATTTTGGTCAAAAATGAAAATTTCAAAAGTGCCCCAATTTCTGCTTTAAACTTTAGGTACTGTCCCGAAATGTATCACTAAGGTGAAATAAGTTGATTTCGGGGCATCATTTTTGAACAGGAGTTCCAACCGTTTTGTGGCATATGAGAAATTCCCTAAGCCCCGGACCTGTCGATTTTGGTCAAAAATGAAAATTTCAAAAGTGCCCCAATTTCTGCTTTAAACTTTAGGTACTATCCCAAAATGTATCACTAAGGTGACAGAAGTTGATTTCGGTGCATTATTTTTGAACAGGAGCTTCAACCGTTTTGTGGCATATGAGAAATTCCCTAAGCCCTGGACCTGTCGATTTTGGTCAAAAATGAAAATTTCAAAAGTGCCCCAATTTCTTCTTTAAACTTTAGGTACCATCCCAAAATGTATCACTAAGGTGAAAGAAGTTGATTTCGGAGCATCATTTTTTAACAGGAACTTCAACCGTTTTGTGGCAAATGAGAAATTCCCTAAGCCCCGGACCTGTCGATTTTGATCAAATATGAAAATTTCAAAAGTGCCCCAATTTCTGCTTTAAACTTTAGGTACTATCCCAAAATGTATCATTAAAGTGAAATAAGTTGATTTCGGGGCATCATTTTTGAACAGGAGCTTCAACCGTTTTGTGGCATATGAGAAATTCCCTAAACCCCGGACCTGTCGATTTTGGTCAAAAATTAAAATTTCAAAAGTGCCCCAATTTCTGCTTTAAACTTTAGGTACTATCCCAAAATGTATCACTAAGGTAACAGAAGTTGATTTCGGAGCATAATTTTTGAACAGGAGCTTCAACCGTTTTGTGGCATATGAGAAATTCCCTAAGCCCCGGACCTGTCGATTTTGGTCAAAAATGAAAATTTCAAAAGTGCCCCAATTTCTGCTTTAAACTTTAGGTACTATCCCAAAATGTATCACTAAGGTAACAGAAGTTGATTTCGGTGCATTATTTTTGAACAGGAGCTTCAACCATTTTGTGACATAGGAGAAATTCCCTAAGCCCCAGACCGTTCGATTTTGGTCAAAAATGAAAATTTCAATAGTGCCCCAATTTCTGCTTTAAACTTTAGGTACTATCCCAAAATGTATCACTAAGGTAACAGAAGTTGATTTCGGAGCATAATTTTTGAAGAGGAGCTTCAATTGTTTTGTGGCATATGAGAAATTCCCTAAGCCCCGGACCTGTCGATTTTGGTCAAAAATGAAAATTTCAAAAGTGCCCCAATTTCTGCTTTAAACTTTAGGTACTATCCCAAAATGTATCACTAAGGTGACAGAAGTTGATTTCGGTGCATTATTTTTGAACAGGAGCTTCAACCGTTTTGTGGCATATGAGAAATTCCCTAACCCCCGGACCTGTCGATTTTGGTCAAAAATGAAAATTTCAAAAGTGCCCTATATTCTGCTTTAAACTTTAGGTACTATCCCAAAATGTATCACTAAGGTGAAATAAGTTGATTTCGGGGCATCATTTTTGAACAGGAGCTTCAACCGTTTTGTGGCAAATGAGAAATTCCCTAAGCCCCGGACCTGTCGATTTTGGTCAAAAATGAAAATTTCAAAAGTGCCCCAATTTCTGCTTTAAACTTTAGGTACTATCCCAAAATGTATCACTAAGGTGACAGAAGTTTATTTCGGTGCATTATTTTTGAACAGGAGCTTCAACCGTTTTGTGGCATATGAGAAATTCCCTAAGCCCCGGACCTGTCGATTTTGGTCAAAAATGAAAATTTCAAAAGTGCCCCAATTTCTGCTTTAAACTTTAGGTACTATCCCAAAATGTATCACTAAGGTGACAGAAGTTGATTTCGGTGCATTATTTTTAAACAGGAGCTTCAACCGTTTTGTGGAATTTGAGAAATTCCCTAAGCCCCGGACCTGTCGATTTTGGTCAAAAATGAAAATTTCAAAAGTGCCCCAATTTCTGCTTTAAACTTTAGGTACTATCCCAAAATGTATCATTAAAGTGAAATAAGTTGATTTCGGGGCATCATTTTTGAACAGGAGCTTCAACCGTTTTGTGGCATATGAGAAATTCCCTAAACCCCGGACCTGTCGATTTTGGTCAAAAATGAAAATTTCAAAAGTGCCCCAATTTCTGCTTTAAACTTTAGGTACTATCCCAAAATGTATCATTAAAGTGAAATAAGTTGATTTCGGGGCATCATTTTTGAACAGGAGCTTCAACCGTTTTGTGGCATATGAGAAATTCCCTAAACCCCGGACCTGTCGATTTTGGTCAAAAATGAAAATTTCAAAAGTGCCCCAATTTCTGCTTTAAACTTTAGGTACTATCCCAAAATGTATCACTAAGGTAACAGAAGTTGATTTCGGAGCATAATTTTTGAAGAGGAGCTTCAATTGTTTTGTGGCATATGAGAAATTCCCTAAGCCCCGGACCTTTCGATTTTGGTCAAAAATGAAAATTTCAAAAGTGCCCCAATTTCTGCTTTAAACTTTAGGTACTATCCCAAAATGTATCACTAAGGTGACAGAAGTTGATTTTGGTGCATTATTTTTGAACAGGAGCTTCAACCGTTTTGTGGCATATGAGAAATTCCCTAAGCCCTGGACCTGTCGATTTTGGTCAAAAATGAAAATTTCAAAAGTGCCCCAATTTCTGCTTTAAACTTTAGGTACCATCCCAAAATGTATCACTAAGGTGAAAGAAGTTGATTTCGGAGCATCATTTTTGAACAGGAACTTCAACCGTTTTGTGGCATATGAGAAATTCCCTAAGCCCCGGACCTGTCGATTTTGATCAAAAATGAAAATTTCAAAAGTGCCCCAATTTCTGCTTTAAACCTTAGGTACTATCCCAAAATGTATCACTAAGGTGAAATAAGTTGATTTCGGGGCATAATTTTTGAACAGGAGCTTCAACCGTTTTGTGGCATATGAGAAATTCCCTAAACCCCGGACCTGTCGATTTTGGTCAAAAATGAAAATTTCAAAAGTGCCCCAATTTCTGCTTTAAACTTTAGGTACTATCCCAAAATGTATCACTAAGGTAACAGAAGTTGATTTCGGAGCATAATTTTTGAACAGGAGCTTCAACCGTTTTGTGGCATATGAGAAATTCCCTAAGCCCCGGACCTGTCGATTTTGGTCAAAAATGAAAATTTCAAAAGTGCCCCAATTTCTGCTTTAAACTTTAGGTACTATCCCAAAATGTATCACTAAGGTGACAGAAGGTGATTTTGGTGCATTATTTTTGAACAGGAGCTTCAACCGTTTTGTGGCATATGAGAAATTCCCTAAGCCCTGGACCTGTCGATTTTGGTCAAAAATGAAAATTTCAAAAGTGCCCCAATTTCTGCTTTAAACTTTAGGTACCATCCCAAAATGTATCACTAAGGTGACAGAAGTTGATTTCGGAGCATAATTTTTTAACAGGAGCTTCAACCATTTTGTGACACAGGAGAAATTCCCTAAGCCCTGGACCGTTCGATTTTGGTAAAAAATGAAAATTTCAATAGTGCCCCAATTTCTGCTTTAAACTTTAGGTACTATCCCAAAATGTATCACTAAAGTAATAGAAGTTGATTTCGGGGCATCATTTTTGAACAGGAGCTTCAACCGTTTTGTGGCAAATGAGAAATTCCCTAAGCCCCGGACCTGTCGATTTTGGTCAAAAATGAAAATTTCAAAAGTGCCCCAATTTCTGCTTTAAACTTTAGGTACTATCCCAAAATGTATCACTAAGGTGACAGAAGTTTATTTCGGTGCATTATTTTTGAACAGGAGCTTCAACCGTTTTGTGGCATATGAGAAATTCCCTAAGCCCCGGACCTGTTGATTTTGGTCAAAAATGAAAATTTCAAAAGTGCCCCAATTTCTGCTTTAAACTTTAGGTACTATCCCAAAATGTATCACTATGGTAACAGAAGTTGATTTTGGTGCATTATTTTTGAACAGGAGCTTCAACCGTTTTGTGGCATATGAGAAATTCCCTAAGCCCTGGACCTGTCGATTTTGGTCAAAAATGAAAATTTCAAAAGTGCCCCAATTTCTGCTTTAAACTTTAGGTACTATCCCAAAATGTATCACTAAGGTAACAGAAGTTGATTTCGGTGCATTATTTTTGAACAGGAGCTTCAACCATTTTGTGACATAGGAGAAATTCCCTAAGCCCCAGACCGTTCGATTTTGGTCAAAAATGAAAATTTCAATAGTGCCCCAATTTCTGCTTTAAACTTTAGGTACTATCCCAAAATGTATCACTAAGGTAACAGAAGTTGATTTCGGAGCATAATTTTTGAAGAGGAGCTTCAATTGTTTTGTGGCATATGAGAAATTCCCTAAGCCCCGGACCTGTCGATTTTGGTCAAAAATGAAAATTTCAAAAGTGCCCCAATTTCTGCTTTAAACTTTAGGTACTATCCCAAAATGTATCACTAAGGTGACAGAAGTTGATTTCGGTGCATTATTTTTGAACAGGAGCTTCAACCGTTTTGTGGCATATGAGAAATTCCCTAACCCCCGGACCTGTCGATTTTGGTCAAAAATGAAAATTTCAAAAGTGCCCCATATTCTGCTTTAAACTTTAGGTACTATCCCAAAATGTATCACTAAGGTGAAATAAGTTGATTTCGGGGCATCATTTTTGAACAGGAGCTTCAACCGTTTTGTGGCAAATGAGAAATTCCCTAAGCCCCGGACCTGTCGATTTTGGTCAAAAATGAAAATTTCAAAAGTGCCCCAATTTCTGCTTTAAACTTTAGGTACTATCCCAAAATGTATCACTAAGGTGACAGAAGTTTATTTCGGTGCATTATTTTTGAACAGGAGCTTCAACCGTTTTGTGGCATATGAGAAATTCCCTAAGCCCCGGACCTGTCGATTTTGGTCAAAAATGAAAATTTCAAAAGTGCCCCAATTTCTGCTTTAAACTTTAGGTACTATCCCAAAATGTATCACTAAGGTGACAGAAGTTGATTTCGGTGCATTATTTTTAAACAGGAGCTTCAACCGTTTTGTGGAATTTGAGAAATTCCCTAAGCCCCGGACCTGTCGATTTTGGTCAAAAATGAAAATTTCAAAAGTGCCCCAATTTCTGCTTTAAACTTTAGGTACTATCCCAAAATGTATCATTAAAGTGAAATAAGTTGATTTCGGGGCATCATTTTTGAACAGGAGCTTCAACCGTTTTGTGGCATATGAGAAATTCCCTAAACCCCGGACCTGTCGATTTTGGTCAAAAATGAAAATTTCAAAAGTGCCCCAATTTCTGCTTTAAACTTTAGGTACTATCCCAAAATGTATCATTAAAGTGAAATAAGTTGATTTCGGGGCATCATTTTTGAACAGGAGCTTCAACCGTTTTGTGGCATATGAGAAATTCCCTAAACCCCGGACCTGTCGATTTTGGTCAAAAATGAAAATTTCAAAAGTGCCCCAATTTCTGCTTTAAACTTTAGGTACTATCCCAAAATGTATCACTAAGGTAACAGAAGTTGATTTCGGAGCATAATTTTTGAAGAGGAGCTTCAATTGTTTTGTGGCATATGAGAAATTCCCTAAGCCCCGGACCTGTCGATTTTGGTCAAAAATGAAAATTTCAAAAGTGCCCCAATTTCTGCTTTAAACTTTAGGTACTATCCCAAAATGTATCACTAAGGTAACAGAAGTTGATTTCGGAGCATAATTTTTGAAGAGGAGCTTCAATTGTTTTGTGGCATATGAGAAATTCCCTAAGCCCCGGACCTTTCGATTTTGGTCAAAAATGAAAATTTCAAAAGTGCCCCAATTTCTGCTTTAAACTTTAGGTACTATCCCAAAATGTATCACTAAGGTGACAGAAGTTGATTTTGGTGCATTATTTTTGAACAGGAGCTTCAACCGTTTTGTGGCATATGAGAAATTCCCTAAGCCCTGGACCTGTCGATTTTGGTCAAAAATGAAAATTTCAAAAGTGCCCCAATTTCTGCTTTAAACTTTAGGTACCATCCCAAAATGTATCACTAAGGTGAAAGAAGTTGATTTCGGAGCATCATTTTTGAACAGGAACTTCAACCGTTTTGTGGCATATGAGAAATTCCCTAAGCCCCGGACCTGTCGATTTTGATCAAAAATGAAAATTTCAAAAGTGCCCCAATTTCTGCTTTAAACCTTAGGTACTATCCCAAAATGTATCACTAAGGTGAAATAAGTTGATTTCGGGGCATAATTTTTGAACAGGAGCTTCAACCGTTTTGTGGCATATGAGAAATTCCCTAAACCCCGGACCTGTCGATTTTGGTCAAAAATGAAAATTTCAAAAGTGCCCCAATTTCTGCTTTAAACTTTAGGTACTATCCCAAAATGTATCACTAAGGTAACAGAAGTTGATTTCGGAGCATAATTTTTGAACAGGAGCTTCAACCGTTTTGTGGCATATGAGAAATTCCCTAAGCCCCGGACCTGTCGATTTTGGTCAAAAATGAAAATTTCAAAAGTGCCCCAATTTCTGCTTTAAACTTTAGGTACTATCCCAAAATGTATCACTAAGGTGACAGAAGGTGATTTTGGTGCATTATTTTTGAACAGGAGCTTCAACCGTTTTGTGGCATATGAGAAATTCCCTAAGCCCTGGACCTGTCGATTTTGGTCAAAAATGAAAATTTCAAAAGTGCCCCAATTTCTGCTTTAAACTTTAGGTACCATCCCAAAATGTATCACTAAGGTGACAGAAGTTGATTTCGGAGCATAATTTTTTAACAGGAGCTTCAACCATTTTGTGACACAGGAGAAATTCCCTAAGCCCTGGACCGTTCGATTTTGGTAAAAAATGAAAATTTCAATAGTGCCCCAATTTCTGCTTTAAACTTTAGGTACTATCCCAAAATGTATCACTAAAGTAATAGAAGTTGATTTCGGGGCATCATTTTTGAACAGGAGCTTCAACCGTTTTGTGGCAAATGAGAAATTCCCTAAGCCCCGGACCTGTCGATTTTGGTCAAAAATGAAAATTTCAAAAGTGCCCCAATTTCTGCTTTAAACTTTAGGTACTATCCCAAAATGTATCACTAAGGTGACAGAAGTTTATTTCGGTGCATTATTTTTGAACAGGAGCTTCAACCGTTTTGTGGCATATGAGAAATTCCCTAAGCCCCGGACCTGTTGATTTTGGTCAAAAATGAAAATTTCAAAAGTGCCCCAATTTCTGCTTTAAACTTTAGGTACTATCCCAAAATGTATCACTATGGTAACAGAAGTTGATTTTGGTGCATTATTTTTGAACAGGAGCTTCAACCGTTTTGTGGCATATGAGAAATTCCCTAAGCCCTGGACCTGTCGATTTTGGTCAAAAATGAAAATTTCAAAAGTGCCCCAATTTCTGCTTTAAACTTTAGGTACTATCCCAAAATGTATCACTAAGGTAACAGAAGTTGATTTCGGTGCATTATTTTTGAACAGGAGCTTCAACCATTTTGTGACATAGGAGAAATTCCCTAAGCCCCAGACCGTTCGATTTTGGTCAAAAATGAAAATTTCAATAGTGCCCCAATTTCTGCTTTAAACTTTAGGTACTATCCCAAAATGTATCACTAAGGTAACAGAAGTTGATTTCGGAGCATAATTTTTGAAGAGGAGCTTCAATTGTTTTGTGGCATATGAGAAATTCCCTAAGCCCCGGACCTGTCGATTTTGGTCAAAAATGAAAATTTCAAAAGTGCCCCATATTCTGCTTTAAACTTTAGGTACTATCCCAAAATGTATCACTAAGGTGAAATAAGTTGATTTCGGGGCATCATTTTTGAACAGGAGCTTCAACCGTTTTGTGGCAAATGAGAAATTCCCTAAGCCCCGGACCTGTCGATTTTGGTCAAAAATGAAAATTTCAAAAGTGCCCCAATTTCTGCTTTAAACTTTAGGTACTATCCCAAAATGTATCACTAAGGTGACAGAAGTTTATTTCGGTGCATTATTTTTGAACAGGAGCTTCAACCGTTTTGTGGCATATGAGAAATTCCCTAAGCCCCGGACCTGTCGATTTTGGTCAAAAATGAAAATTTCAAAAGTGCCCCAATTTCTGCTTTAAACTTTAGGTACTATCCCAAAATGTATCACTAAGGTGACAGAAGTTGATTTCGGTGCATTATTTTTAAACAGGAGCTTCAACCGTTTTGTGGAATTTGAGAAATTCCCTAAGCCCCGGACCTGTCGATTTTGGTCAAAAATGAAAATTTCAAAAGTGCCCCAATTTCTGCTTTAAACTTTAGGTACTATCCCAAAATGTATCATTAAAGTGAAATAAGTTGATTTCGGGGCATCATTTTTGAACAGGAGCTTCAACCGTTTTGTGGCATATGAGAAATTCCCTAAACCCCGGACCTGTCGATTTTGGTCAAAAATGAAAATTTCAAAAGTGCCCCAATTTCTGCTTTAAACTTTAGGTACTATCCCAAAATGTATCATTAAAGTGAAATAAGTTGATTTCGGGGCATCATTTTTGAACAGGAGCTTCAACCGTTTTGTGGCATATGAGAAATTCCCTAAACCCCGGACCTGTCGATTTTGGTCAAAAATGAAAATTTCAAAAGTGCCCCAATTTCTGCTTTAAACTTTAGGTACTATCCCAAAATGTATCACTAAGGTAACAGAAGTTGATTTCGGAGCATAATTTTTGAAGAGGAGCTTCAATTGTTTTGTGGCATATGAGAAATTCCCTAAGCCCCGGACCTGTCGATTTTGGTCAAAAATGAAAATTTCAAAAGTGCCCCAATTTCTGCTTTAAACTTTAGGTACTATCCCAAAATGTATCACTAAGGTGACAGAAGTTGATTTTGGTGCATTATTTTTGAACAGGAGCTTCAACCGTTTTGTGGCATATGAGAAATTCCCTAAGCCCTGGACCTGTCGATTTTGGTCAAAAATGAAAATTTCAAAAGTGCCCCAATTTCTGCTTTAAACTTTAGGTACCATCCCAAAATGTATCACTAAGGTGAAAGAAGTTGATTTCGGAGCATCATTTTTGAACAGGAACTTCAACCGTTTTGTGGCATATGAGAAATTCCCTAAGCCCCGGACCTGTCGATTTTGATCAAAAATGAAAATTTCAAAAGTGCCCCAATTTCTGCTTTAAACCTTAGGTACTATCCCAAAATGTATCACTAAGGTGAAATAAGTTGATTTCGGGGCATAATTTTTGAACAGGAGCTTCAACCGTTTTGTGGCATATGAGAAATTCCCTAAACCCCGGACCTGTCGATTTTGGTCAAAAATGAAAATTTCAAAAGTGCCCCAATTTCTGCTTTAAACTTTAGGTACTATCCCAAAATGTATCACTAAGGTAACAGAAGTTGATTTCGGAGCATAATTTTTGAACAGGAGCTTCAACCGTTTTGTGGCATATGAGAAATTCCCTAAGCCCCGGACCTGTCGATTTTGGTCAAAAATGAAAATTTCAAAAGTGCCCCAATTTCTGCTTTAAACTTTAGGTACTATCCCAAAATGTATCACTAAGGTGACAGAAGTTGATTTCGGTGCATTATTTTTGAACAGGAGCTTCAACCGTTTTGTGTCATATGAGAAATTCCCTAAGCCCCGGACCTGTCGATTTTGGTCAAAAATGAAAATTTCAAAAGTGCCCCAATTTCTGCTTTAAACTTTAGGTACTATCCCAAAATGTATCACTAAGGTGACAGAAGGTGATTTTGGTGCATTATTTTTGAACAGGAGCTTCAACCGTTTTGTGGCATATGAGAAATTCCCTAAGCCCTGGACCTGTCGATTTTGGTCAAAAATGAAAATTTCAAAAGTGCCCCAATTTCTGCTTTAAACTTTAGGTACCATCCCAAAATGTATCACTAAGGTGACAGAAGTTGATTTCGGAGCATAATTTTTTAACAGGAGCTTCAACCATTTTGTGACACAGGAGAAATTCCCTAAGCCCTGGACCGTTCGATTTTGGTAAAAAATGAAAATTTCAATAGTGCCCCAATTTCTGCTTTAAACTTTAGGTACTATCCCAAAATGTATCACTAAAGTAATAGAAGTTGATTTCGGAGCATAATTTTTGAAGCTGAGCTTCAATTGTTTTGTGGCATATGAGAAATTCCCTAAGCCCCGGACCTGTCGATTTTGGTCAAAAATGAAAATTTCAGAAGTGCCCCAATTTCTGCTTTAAACTTTAGGTACTATCCCAAAATGTATCACTAAGGTGACAGAAGTTGATTTCGGTGCATTATTTTTGAACAGGAGCTTCAACCGTTTTGTGGCATATGAGAAATTCCCTAAGCCCCGGACCTGTCGATTTTGGTCAAAAATGAAAATTTCAAAAGTGCCCCAATTTCTGCTTTAAACTTTAGGTACTATCCCAAAATGTATCACTAAGGTGACAGAAGTTGATTTCGGTGCATTATTTTTAAACAAGAGCTTCAACCGTTTTGTGGAATATGAGAAATTCCCTAAGCCCTGGACCTGTCGATTTTGGTCAAAAATGAAAATTTCAGAAGTGCCCCAATTTCTGCTTTAAACTTTAGGTACTATCCCAAAATGTATCACTAAGGTGACAGAAGTTGATTTCGGTGCATTATTTTTGAACAGGAGCTTCAACCGTTTTGTGGCATATGAGAAATTCCCTAAGCCCCGGACCTGTCGATTTTGGTCAAAAATGAAAATTTCAAAAGTGCCCCAATTTCTGCTTTAAACTTTAGGTACTATCCCAAAATGTATCACTAAGGTGACAGAAGTTGATTTCGGTGCATTATTTTTAAACAAGAGCTTCAACCGTTTTGTGGAATATGAGAAATTCCCTAAGCCCTGGACCTGTCAATTTTGGTCAAAAATGAAAATTTCAAAAGTGCCCCAATTTCTTCTTTAAACTTTAGGTACCATCCCAAAATGTATCACTAAGGTGAAAGAAGTTGATTTCGGAGCATCATTTTTTAACAGGAACTTCAACCGTTTTGTGGCATATGAGAAATTCCCTAAGCCCCGGACATGTCGATTTTGATCAAAAATGAAAATTTCAAAAGTGCCCCAATTTCTGCTTTAAACTTTAGGTACTATCCCAAAATGTATCACTAAAGTGAAATAAGTTGATTTCGGGGCATCATTTTTGAACAGGAGCTTCAACCGTTTTGTGGCATATGAGAAATTCCCTAAGCCCCGGACCTGTCGATTTTGGTCAAAAATGAAAATTTCAAAAGTGCCCCAATTTCTGCTTTAAACTTTAGGTACTATCCCAAAATATATCACTAAGGTAACAGAAGTTGATTTCGGAGCATAATTTTTGAACAGGAGCTTCAACCGTTTTGTGGCATATGAGAAATTCCCTAAGCCCCGGACCTGTCGATTTTGGTCAAAAATGAATATTTCAAAAGTGCCCCAATTTCTGCTTTAAACTTTAGGTACTATCCCAAAATGTATCACTAAGGTGACAGAAGTTGATTTCGGTGCATTATTTTTGAACAGGAGCTTCAACCGTTTTGTGTCATATGAGAAATTCCCTAAGCCCCGGACCTGTCAATTTTGGTCAAAAATGAAAATTTCAAAAGTGCCCCAATTTCTGCTTTAAACTTTAGGTACTATCCCAAAATGTATCACTAAGGTAACAGAAGTTGATTTCGGTGCATTATTTTTAAACAGGAGCTTCAACCGTTTTGTGGCATATGAGAAATTCCCTAAGCCCCGGACCTGTCGATTTTGGTCAAAAATGAAAATTTCAAAAGTGCCCCAATTTCTGTTTTAAACTTTAGGTACTATCCCAAAATGTATCACTAAGGTAACAGAAGTTGATTTCGGAGCATCATTTTTGAACAGGAGCTTCAACCGTTTTGTGGCATTTGAGAAATTCCCTAAGCCCCGGACCTGTCGATTTTGGTCAAAAAAGAAAATTTCAAAAGTGCCCCAATTTCTGCTTTAAACTTTAGGTACTTTCCCAAAATGTATCACTAAGGTGACAGAAGTTGATTTCGGTGCATTATTTTTAAACAGGAGCTTCAACCGTTTTGTGGCATTTGAGAAATTCCCTAAGCCCTGGACCTGTCGATTTTGGTCAAAAATGAAAATTTCAAAAGTGCCCCAATTTCTGCTTTAAACTTTAGGTACTATCCCAAAATGTATCACTAAGGTGAGAGAAGTTGATTTCGGTGCATTATTTTTAAACAAGAGCTTCAACCGTTTTGTGGAATATGAGAAATTCCCTAAGCCCTGGACCTGTCGATTTTGGTCAAAAATGAAAATTTCAAAAGTGCCCCAATTTCTGCTTTAAACTTTAGGTACTATCCCAAAATGTATCACTAAGGTGACAGAAGTTGATTTCGGTGCATTATTTTTGAACAGGAGCTTCAACCGTTTTGTGTCATATGAGAAATTCCCTAAGCCCCGGACCTGTCGATTTTGGTCAAAAATGAAAATTTCAAAAGTGCCCCAATTTCTGCTTTAAACTTTAGGTACTATCCCAAAATGTATCACTAAGGTGACAGAAGGTGATTTTGGTGCATTATTTTTGAACAGGAGCTTCAACCGTTTTGTGGCATATGAGAAATTCCCTAAGCCCTGGACCTGTCGATTTTGGTCAAAAATGAAAATTTCAATAGTGCCCCAATTTCTGCTTTAAACTTTAGGTACCATCCCAAAATGTATCACTAAGGTGACAGAAGTTGATTTCGGAGCATAATTTTTTAACAGGAGCTTCAACCATTTTGTGACACAGGAGAAATTCCCTAAGCCCTGGACCGTTCGATTTTGGTAAAAAATGAAAATTTCAATAGTGCCCCAATTTCTGCTTTAAACTTTAGGTACTATCCCAAAATGTATCACTAAAGTAATAGAAGTTGATTTCGGAGCATAATTTTTGAAGATGAGCTTCAATTGTTTTGTGGCATATGAGAAATTCCCTAAGCCCCGGACCTGTTGATTTTGGTCAAAAATGAAAATTTCAGAAGTGCCCCAATTTCTGCTTTAAACTTTAGGTACTATCCCAAAATGTATCACTAAGGTGACAGAAGTTGATTTCGGTGCATTATTTTTGAACAGGAGCTTCAACCGTTTTGTGGCATATGAGAAATTCCCTAAGCCCCGGACCTGTCGATTTTGGTCAAAAATGAAAATTTCAAAAGTGCCCCAATTTCTGCTTTAAACTTTAGGTACTATCCCAAAATGTATCACTAAGGTGACAGAAGTTGATTTCGGTGCATTATTTTTAAACAAGAGCTTCAACCGTTTTGTGGAATATGAGAAATTCCCTAAGCCCTGGACCTGTCGATTTTGGTCAAAAATGAAAATTTCAAAAGTGCCCCAATTTCTGCTTTAAACTTTAGGTACTATCCCAAAATGTATCACTAAGGTGAAATAAGTTGATTTCGGGGCATCATTTTTGAACAGGAGCTTCAACCGTTTTGTGGCATATGAGAAATTCCCTAAGCCCCGGACCTGTCGATTTTGGTCAAAAATGAAAATTTCAAAAGTGCCCCAATTTCTGCTTTAAACTTTAGGTACTATCCCAAAATGTATCACTAAGGTGAAAGAAGTTGATTTCGGAGCATCATTTTTTAACAGGAACTTCAACCGTTTTGTGGCATATGAGAAATTCCCTAAGCCCCGGACATGTCGATTTTGATCAAAAATGAAAATTTCAAAAGTGCCCCAATTTCTGCTTTAAACTTTAGGTACTATCCCAAAATGTATCACTAAAGTGAAATAAGTTGATTTCGGGGCATCATTTTTTAACAGGAGCTTCAACCGTTTTGTGGCATATGAGAAATTCCCTAAACCCCGGACCTGTCGATTTTGGTCAAAAATGAAAATTTCAAAAGTGCCCCAATTTCTGCTTTAAACTTTAGTTACTATCCCAAAATATATCACTAAGGTAACAGAAGTTGATTTCGGAGCATAATTTTTGAACAGGAGCTTCAACCGTTTTGTGGCATATGAGAAATTCCCTAAGCCCCGGACCTGTCGATTTTGGTCAAAAATGAATATTTCAAAAGTGCCCCAATTTCTGCTTTAAACTTTAGGTACTATCCCAAAATGTATCACTAAGGTGACAGAAGTTGATTTCGGTGCATTATTTTTGAACAGGAGCTTCAACCGTTTTGTGTCATATGAGAAATTCCCTAAGCCCCGGACCTGTCAATTTTGGTCAAAAATGAAAATTTCAAAAGTGCCCCAATTTCTGCTTTAAACTTTAGGTACTATCCCAAAATGTATCACTAAGGTAACAGAAGTTGATTTCGGTGCATTTTTTTTAAACAGGAGCTTCAACCGTTTTGTGGCATATGAGAAATTCCCTAAGCCCCGGACCTGTCAATTTTGGTCAAAAATGAAAATTTCAAAAGTGCCCCAATTTCTGTTTTAAACTTTAGGTACTATCCCAAAATGTATCACTAAGGTAACAGAAGTTGATTTCGGAGCATCATTTTTGAACAGGAGCTTCAACCGTTTTGTGGCATTTGAGAAATTCCCTAAGCCCCGGACCTGTCGATTTTGGTCAAAAATGAAAATTTCAAAAGTGCCCCAATTTCTACTTTAAACTTTAGGTAATATCCCAAAATGTATCACTAAGGTGACAGAAGTTGATTTCGGTGCATTATTTTTGAACAAGAGCTTCAACCGTTTTGTGGCATATGAGAAATTCCCTAAGCCCCAGACCTGTCGATTTTGGTCAAAAAAGAAAATTTCAAAAGTGCCCCAATTTCTGCTTTAAACTTTAGGTACTTTCCCAAAATGTATCACTAAGGTGACAGAAGTTGATTTCGGTGCATTATTTTTAAACAGGAGCTTCAACCGTTTTGTGGCATTTGAGAAATTCCCTAAGCCCTGGACCTGTCGATTTTGGTCAAAAATGAAAATTTCAAAAGTGCCCCAATTTCTGCTTTAAACTTTAGGTACTATCCCAAAATGTATCACTAAGGTGAGAGAAGTTGATTTCGGTGCATTATTTTTAAACAAGAGCTTCAACCGTTTTGTGGAATATGAGAAATTCCCTAAGCCCTGGACCTGTCGATTTTGGTCAAAAATGAAAATTTCAAAAGTGCCCCAATTTCTGCTTTAAACTTTAGTTACTATCCCAAAATGTATCACTAAGGTGAAATAAGTTGATTTCGGGGCATCATTTTTGAACAGGAGCTTCAACCGTTTTGTGGCATATGAGAAATTCCCTAAGCCCCGGACCTGTCGATTTTGGTCAAAAATGAAAATTTCAAAAGTGCCCCAATTTCTGCTTTAAACTTTAGGTACTATCCCAAAATGTATCACTAAGGTGACAGAAGGTGATTTTGGTGCATCATTTTTGAACAGGAGCTTCAACCGTTTTGTGGCATATGAGAAATTCCCTAAACCCCGGACCTGTCGATTTTGGTCAAAAAAGAAAATTTCAAAAGTGCCCCAATTTCTGCTTTAAACTTTAGGTACTATCCCAAAATGTATCAATAAGGTAACAGAAGTTGATTTCGGAGCATAATTTTTGAACAGGAGCTTCAACCGTTTTGTGGCATATGAGAAATTCCCTAAGCCCCGGACCTGTCGATTTTGGTCAAAAATGAATATTTCAAAAGTGCCCCAATTTCTGCTTTAAACTTTAGGTACTATCCCAAAATGTATCACTAAGGTGACAGAAGTTGATTTCGGTGCATTATTTTTCAACAGGAGCTTCAACCATTTTGTGACATAGGAGAAATTCCCTAAGCCCCAGACCGTTCGATTTTGGTCAAAAATGAAAATTTCAAAAGTGCCCCAATTTCTGCTTTAAACTTTAGGTACTATCCCAAAATGTATCACTAAGGTGAAATAAGTTGATTTCGGGGCATCATTTTTGAACAGGAGCTTCAACCGTTTTGTGGCAAATGAGAAATTCCCTAAGCCCCGGACCTGTCGATTTTGGTCAAAAATGAAAATTTCAAAAGTGCCCCAATTTCTGCTTTAAACTTTAGGTACTATCCCAAAATGTATCACTAAGGTGACAGAAGTTGATTTCGGTGCATTATTTTTGAACAGGAGTTTCAACCGTTTTGTGGCATATGAGAAATTCCCTAAGCCCTGGACCTGTCGATTTTGGTCAAAAATGAAAATTTCAAAAGTGCCCCAATTTCTGCTTTAAACTTTAGGTACCATCCCAAAATGTATCACTAAGGTGAAAGAAGTTGATTTCGGAGCATCATTTTTGAACAGGAACTTCAACCGTTTTGTGGCATATGAGAAATTCCCTAAGCCCCGGACCTGTCGATTTTGATCAAAAATGAAAATTTCAAAAGTGCCCCAATTTCTGCTTTAAACTTTAGGTACTATCCCAAAATGTATCACTAAGGTGAAATAAGTTGATTTCGGGGCATAATTTTTGAACAGGAGCTTCAACCGTTTTGTGGCATATGAGAAATTCCCTAAACCCCGGACCTGTCGATTTTGGTCAAAAATGAAAATTTCAAAAGTGCCCCAATTTCTGCTTTAAACTTTAGGTACTATCCCAAAATGTATCACTAAGGTAACAGAAGTTGATTTCGGAGCATAATTTTTGAACAGGAGCTTCAACCGTTTTGTGGCATATGAGAAATTCCCTAAGCCCCGGACCTGTCGATTTTGGTCAAAAATGAAAATTTCAAAAGTGCCCCAATTTCTGCTTTAAACTTTAGGTACTATCCCAAAATGTATCACTAAGGTGACAGAAGTTGATTTCGGTGCATTATTTTTGAACAGGAGCTTCAACCGTTTTGTGTCATATGAGAAATTGGAAAAAATGGTGGTACTTTCAAATGAGCGCAGTAGGTAATAGAATGCTGCCCAGGTTCAAAAACAAAGGAGATAAACACAAATCTCCAAACATAGAATTCAAACAAAGAGAAGATGTGATTGAACCCCTGGCGCACTATATTACTAGATGCCTTTCTTATAATAAAATAATGGATGTACTGGTGGTAGTACAACACTGACGATATTTATTAAAACTCAGTCCCCAGCTGGGAATCAACAAATGACAAACAATCAATCAACATATACACAAATGTGGTGGATGGAAAGGAATACCAGTATTTTCATAAAGTGCTTTCGTGCTCAAAGTTCTTCATGAATGCAGAAGAAATCTCTCACCATATTGCATAGCCGCGGTGGGCTAGCTTTTTGAAGAGGTAGCTATGGTCCTAGGCTGAATTGCCCAGCACCACCGCAGCGAGCGTATCAGCTTGATCACTGGTTCCCAAATCTCCACCACTTCTTTCCTTTATCCAAATAACGCGTTTCGGTCTTTTATTGGCCTTTCTCAAAGTTGGATAAAGTATAGCATCCTTACTGGCTTTTTATTTACAAGCTAATTGCCATATAATGAGCAATGATCCATTACACCTGTGATTTCCGGAATCGTATACCGGAAATGATGTAAATGCGTTCCAAATGCCGCGCCGGAAGTAGTTTTTGCGTTCCATTGGTAATTCTAGCATCCGTGTGTAATCACCGGAAGTGCGGTGAGTGCGTCCCAGATACCGGATGTTGTTTTCTTGCGTTCCATTAGCGCTTCCGCAGTGTTCTCCTCCAGTTTTGAATGTATATGGATCAAACATAATTATAAATGCAAATCGGAATATCTCTTCCTTCACTCATATGCTCAATTGATAAGTTTTATATTATGTACGGAATATGTTAGAATTACCCCGTCTCTACCAAACTGGGTGGTACTTCATTCCCAACCTGTCCATCCCTATTACCAAGACGGGGTAAACTTGATCTCAAATTCATATCCATATAATCGATCCACATAAAGGGGAGAGAAGAATAAAATAAAATATAATTATTACAAAATCGATAAAAATGAATAAATATGATTGAATTAAAAAAATTGAATTAAAAAATGTTTTTAAGAAAAATAGGATGGAGGAGGAGGTAGAGGTAATAAATATTCATTAAAATCATAAAAACCATTTCAACTCAAAGTCGACATTGAGGCCATTTGGTCTGATGGAATTTAGCATATATATCCACTTCATCTCGCTTCTCGCTAATCTGGTTTCTATGTTGTTACTTTTCCAATTTGGTTTAATGTGTTGTATACCCAGATACCTCTTTATTTGACGTTCGCATTTACCGTGAACAGTCTTGAAGTGTTCTGATAGAGGATGTGTATCAAGACCCTTCCTGATATTATATACATGTTCTGCCACTCTCACCTTAAGTGGTCTAGATGTTTTTCCAATGTAGATGTACCCACATCCACATTCCAACAGGTAGATCACATTTTTCGAGTGGCATGTTATGAAGTCATTAATTTTAAATGACTTTCCTTTATATTCAAATTCAGTGGTTTTTCTTGTAATATCATTTTTAGTGGTGGACTTGCACATAATGCAAGAACCACAACGGTGGAACCCTTTATTGCATGACCTCACTGTGCTGTTTTCTTGTAGACTACTTCGTACTACATGGTCCTTTATGGACTTGGCTTTTTTATAAATGAAAACAGGTCTGGGTGGGAGGTGATTCCCCAGAACTGGATCATCCATTAAAATACGCCAATTGTTTTTGATTATCTTTTCGATCTTTTTATAATTTCCACCATATTGAGTGATGAAAGCCCACTGGTAGGGATTGTCCGCACTGGCTTGTGGCTCCTTTTCTTTCAAAAGATCTCTCCTGTCGATTGAGTCAACCTTGTTCTTTGCCACTGTCAATGATGCTGAATCATACCCTTTCTCCAGGAACCTATTGGACATTTCATCCATTTGTGAATTTAAAACCACAGGGTCTGTGCAATTTCTCTTTAAACGTTTATACTGGCCCACCGGGATATTATTGAGCCATCTGAAATGATGTTCACTGTTAATGTGCAAATATGCATTTGAATCCGTCGGTTTGCGGTGTGTCTTTGTGCAAATGATTTGATCTTGAATATATACCTTCAAATCTAAAAACACCAATTCTTCTTTGCTCTGGGTGTATGTTAAAACAATATTAAACTGGTTGCTATTTAAAATCCCTTTAAAAGCTTCCAAAGATTCGTCACCTCCATTCCAGATACAGAAAATATCATCTATAAACCGCCACCAGCACACCAGGCCCGCTCCCCGTCCCCTCTCATGGTCTATGGTGAGACTTTCCCAATAGGCCATGTAGAGATTTGCGTAGCTGGGAGCGAACCTGGTGCCCATGGCGGTTCCCTTAAGTTGAAGGTAATAAGACCCGTCAAAATAAAAATAATTATTCCGAAGGATAAAATCAATTGCCTCCACCAGGAAGGATTTAGTTTCCTCCTTAAAATCACTTTTGTTTAAAAAATATTCAACAGCAATCTTTCCTTTATCCCAATCTATTATGGTATATAAAGTGCTTACATCTGCACTAATTAAAGTGCTATTGGTATCCCAGGATATCTTCTCTAATTTCCTCAATATATCTCCTGTATCCTTCAAATAAGCACTAGTGGTAACTACCATGGTCTGTAAAAAGGAGTCTACCATTGCAGAAAGGTTGGACGTTATACTATTGGTCCCGGTGATTATCGGGCGACCTGGAGGATGATTTATATCCTTGTGTATCTTCGGTAACACGTAAATAGTGGGAGTGGAGGGATCACTCACATTAATGAATTCCTGCTCACTTTCTGTGATAGCTCCACTCTCCACTGCCCTTTTTGTTAACACATTTAGTTTTTCTGTAATGCTTCTAAGAGGGTCTGATTTCAATTTTTTATACGTGTCCTGATCTCCAAGCTGTCTGTTTACCTCCTTTAGGTAGTAGTCTTTTGTCATTACTACCACTCCTCCCCCCTTATCGGCGGGTTTTATAACAATTTTGTCATTAGATTGTAATGACTCCATCGCCTGAAATTCCTTTTTGGTAAGGTTCTTTTTCTTAGATCGTGGGATGGCCCTCAATTCCTTGGATACAATTGAGTTAAAACAATTGATACTCCCCCCTTTTATATGTTGGGGATAGAAGCTTGACTTCTTCTTGAATTTTGATACCTCAGTTTTTTCTCCCTTATCCGACGGTTCTTTACTTAAAAAGAATTTTTTGAGGGTGATCTTCCTGATGTACTTTTGGAGATCAATGAAAAGATCAAATGGGTTGGGGTCACTGGATGGGGCAAATTTCAGTCCTTTCAGAAGTACACTTTGTTCATGCGGGGTCAAGTCGTGGCCACTAAGGTTAAATATTTTACTATTAATTTCAGTGATACACACAGAATCTTCTGTTTGTGTATTCTCACTGTTAGATATAACTTGTTTCTTTTTGGTGGGGTTTTTTGGGAGTTTTTTTATACCCCCTCTTTTACCCCTCTTAGTGGTTTTTACACGTGTATTGGTCATTCCCTCCTTGGGGATCTTCGTCCCCTTTCTAAAAAATGACGGCTATCCCTCAAAGTGGGTAGGTTCTCTTGAATTACGTTCTCCTCTGTGAATCTCCCTTCTCTGTTGATATAATTCGAATTTGTATGAATATTTCTCCTTCTTATTGTATGTTTTGAGGTGTGATAATAGTCGCTCCTTTCATTAGGTCTATCATTTCTCCTTCTTATATCAGAACTGGGAGGAGGTTTATCAAACGTTTGCCTTCTATCCAAATTCCGATAGTGGTTCCTTTGGGTTAAACCACTATTTCTATTAATTGGGGTACCATGGGTGTTCCTTCTAGGACCCATATTTTTACCCCTCCACACTGGAGTGGAAACGGTTTGTGGTCTTCCCTTCTGTAATTTGATGTCTGGTTTAATGGGTTCAGATAGAATTCCCTCTTTAAGTACATTGCAGTCTCTCTGAAGTTTACGCTTCTTCCTATTTTTTAACTCCTTAGTATCTTTTTCCAATTTATATAGTATTTCCTTCTCTCTCTCCTTTACTTCTTTTGACTCTATAAAAGGGTCCACTAGTGCTTTTAAGGATTCTATTTCCTCATTGGTCTCCATCAACGTTTTCTTTCTCTCCTTTATAATGAGTTCTATTAGGGATAGGCTGCAGTGTGTGAGGATTTTTTCCCATTCTTTGGTGAAACCTTCATTTTCATTGGTAAATGAGGATTTTTTTGATATTAATAGACCTTTGGGTACTAATTGATTGATCAAATAATACTCAAGTGTGGTCACCTCCCACCACAACCTATTTTCTTTAATCATATGTTTTTCTAGTTTATTTAAAACAGTGGAGAGATCTTCATCCTCCAAACTTATTTCGCTACAGGATTCCTCTAGGAATCCCTTTGATAAATTCTTTCTAGTTTCTCTATAAGAAAACATCCCTGCTGCTCGTCTTTACTGATACCGTGTGCTTACAATAGTTCAAATGGAAAAAATGGTGGTACTTTCAAATGAGCGCAGTAGGTAATAGAATGCTGCCCAGGTTCAAAAACAAAGGAGATAAACACAAATCTCCAAACATAGAATTCAAACAAAGAGAAGATGTGATTGAACCCCTGGCGCACTATATTACTAGATGCCTTTCTTATAATAAAATAATGGATGTACTGGTGGTAGTACAACACTGACGATATTTATTAAAACTCAGTCCCCAGCTGGGAATCAACAAATGACAAACAATCAATCAACATATACACAAATGTGGTGGATGGAAAGGAATACCAGTATTTTCATAAAGTGCTTTCGTGCTCAAAGTTCTTCATGAATGCAGAAGAAATCTCTCACCATATTGCATAGCCGCGGTGGGCTAGCTTTTTGAAGAGGTAGCTATGGTCCTAGGCTGAATTGCCCAGCACCACCGCAGCGAGCGTATCAGCTTGATCACTGGTTCCCAAATCTCCACCACTTCTTTCCTTTATCCAAATAACGCGTTTCGGTCTTTTATTGGCCTTTCTCAAAGTTGGATAAAGTATAGCATCCTTACTGGCTTTTTATTTACAAGCTAATTGCCATATAATGAGCAATGATCCATTACACCTGTGATTTCCGGAATCGTATACCGGAAATGATGTAAATGCGTTCCAAATGCCGCGCCGGAAGTAGTTTTTGCGTTCCATTGGTAATTCTAGCATCCGTGTGTAATCACCGGAAGTGCGGTGAGTGCGTCCCAGATACCGGATGTTGTTTTCTTGCGTTCCATTAGCGCTTCCGCAGTGTTCTCCTCCAGTTTTGAATGTATATGGATCAAACATAATTATAAATGTAAATCGGAATATCTCTTCCTTCACTCATATGCTCAATTGATAAGTTTTATATTATGTACGGAATATGTTAGAATTACCCCGTCTCTACCAAACTGGGTGGTACTTCATTCCCAACCTGTCCATCCCTATTACCAAGACGGGGTAAACTTGATCTCAAATTCATATCCATATAATCGATCCACATAAAGGGGAGAGAAGAATAAAATAAAATATAATTATTACAAAATCGATAAAAATGAATAAATATGATTGAATTAAAAAAATTGAATTAAAAAATGTTTTTAAGAAAAATAGGATGGAGGAGGAGGTAGAGGTAATAAATATTCATTAAAATCATAAAAACCATTTCAACTCAAAGTCGACATTGAGGCCATTTGGTCTGATGGAATTTAGCATATATATCCACTTCATCTCGCTTCTCGCTAATCTGGTTTCTATGTTGTTACTTTTCCAATTTGGTTTAATGTGTTGTATACCCAGATACCTCTTTATTTGACGTTCGCATTTACCGTGAACAGTCTTGAAGTGTTCTGATAGAGGATGTGTATCAAGACCCTTCCTGATATTATATACATGTTCTGCCACTCTCACCTTAAGTGGTCTAGATGTTTTTCCAATGTAGATGTACCCACATCCACATTCCAACAGGTAGATCACATTTTTCGAGTGGCATGTTATGAAGTCATTAATTTTAAATGACTTTCCTTTATATTCAAATTCAGTGGTTTTTCTTGTAATATCATTTTTAGTGGTGGACTTGCACATAATGCAAGAACCACAACGGTGGAACCCTTTATTGCATGACCTCACTGTGCTGTTTTCTTGTAGACTACTTCGTACTACATGGTCCTTTATGGACTTGGCTTTTTTATAAATGAAAACAGGTCTGGGTGGGAGGTGATTCCCCAGAACTGGATCATCCATTAAAATACGCCAATTGTTTTTGATTATCTTTTCGATCTTTTTATAATTTCCACCATATTGAGTGATGAAAGCCCACTGGTAGGGATTGTCCGCACTGGCTTGTGGCTCCTTTTCTTTCAAAAGATCTCTCCTGTCGATTGAGTCAACCTTGTTCTTTGCCACTGTCAATGATGCTGAATCATACCCTTTCTCCAGGAACCTATTGGACATTTCATCCATTTGTGAATTTAAAACCACAGGGTCTGTGCAATTTCTCTTTAAACGTTTATACTGGCCCACCGGGATATTATTGAGCCATCTGAAATGATGTTCACTGTTAATGTGCAAATATGCATTTGAATCCGTCGGTTTGCGGTGTGTCTTTGTGCAAATGATTTGATCTTGAATATATACCTTCAAATCTAAAAACACCAATTCTTCTTTGCTCTGGGTGTATGTTAAAACAATATTAAACTGGTTGCTATTTAAAATCCCTTTAAAAGCTTCCAAAGATTCGTCACCTCCATTCCAGATACAGAAAATATCATCTATAAACCGCCACCAGCACACCAGGCCCGCTCCCCGTCCCCTCTCATGGTCTATGGTGAGACTTTCCCAATAGGCCATGTAGAGATTTGCGTAGCTGGGAGCGAACCTGGTGCCCATGGCGGTTCCCTTAAGTTGAAGGTAATAAGACCCGTCAAAATAAAAATAATTATTCCGAAGGATAAAATCAATTGCCTCCACCAGGAAGGATTTAGTTTCCTCCTTAAAATCACTTTTGTTTAAAAAATATTCAACAGCAATCTTTCCTTTATCCCAATCTATTATGGTATATAAAGTGCTTACATCTGCACTAATTAAAGTGCTATTGGTATCCCAGGATATCTTCTCTAATTTCCTCAATATATCTCCTGTATCCTTCAAATAAGCACTAGTGGTAACTACCATGGTCTGTAAAAAGGAGTCTACCATTGCAGAAAGGTTGGACGTTATACTATTGGTCCCGGTGATTATCGGGCGACCTGGAGGATGATTTATATCCTTGTGTATCTTCGGTAACACGTAAATAGTGGGAGTGGAGGGATCACTCACATTAATGAATTCCTGCTCACTTTCTGTGATAGCTCCACTCTCCACTGCCCTTTTTGTTAACACATTTAGTTTTTCTGTAATGCTTCTAAGAGGGTCTGATTTCAATTTTTTATACGTGTCCTGATCTCCAAGCTGTCTGTATACCTCCTTTAGGTAGTAGTCTTTTGTCATTACTACCACTCCTCCCCCCTTATCGGCGGGTTTTATAACAATTTTGTCATTAGATTGTAATGACTCCATCGCCTGAAATTCCTTTTTGGTAAGGTTCTTTTTCTTAGATCGTGGGATGGCCCTCAATTCCTTGGATACAATTGAGTTAAAACAATTGATACTCCCCCCTTTTATATGTTGGGGATAGAAGCTTGACTTCTTCTTGAATTTTGATACCTCAGTTTTTTCTCCCTTATCCGACGGTTCTTTACTTAAAAAGAATTTTAAGTAAAGAACCGTCGGATAAGGGAGAAAAAACTGAGGTATCAAAATTCAAGAAGAAGTCAAGCTTCTATCCCCAACATATAAAAGGGGGGAGTATCAATTGTTTTAACTCAATTGTATCCAAGGAATTGAGGGCCATCCCACGATCTAAGAAAAAGAACCTTACCAAAAAGGAATTTCAGGCGATGGAGTCATTACAATCTAATGACAAAATTGTTATAAAACCCGCCGATAAGGGGGGAGGAGTGGTAGTAATGACAAAAGACTACTACCTAAAGGAGGTATACAGACAGCTTGGAGATCAGGACACGTATAAAAAATTGAAATCAGACCCTCTTAGAAGCATTACAGAAAAACTAAATGTGTTAACAAAAAGGGCAGTGGAGAGTGGAGCTATCACAGAAAGTGAGCAGGAATTCATTAATGTGAGTGATCCCTCCACTCCCACTATTTACGTGTTACCGAAGATACACATGGATATAAATCATCCTCCAGGTCGCCCGATAATCACCGGGACCAATAGTATAACGTCCAACCTTTCTGCAATGGTAGACTCCTTTTTACAGACCATGGTAGTTACCACTAGTGCTTATTTGAAGGATACAGGAGATATATTGAGGAAATTAGAGAAGATATCCTGGGATACCAATAGCACTTTAATTAGTGCAGATGTAAGCACTTTATATACCATAATAGATTGGGATAAAGGAAAGATTGCTGTTGAATATTTTTTAAACAAAAGTGATTTTAAGGAGGAAACTAAATCCTTCCTGGTGGAGGCAATTGATTTTATCCTTCGGAATAATTATTTTTATTTTGACGGGTCTTATTACCTTCAACTTAAGGGAACCGCCATGGGCACCAGGTTCGCTCCCAGCTACGCAAATCTCTACATGGCCTATTGGGAAAGTCTCACCATAGACCATGAGAGGGGACGGGGAGCGGGCCTGGTGTGCTGGTGGCGGTTTATAGATGATATTTTCTGTGTCTGGAATGGAGGTGACGAATCTTTGGAAGCTTTTAAAGGGATTTTAAATAGCAACCAGTTTAATATTGTTTTAACATACACCCAGAGCAAAGAAGAATTGGTGTTTTTAGATTTGAAGGTATATATTCAAGATCAAATCATTTGCACAAAGACACACCGCAAACCGACGGATTCAAATGCATATTTGCACATTAACAGTGAACATCATTTCAGATGGCTCAATAATATCCCGGTGGGCCAGTATAAACGTTTAAAGAGAAATTGCACAGACCCTGTGGTTTTAAATTCACAAATGGATGAAATGTCCAATAGGTTCCTGGAGAAAGGGTATGATTCAGCATCATTGACAGTGGCAAAGAACAAGGTTGACTCAATCGACAGGAGAGATCTTTTGAAAGAAAAGGAGCCACAAGCCAGTGCGGACAATCCCTACCAGTGGGCTTTCATCACTCAATATGGTGGAAATTATAAAAAGATCGAAAAGATAATCAAAAACAATTGGCGTATTTTAATGGATGATCCAGTTCTGGGGAATCACCTCCCACCCAGACCTGTTTTCATTTATAAAAAAGCCAAGTCCATAAAGGACCATGTAGTACGAAGTAGTCTACAAGAAAACAGCACAGTGAGGTCATGCAATAAAGGGTTCCACCGTTGTGGTTCTTGCATTATGTGCAAGTCCACCACTAAAAATGATATTACAAGAAAAACCACTGAATTTGAATATAAAGGAAAGTCATTTAAAATTAATGACTTCATAACATGCCACTCGAAAAATGTGATCTACCTGTTGGAATGTGGATGTGGGTACATCTACATTGGAAAAACATCTAGACCACTTAAGGTGAGAGTGGCAGAACATGTATATAATATCAGGAAGGGTCTTGATACACATCCTCTATCAGAACACTTCAAGACTGTTCACGGTAAATGCGAACGTCAAATAAAGAGGTATCTGGGTATACAACACATTAAACCAAATTGGAAAAGTAACAACATAGAAACCAGATTAGCGAGAAGCGAGATGAAGTGGATATATATGCTAAATTCCATCAGACCAAATGGCCTCAATGTCGACTTTGAGTTGAAATGGTTTTTATGATTTTAATGAATATTTATTACCTCTACCTCCTCCTCCATCCTATTTTTCTTAAAAACATTTTTTAATTCAATTTTTTTAATTCAATCATATTTATTCATTTTTATCGATTTTGTAATAATTATATTTTATTTTATTCTTCTCTCCCCTTTATGTGGATCGATTATATGGATATGAATTTGAGATCAAGTTTACCCCGTCTTGGTAATAGGGATGGACAGGTTGGGAATGAAGTACCACCCAGTTTGGTAGAGACGGGGTAATTCTAACATATTCCGTACATAATATAAAACTTATCAATTGAGCATATGAGTGAAGGAAGAGATATTCCGATTTGCATTTATAATTATGTTTGATCCATATACATTCAAAACTGGAGGAGAACACTGCGGAAGCGCTAATGGAACGCAAGAAAACAACATCCGGTATCTGGGACGCACTCACCGCACTTCCGGTGATTACACACGGATGCTAGAATTACCAATGGAACGCAAAAACTACTTCCGGCGCGGCATTTGGAACGCATTTACATCATTTCCGGTATACGATTCCGGAAATCACAGGTGTAATGGATCATTGCTCATTATATGGCAATTAGCTTGTAAATAAAAAGCCAGTAAGGATGCTATACTTTATCCAACTTTGAGAAAGGCCAATAAAAGACCGAAACGCGTTATTTGGATAAAGGAAAGAAGTGGTGGAGATTTGGGAACCAGTGATCAAGCTGATACGCTCGCTGCGGTGGTGCTGGGCAATTCAGCCTAGGACCATAGCTACCTCTTCAAAAAGCTAGCCCACCGCGGCTATGCAATATGGTGAGAGATTTCTTCTGCATTCATGAAGAACTTTGAGCACGAAAGCACTTTATGAAAATACTGGTATTCCTTTCCATCCACCACATTTGTGTATATGTTGATTGATTGTTTGTCATTTGTTGATTCCCAGCTGGGGACTGAGTTTTAATAAATATCGTCAGTGTTGTACTACCACCAGTACATCCATTATTTTATTATAAGAAAGGCATCTAGTAATATCATATGAGAAATTCCCTAAGCCCCGGACCTGTCGATTTTGGTCAAAAATGAAAATTTCAAAAGTGCCCCAATTTCTGCTTTAAACTTTAGGTACTATCCCAAAATGTATCACTAAGGTGACAGAAGGTGATTTTGGTGCATTCTTTTTGAACAGGAGCTTCAACCGTTTTGTGGCATATGAGAAATTCCCTAAGCCCTGGACCTGTCGATTTTGGTCAAAAATGAAAATTTCAAAAGTGCCCCAATTTCTGCTTTAAACTTTAGGTACCATCCCAAAATGTATCACTAAGGTGACAGAAGTTGATTTCGGAGCATAATTTTTGAACAGGAGCTTCAACCATTTTGTGACACAGGAGAAATTCCCTAAGCCCTGGATCGTTCGATTTTGGTAAAAAATGAAAATTTCAATAGTGCCCCAATTTCTGCTTTAAACTTTAGGTACTATCCCAAAATGTATCACTAAGGTAACAGAAGTTGATTTCGGAGCATAATTTTTGAAGAGGAGCTTCAATTGTTTTGTGGCATATGAGAAATTCCCTAAGCCCCGGACCTGTCGATTTTGGTCAAAAATGAAAATTTCAAAAGTGCCCCAATTTCTGCTTTAAACTTTAGGTACTATCCCAAAATGTATCACTAAGGTGACAGAAGTTGATTTCGGTGCATTATTTTTGAACAGGAGCTTCAACCGTTTTGTGGCATATGAGAAATTCCCTAAGCCCCGGACCTGTCGATTTTGGTCAAAAATGAAAATTTCAAAAGTGCCCCAATTTCTGCTTTAAACTTTAGGTACTATCCCAAAATGTATCACTAAGGTGACAGAAGTTGATTTCGGTGCATTATTTTTAAACAAGAGCTTCAACCGTTTTGTGGAATATGAGAAATTCCCTAAGCCCTGGACCTGTCGATTTTGGTCAAAAATGAAAATTTCAAAAGTGCCCCAATTTCTGCTTTAAACTTTAGGTACTATCCCAAAATGTATCACTAAGGTGAAATAAGTTGATTTCGGGGCATCATTTTTGAACAAGAGCTTCAACCGTTTTGTGGCATATGAGAAATTCCCTAAGCCCCGGACCTGTCGATTTTGGTCAAAAATGAAAATTTCAAAAGTGCCCCAATTTCTGCTTTAAACTTTAGGTACTATCCCAAAATGTATCACTAAGGTGACAGAAGTTGATTTCGGTGCATTATTTTTAAACAGGAGCTTCCACCCTTTTTTGGCATATGAGAAATTCCCTAAGCCCCGGACCTGTCGATTTTGGTCAAAAATGAAAATTTCAAAAGTGCCCCAATTTCTGCTTTAAACTTTAGGTACCATCCCAAAATGTATCACTAAGGTGACAGAAGTTGATTTCGGCGCATAATTTTTGAACAGGAGCTTCAACCATTTTGTGACACAGGAGAAATTCCCTATGCCCTGGATCGTTCGATTTTGGTAAAAAATGAAAATTTCAATAGTGCCCCAATTTCTGCTTTAAACTTTAGGTACTATCCCAAAATGTATCACTAAGGTAACAGAAGTTGATTTCGGAGCATAATTTTTGAAGAGGAGCTTCAATTGTTTTGTGGCATATGAGAAATTCCCTAAGCCCCGGACCTGTCGATTTTGGTCAAAAATGAAAATTTCAAAAGTGCCCCAATTTCTGCTTTAAACTTTAGGTACTATCCCAAAATGTATCACTAAGGTGACAGAAGTTGATTTCGGTGCATTATTTTTGAACAGGAGCTTCAACCGTTTTGTGGCATATGAGAAATTCCCTAAGCCCCGGACCTGTCGATTTTGGTCAAAAATGAAAATTTCAAAAGTGCCCCAATTTCTGCTTTAAACTTTAGGTACTATCCCAAAATGTATCACTAAGGTGACAGAAGTTGATTTCGGTGCATTATTTTTAAACAAGAGCTTCAACCGTTTTGTGGAATATGAGAAATTCCCTAAGCCCTGGACCTGTCAATTTTGGTCAAAAATGAAAATTTCAAAAGTGCCCCAATTTCTGCTTTAAACTTTAGGTACTATCCCAAAATGTATCACTAAGGTGAAATAAGTTGATTTCGGGGCATCATTTTTGAACAGGAGCTTCAACCGTTTTGTGGCATATGAGAAATTCCCTAAGCCCCGGACCTGTCGATTTTGGTCAAAAATGAAAATTTCAAAAGTGCCCCAATTTCTGCTTTAAACTTTAGGTACTATCCCAAAATGTATCACTAAGGTGACAGAAGGTGATTTTGGTGCATTATTTTTGAACAGGAGCTTCAACCGTTTTGTGGCATATGAGAAATTCCCTAAGCCCTGGACCTGTCGATTTTGGTCAAAAATGAAAATTTCAAAAGTGCCCCAATTTCTGCTTTAAACTTTAGGTACCATCCCAAAATGTATCACTAAGGTGACAGAAGTTGATTTCGGAGCATAATTTTTGAACAGGAGCTTCAACCATTTTGTGACACAGGAGAAATTCCCTAAGCCCTGGATCGTTCGATTTTGGTAAAAAATGAAAATTTCAATAGTGCCCCAATTTCTGCTTTAAACTTTAGGTACTATCCCAAAATGTATCACTAAGGTAACAGAAGTTGATTTCGGAGCATAATTTTTGAAGAGGAGCTTCAATTGTTTTGTGGCATATGAGAAATTCCCTAAGCCCCGGACCTGTCGATTTTGGTCAAAAATGAAAATTTCAAAAGTGCCCCAATTTCTGCTTTAAACTTTAGGTACTATCCCAAAATGTATCACTAAGGTGACAGAAGTTGATTTCGGTGCATTATTTTTGAACAGGAGCTTCAACCGTTTTGTGGAATATGAGAAATTCCCTAAGCCCCGGACCTGTCGATTTTGGTCAAAAATGAAAATTTCAAAAGTGCCCCAATTTCTGCTTTAAACTTTAGGTACTATCCCAAAATGTATCACTAAGGTGACAGAAGTTGATTTCGGTGCATTATTTTTAAACAAGAGCTTCAACCGTTTTGTGGAATATGAGAAATTCCCTAAGCCCTGGACCTGTCAATTTTGGTCAAAAATGAAAATTTCAAAAGTGCCCCAATTTCTGCTTTAAACTTTAGGTACTATCCCAAAATGTATCACTAAGGTGAAATAAGTTGATTTCGGGGCATCATTTTTGAACAAGAGCTTCAACCGTTTTGTGGCATATGAGAAATTCCCTAAGCCCCGGACCTGTCGATTTTGGTCAAAAATGAAAATTTCAAAAGTGCCCCAATTTCTGCTTTAAACTTTAGGTACTATCCCAAAATGTATCACTAAGGTGACAGAAGTTGATTTCGGTGCATTATTTTTAAACAGGAGCTTCCACCTTTTTTTGGCATATGAGAAATTCCCTAAGCCCCGGACCTGTCGATTTTGGTCAAAAATGAAAATTTCAAAAGTGCCCCAATTTCTGCTTTAAACTTTAGGTACCATCCCAAAATGTATCACTAAGGTAACAGAAGTTGATTTCGGAGCATAATTTTTGAAGAGGAGCTTCAATTGTTTTGTGGCATATGAGAAATTCCCTAAGCCCCGGACCTGTCGATTTTGGTCAAAAATGAAAATTTCAAAAGTGCCCCAATTTCTGCTTTAAACTTTAGGTACTATCCCAAAATGTATCACTAAGGTGACAGAAGTTGATTTCGGTGCATTATTTTTGAACAGGAGCTTCAACCGTTTTGTGGCATATGAGAAATTCCCTAAGCCCCGGACCTGTCGATTTTGGTCAAAAATGAAAATTTCAAAAGTGCCCCAATTTCTGCTTTAAACTTTAGGTACTATCCCAAAATGTATCACTAAGGTGACAGAAGTTGATTTCGGTGCATTATTTTTAAACAAGAGCTTCAACCGTTTTGTGGAATATGAGAAATTCCCTAAGCCCTGGACCTGTCGATTTTGGTCAAAAATGAAAATTTCAAAAGTGCCCCAATTTCTGCTTTAAACTTTAGGTACTATCCCAAAATGTATCACTAAGGTGAAATAAGTTGATTTCGGGGCATCATTTTTGAACAGGAGCTTCAACCGTTTTGTGGCATATGAGAAATTCCCTGTCGATTTTGGTCAAAAATGAAAATTTCAAAAGTGCCCCAATTTCTGCTTTAAACTTTAGGTACTATCACAAAATGTATCACTAAGGTGACAGAAGGTGATTTTGGTGCATTATTTTTGAACAGGAGCTTCAACCGTTTTGTGGCATATGAGAAATTCCCTAAGCCCTGGACCTGTCGATTTTGGTCAAAAATGAAAATTTCAAAAGTGCCCCAATTTCTGCTTTAAACTTTAGGTACTATCCCAAAATGTATCACTAAGGTGAAATAAGTTGATTTCGGGGCATCATTTTTGAACAGGAGCTTCAACCGTTTTGTGGCAAATGAGAAATTCCCTAAGCCTTGGACCTGTCGATTTTGGTCAAAAATGAAAATTTCAAAAGTGCCCCAATTTCTGCTTTAAACTTTAGGTACTATCCCAAAATGTATCACTAAGGTGACAGAAGTTTATTTCGGTGCATTATTTTTGAACAGGAGCTTCAACCGTTTTGTGGCATATGAGACATTCCCTAAGCCCCGGACCTGTCGATTTTGGTCAAAAATGAAAATTTCAAAAGTGCCCCAATTTCTGCTTTAAACTTTAGGTACTATCCCAAAATGTATCACTAAGGTGACAGAAGTTTATTTCGGTGCATTATTTTTAAACAGGAGCTTCAACCGTTTTGTGCCATATGAGAAATTCCCTAAGCCCCGGACCTGTCGATTTTGGTCAAAAATGAAAATTTCAAAAGTGCCCCAATTTCTGCTTTAAACTTTAGGTACTATCCCAAAATGTATCATTAAAGTGAAATAAGTTGATTTCGGGGCATCATTTTTGAACAGGAGCTTCAACCGTTTTGTGGCATATGAGAAATTCCCTAAACCCCGGACCTGTCGATTTTGGTCAAAAATGAAAATTTCAAAAGTGCCCCAATTTCTGCTTTAAACTTTAGGTACTATCCCAAAATGTATCAATAAGGTAACAGAAGTTGATTTCGGAGCATAATTTTTGAACAGGAGCTTCAACCGTTTTGTGGCATATGAGAAATACCCTAAGCCCCGGACCTGTCGATTTTGGTCAAAAATGAATATTTCAAAAGTGCCCCAATTTCTGCTTTAAACTTTAGGTACTATCCCAAAATGTATCACTAAGGTGACAGAAGTTGATTTCGGTGCATTATTTTTCAACAGGAGCTTCAACCATTTTGTGACATAGGAGAAATTCCCTAAGCCCCAGACCGTTCGATTTTGGTCAAAAATGAAAATTTCAAAAGTGCCCCAATTTCTGCTTTAAACTTTAGGTACTATCCCAAAATGTATCACTAAGGTGACAGAAGTTGATTTCGGTGCATTATTTTTGAAAAGGAGCTTCAACCGTTTTGTGGCATATGAGAAATTCCCTAAGCCCCGGACCTGTCGATTTTGGTCAAAAATGAAAATTTCAAAAGTGCCCCAATTTCTGCTTTAAACTTTAGGTACTATCCCAAAATGTATCACTAAGGTGAAATAAGTTGATTTCGGGGCATCATTTTTGAACAGGAGCTTCAACCGTTTTGTGGCAAATGAGAAATTCCCTAAGCCCCGGACCTGTCGATTTTGGTCAAAAATGAAAATTTCAAAAGTGCCCCAATTTCTGCTTTAAACTTTAGGTACTATCCCAAAATGTATCACTAAGGTGACAGAAGTTGATTTCGGTGCATTATTTTTGAACAGGAGCTTCAACCGTTTTGTGGCATATGAGAAATTCCCTAAGCCCCGGACCTGTCGATTTTGGTCAAAAATGAAAATTTCAAAAGTGCCCCAATTTCTGCTTTAAACTTTAGGTACCATCCCAAAATGTATCACTAAGGTGAAAGAAGTTGATTTCGGGGCATAATTTTTGAAAAGGAGCTTCAACCGTTTTGTGGCATATGAGAAATTCCCTAAACCCCGGACCTGTCGATTTTGGTCAAAAATGAAAATTTCAAAAGTGCCCCAATTTCTGCTTTAAACTTTAGGTACTATCCCAAAATGTATCACTAAGGTAACAGAAGTTGATTTCGGAGCATAATTTTTGAACAGGAGCTTCAACCGTTTTGTGGCATATGAGAAATTCCCTAAGCCCCGGACCTGTCGATTTTGGTCAAAAATGAAAATTTCAAAAGTGCCCCAATTTCTGCTTTAAACTTTAGGTACTATCCCAAAATGTATCACTAAGGTGACAGAAGTTGATTTCGGTGCATTATTTTTGAACAGGAGCTTCAACCGTTTTGTGTCATATGAGAAATTCCCTAAGCCCCGGACCTGTCGATTTTGGTCAAAAATGAAAATTTCAAAAGAGCCCCAATTTCTGCTTTAAACTTTAGGTACTATCCCAAAATGTATCACTAAGGTGACAGAAGGTGATTTTGGTGCATTATTTTTGAACAGGAGCTTCAACCGTTTTGTGGCATATGAGAAATTCCCTAAGCCCTGGACCTGTCGATTTTGGTCAAAAATGAAAATTTCAAAAGTGCCCCAATTTCTGCTTTAAGCTTTAGGTACCATCCCAAAATGTATCACTAAGGTGACAGAAGTTGATTTCGGAGCATAATTTTTGAACAGGAGCTTCAACCATTTTGTGACACAGGAGAAATTCCCTAAGCCCTGGATCGTTCGATTTTGGTAAAAAATGAAAATTTCAATAGTGCCCCAATTTCTGCTTTAAACTTTAGGTACTATCCCAAAATGTATCACTAAGGTAACAGAAGTTGATTTCGGAGCATAATTTTTGAAGAGGAGCTTCAATTGTTTTGTGGCATATGAGAAATTCCCTAAGCCCCGGACCTGTCGATTTTGGTCAAAAATGAAAATTTCAAAAGTGCCCCAATTTCTGCTTTAAACTTTAGGTACTATCCCAAAATGTATCACTAAGGTGACAGAAGTTGATTTCGGTGCATTATTTTTGAACAGGAGCTTCAACCGTTTTGTGGCATATGAGAAATTCCCTAAGCCCCGGACCTGTCGATTTTGGTCAAAAATGAAAATTTCAAAAGTGCCCCAATTTCTGCTTTAAACTTTAGGTACTATCCCAAAATGTATCACTAAGGTGACAGAAGTTGATTTCGGTGCATTATTTTTAAACAAGAGCTTCAACCGTTTTGTGGAATATGAGAAATTCCCTAAGCCCTGGACCTGTCGATTTTGGTCAAAAATGAAAATTTCAAAAGTGCCCCAATTTCTGCTTTAAACTTTAGGTACTATCCCAAAATGTATCACTAAGGTGAAATAAGTTGATTTCGGGGCATCATTTTTGAACAGGAGCTTCAACCGTTTTGTGGCATATGAGAAATTCCCTAAGCCCCGGACCTGTCGATTTTGGTCAAAAATGAAAATTTCAAAAGTGCCCCAATTTCTGCTTTAAACTTTAGGTACTATCCCAAAATGTATCACTAAGGTAACAGAAGTTGATTTCGGAGCATAATTTTTGAACAGGAGCTTCAACCGTTTTGTGGCATATGAGAAATTCCCTAAGCCCCGGACCTGTCGATTTTGGTCAAAAATGAACATTTCAAAAGTGCCCCAATTTCTGCTTTAAACTTTAGGTACTATCCCAAAATGTATCACTAAGGTGACAGAAGTTGATTTCGGTGCATTATTTTTGAACAGGAGCTTCAACCGTTTTGTGTCATATGAGAAATTCCCTAAGCCCCGGACCTGTCGATTTTGGTCAAAAATGAAAATTTCAAAAGAGCCCCAATTTCTGCTTTAAACTTTAGGTACTATCCCAAAATGTATCACTAAGGTGACAGAAGGTGATTTTGGTGCATTATTTTTGAACAGGAGCTTCAACCGTTTTGTGGCATATGAGAAATTCCCTAAGCCCTGGACCTGTCGATTTTGGTCAAAAATGAAAATTTCAAAAGTGCCCCAATTTCTGCTTTAAGCTTTAGGTACCATCCCAAAATGTATCACTAAGGTGACAGAAGTTGATTTCGGAGCATAATTTTTGAACAGGAGCTTCAACCATTTTGTGACACAGGAGAAATTCCCTAAGCCCTGGATCGTTCGATTTTGGTAAAAAATGAAAATTTCAATAGTGCCCCAATTTCTGCTTTAAACTTTAGGTACTATCCCAAAATGTATCACTAAGGTAACAGAAGTTGATTTCGGAGCATAATTTTTGAAGAGGAGCTTCAATTGTTTTGTGGCATATGAGAAATTCCCTAAGCCCCGGACCTGTCGATTTTGGTCAAAAATGAAAATTTCAAAAGTGCCCCAATTTCTGCTTTAAACTTTAGGTACTATCCCAAAATGTATCACTAAGGTGACAGAAGTTGATTTCGGTGCATTATTTTTGAACAGGAGCTTCAACCGTTTTGTGGCATATGAGAAATTCCCTAAGCCCCGGACCTGTCGATTTTGGTCAAAAATGAAAATTTCAAAAGTGCCCCAATTTCTGCTTTAAACTTTAGGTACTATCCCAAAATGTATCACTAAGGTGACAGAAGTTGATTTCGGTGCATTATTTTTAAACAAGAGCTTCAACCGTTTTGTGGAATATGAGAAATTCCCTAAGCCCTGGACCTGTCGATTTTGGTCAAAAATGAAAATTTCAAAAGTGCCCCAATTTCTGCTTTAAACTTTAGGTACTATCCCAAAATGTATCACTAAGGTGAAATAAGTTGATTTCGGGGCATCATTTTTGAACAGGAGCTTCAACCGTTTTGTGGCATATGAGAAATTCCCTAAGCCCCGGACCTGTCGATTTTGGTCAAAAATGAAAATTTCAAAAGTGCCCCAATTTCTGCTTTAAACTTTAGGTACTATCCCAAAATGTATCACTAAGGTGACAGAAGTTGATTTCGGTGCATTATTTTTAAACAGGAGCTTCCACCCTTTTTTGGCATATGAGAAATTCCCTAAGCCCCGGACCTGTCGATTTTGGTCAAAAATGAAAATTTCAAAAGTGCCCCAATTTCTGCTTTAAACTTTAGGTACCATCCCAAAATGTATCACTAAGGTGACAGAAGTTGATTTCGGAGCATAATTTTTGAACAGGAGCTTCAACCATTTTGTGACACAGGAGAAATTCCCTAAGCCCTGGATCGTTCGATTTTGGTAAAAAATCAAAATTTCAATAGTGCCCCAATTTCTGCTTTAAACTTTAGGTACTATCCCAAAATGTATCACTAAGGTAACAGAAGTTGATTTCGGAGCATAATTTTTGAAGAGGAGCTTCAATTGTTTTGTGGCATATGAGAAATTCCCTAAGCCCCGGACCTGTCGATTTTGGTCAAAAATGAAAATTTCAAAAGTGCCCCAATTTCTGCTTTAAACTTTAGGTACTATCCCAAAATGTATCACTAAGGTGACAGAAGTTGATTTCGGTGCATTATTTTTGAACAGGAGCTTCAACCGTTTTGTGGAATATGAGAAATTCCCTAAGCCCTGGACCTGTCGATTTTGGTCAAAAATGAAAATTTCAAAAGTGCCCCAATTTCTGCTTTAAACTTTAGGTACTATCCCAAAATGTATCACTAAGGTGAAATAAGTTGATTTCGGGGCATCATTTTTGAACAGGAGCTTCAACCGTTTTGTGGCATATGAGAAATTCCCTAAGCCCCGGACCTGTCGATTTTGGTCAAAAATGAAAATATCAAAAGTGCCCCAATTTCTGCTTTAAACTTTAGGTACCATCCCAAAATGTATCACTAAGGTGACAGAAGATGATTTCGGAGCATAATTTTTTAACAGGAGCTTCAACCATTTTGTGACATAGGAGAAATTCCCTAAGCCCCAGACCGTTCGATTTTGGTCAAAAATGAAAATTTCAATAGTGCCCCAATTTCTGCTTTAAACTTTAGGTACTATCCCAAAATGTATCACTAAGGTGATAGAAGGTGATTTTGGTGCATTATTTTTGAACAGGAGCTTCAACCGTTTTGTGGCATATGAGAAATTCCCTAAGCCCTGGACCTGTCGATTTTGGTCAAAAATGAAAATTTCAAAAGTGCCCCAATTTCTGCTTTAAACTTTAGGTACTATCCCAAAATGTATCACTAAGGTGAAATAAGTTGATTTCGGGGCATCATTTTTGAACAGGAGCTTCAACCGTTTTGTGGCAAATGAGAAATTCCCTAAGCCCCGGACCTGTCGATTTTGGTCAAAAATGAAAATTTCAAAAGTGCCCCAATTTCTGCTTTAAACTTTAGGTACTATCCCAAAATGTATCACTAAGGTGACAGAAGTTTATTTCGGTGCATTATTTTTGAACAGGAGCTTCAACCGTTTTGTGGCATATGAGAAATTCCCTAAGCCCCGGACCTGTCGATTTTGGTCAAAAATGAAAATTTCAAAAGTGCCCCAATTTCTGCTTTAAACTTTAGGTACTATCCCAAAATGAATCACTAAGGTGACAGAAGTTGATTTCGGTGCATTATTTTTAAACAGGAGCTTCAACCGTTTTGTGGCATATGAGAAATTCCCTAAGCCCCGGACCTGTCGATTTTGGTCAAAAATGAAAATTTCAAAAGTGCCCCAATTTCTGCTTTAAACTTTAGGTACTATCCCAAAATGTATCATTAAAGTGAAATAAGTTGATTTCGGGGCATCATTTTTGAACAGGAGCTTCAACCGTTTTGTGGCATATGAGAAATTCCCTAAACCCCGGACCTGTCGATTTTGGTCAAAAAAGAAAATTTCAAAAGTGCCCCAATTTCTGCTTTAAACTTTAGGTACTATCCCAAAATGTATCAATAAGGTAACAGAAGTTGATTTCGGAGCATAATTTTTGAACAGGAGCTTCAAACGTTTTGTGGCATATGAGAAATACCCTAAGCCCCGGACCTGTCGATTTTGGTCAAAAATGAATATTTCAAAAGTGCCCCAATTTCTGCTTTAAACTTTAGGTACTATCCCAAAATGTATCACTAAGGTGACAGAAGTTGATTTCGGTGCATTATTTTTCAACAGGAGCTTCAACCATTTTGTGACATAGGAGAAATTCCCTAAGCCCCAGACCGTTCGATTTTGGTCAAAAATGAAAATTTCAAAAGTGCCCCAATTTCTGCTTTAAACTTTAGGTACTATCCCAAAATGTATCACTAAGGTGACAGAAGTTGATTTCGGTGCATTATTTTTGAACAGGAGCTTCAACCGTTTTGTGGCATATGAGAAATTCCCTAAGCCCCGGACCTGTCGATTTTGGTCAAAAATGAAAATTTCAAAAGTGCCCCAATTTCTGCTTTAAACTTTAGGTACTATCCCAAAATGTATCACTAAGGTGAAATAAGTTGATTTCGGGGCATCATTTTTGAACAGGAGCTTCAACCGTTTTGTGGCATATGAGAAATTCCCTAAGCCCCGGACCTGTCGATTTTGGTCAAAAATGAAAATTTCAAAAGTGCCCCAATTTCTGCTTTAAACTTTAGGTACTATCCCAAAATGTATCACTAAGGTGACAGAAGGTGATTTTGGTGCATTATTTTTGAACAGGAGCTTCAACCATTTTGTGGCATATGAGAAATTCCCTAAGCCCTGGACCTGTCGATTTTGGTCAAAAATGAAAATTTCAAAAGTGCCCCAATTTCTGCTTTAAACTTTAGGTACCATCCCAAAATGTATCACTAAGGTGACAGAAGTTGATTTCGGAGCATAATTTTTGAACAGGAGCTTCAACCATTTTGTGACACAGGAGAAATTCCCTAAGCCCTGGATCGTTCGATTTTGGTAAAAAATGAAAATTTCAATAGTGCCCCAATTTCTGCTTTAAACTTTAGGTACTATCCCAAAATGTATCACTAAGGTAACAGAAGTTGATTTCGGAGCATAATTTTTGAAGAGGAGCTTCAATTGTTTTGTGGCATATGAGAAATTCCCTAAGCCCCGGACCTGTCGATTTTGGTCAAAAATGAAAATTTCAAAAGTGCCCCAATTTCTGCTTTAAACTTTAGGTACTATCCCAAAATGTATCACTAAGGTGACAGAAGTTGATTTCGGTGCATTATTTTTGAACAGGAGCTTCAACCGTTTTGTGGCATATGAGAAATTCCCTAAGCCCCGGACCTGTCGATTTTGGTCAAAAATGAAAATTTCAAAAGTGCCCCAATTTCTGCTTTAAACTTTAGGTACTATCCCAAAATGTATCACTAAGGTGAAATAAGTTGATTTCGGGGCATCATTTTTGAACAAGAGCTTCAACCGTTTTGTGGCATATGAGAAATTCCCTAAGCCCCGGACCTGTCGATTTTGGTCAAAAATGAAAATTTCAAAAGTGCCCCAATTTCTGCTTTAAACTTTAGGTACTATCCCAAAATGTATCACTAAGGTGACAGAAGTTGATTTCGGTGCATTATTTTTAAACAGGAGCTTCCACCCTTTTTTGGCATATGAGAAATTCCCTAAGCCACGGACCTGTCGATTTTGGTCAAAAATGAAAATTTCAAAAGTGCCCCAATTTCTGCTTTAAACTTTAGGTACCATCCCAAAATGTATCACTTAGGTGACAGAAGTTGATTTCGGAGCATAATTTTTGAACAGGAGCTTCAACCATTTTGTGACACAGGAGAAATTCCCTATGCCCTGGATCGTTCGATTTTGGTAAAAAATGAAAATTTCAATAGTGCCCCAATTTCTGCTTTAAACTTTAGGTACTATCCCAAAATGTATCACTAAGGTAACAGAAGTTGATTTCGGAGCATAATTTTTGAAGAGGAGCTTCAATTGTTTTGTGGCATATGAGAAATTCCCTAAGCCCCGGACCTGTCGATTTTGGTCAAAAATGAAAATTTCAAAAGTGCCCCAATTTCTGCTTTAAACTTTAGGTACTATCCCAAAATGTATCACTAAGGTGACAGAAGTTGATTTCGGTGCATTATTTTTGAACAGGAGCTTCAACCGTTTTGTGGCATATGAGAAATTCCCTAAGCCCCGGACCTGTCGATTTTGGTCAAAAATGAAAATTTCAAAAGTGCCCCAATTTCTGCTTTAAACTTTAGGTACTATCCCAAAATGTATCACTAAGGTGACAGAAGTTGATTTCGGTGCATTATTTTTAAACAAGAGCTTCAACCGTTTTGTGGAATATGAGAAATTCCCTAAGCCCTGGACCTGTCGATTTTGGTCAAAAATGAAAATTTCAAAAGTGCCCCAATTTCTGCTTTAAACTTTAGGTACTATCCCAAAATGTATCACTAAGGTGAAATAAGTTGATTTCGGGGCATCATTTTTGAACAGGAGCTTCAACCGTTTTGTGGCATATGATAAATTCCCTAAGCCCCGGACCTGTCGATTTTGGTCAAAAATGAAAATTTCAAAAGTGCCCCAATTTCTGCTTTAAACTTTAGGTACCATCCCAAAATGTATCACTAAGGTGACAGAAGTTGATTTCGGAGCATAATTTTTGAACAGGAGCTTCAACCATTTTGTGACATAGGAGAAATTCCCTAAGCCCCAGACCGTTCGATTTTGGTCAAAAATGAAAATTTCAATAGTGCCCCAATTTCTGCTTTAAACTTTAGGTACTATCCCAAAATGTATCACTAAGGTGACAGAAGGTGATTTTGGTGCATTATTTTTGAACAGGAGCTTCAACCGTTTTGTGGCATATGAGAAATTCCCTAAGCCCTGGACCTGTCGATTTTGGTCAAAAATGAAAATTTCAAAAGTGCCCCAATTTCTGCTTTAAACTTTAGGTACTATCCCAAAATGTATCACTAAGGTGAAATAAGTTGATTTCGGGGCATCATTTTTGAACAGGAGCTTCAACCGTTTTGTGGCAAATGAGAAATTCCCTAAGCCCCGGACCTGTCGATTTTGGTCAAAAATGAAAATTTCAAAAGTGCCCCAATTTCTGCTTTAAACTTTAGGTACTATCCCAAAATGTATCACTAAGGTGACAGAAGTTTATTTCGGTGCATTATTTTTGAACAGGAGCTTCAACCGTTTTGTGGCATATGAGAAATTCCCTAAGCCCCGGACCTGTCGATTTTGGTCAAAAATGAAAATTTCAAAAGTGCCCCAATTTCTGCTTTAAACTTTAGGTACTATCCCAAAATGTATCACTAAGGTGACAGAAGTTGATTTCGGTGCATTATTTTTAAACAGGAGCTTCAACCGTTTTGTGGCATATGAGAAATTCCCTAAGCCCCGGACCTGTCGATTTTGGTCAAAAATGAAAATTTCAAAAGTGCCCCAATTTCTGCTTTAAACTTTAGGTACTATCCCAAAATGTATCATTAAAGTGAAATAAGTTGATTTCGGGGCATCATTTTTGAACAGGAGCTTCAACCGTTTTGTGGCATATGAGAAATTCCCTAAACCCCGGACCTGTCGATTTTGGTCAAAAATGAAAATTTCAAAAGTGCCCCAATTTCTGCTTTAAACTTTAGGTACTATCCCAAAATGTATCAATAAGGTAACAGAAGTTGATTTCGGAGCATAATTTTTGAACAGGAGCTTCAACCGTTTTGTGGCATATGAGAAATACCCTAAGCCCCGGACCTGTCGATTTTGGTCAAAAATGAATATTTCAAAAGTGCCCCAATTTCTGCTTTAAACTTTAGGTACTATCCCAAAATGTATCACTAAGGTGACAGAAGTTGATTTCGGTGCATTATTTTTCAACAGGAGCTTCAACCATTTTGTGACATAGGAGAAATTCCCTAAGCCCCAGACCGTTCGATTTTGGTCAAAAATGAAAATTTCAAAAGTGCCCCAATTTCTGCTTTAAACTTTAGGTACTATCCCAAAATGTATCACTAAGGTGACAGAAGTTGATTTCGGTGCATTATTTTTGAACAGGAGCTTCAACCGTTTTGTGGCATATGAGAAATTCCCTAAGCCCCGGACCTGTCGATTTTGGTCAAAAATGAAAATTTCAAAAGTGCCCCAATTTCTGCTTTAAACTTTAGGTACTATCCCAAAATGTATCACTAAGGTGAAATAAGTTGATTTCGGGGCATAATTTTTGAACAGGAGCTTCAACCGTTTTGTGGCATATGAGAAATTCCCTAAACCCCGGACCTGTCGATTTTGGTCAAAAATGAAAATTTCAAAAGTGCCCCAATTTCTGCTTTAAACTTTAGGTACTATCCCAAAATGTATCACTAAGGTAACAGAAGTTGATTTCGGAGCATAATTTTTGAACAGGAGCTTCAACCGTTTTGTGGCATATGAGAAATTCCCTAAGCCCCGGACCTGTCGATTTTGGTCAAAAATGAAAATTTCAAAAGTGCCCCAATTTCTGCTTTAAACTTTAGGTACTATCCCAAAATGTATCACTAAGGTGACAGAAGTTGATTTCGGTGCATTATTTTTGAACAGGAGCTTCAACCGTTTTGTGTCATATGAGAAATTCCCTAAGCCCCGGACCTGTCGATTTTGGTCAAAAATGAAAATTTCAAAAGTGCCCCAATTTCTGCTTTAAACTTTAGGTACTATCCCAAAATGTATCACTAAGGTGACAGAAGGTGATTTTGGTGCATTATTTTTGAACAGGAGCTTCAACCGTTTTGTGGCATATGAGAAATTCCCTAAGCCCTGGACCTGTCGATTTTGGTCAAAAATGAAAATTTCAAAAGTGCCCCAATTTCTGCTTTAAGCTTTAGGTACCATCCCAAAATGTATCACTAAGGTGACAGAAGTTGATTTCGGAGCATAATTTTTGAACAGGAGCTTCAACCATTTTGTGACACAGGAGAAATTCCCTAAGCCCTGGATTGTTCGATTTTGGTAAAAAATGAAAATTTCAATAGTGCCCCAATTTCTGCTTTAAACTTTAGGTACTATCCCAAAATGTATCACTAAGGTAACAGAAGTTGATTTCGGAGCATAATTTTTGAAGAGGAGCTTCAATTGTTTTGTGGCATATGAGAAATTCCCTAAGCCCCGGACCTGTCGATTTTGGTCAAAAATGAAAATTTCAAAAGTGCCCCAATTTCTGCTTTAAACTTTAGGTACTATCCCAAAATGTATCACTAAGGTGACAGAAGTTGATTTCGGTGCATTATTTTTGAACAGGAGCTTCAACCGTTTTGTGGCATATGAGAAATTCCCTAAGCCCCGGACCTGTCGATTTTGGTCAAAAATGAAAATTTCAAAAGTGCCCCAATTTCTGCTTTAAACTTTAGGTACTATCCCAAAATGTATCACTAAGGTGACAGAAGTTGATTTCGGTGCATTATTTTTAAACAAGAGCTTCAACCGTTTTGTGGAATATGAGAAATTCCCTAAGCCCTGGACCTGTCGATTTTGGTCAAAAATGAAAATTTCAAAAGTGCCCCAATTTCTGCTTTAAACTTTAGGTACTATCCCAAAATGTATCACTAAGGTGAAATAAGTTGATTTCGGGGCATCATTTTTGAACAGGAGCTTCAACCGTTTTGTGGCATATGAGAAATTCCCTAAGCCCCGGACCTGTCGATTTTGGTCAAAAATGAAAATTTCAAAAGTGCCCCAATTTCTGCTTTAAACTTTAGGTACTATCCCAAAATGTATCATTAAAGTGAAATAAGTTGATTTCGGGGCATCATTTTTGAACAGGAGCTTCAACCGTTTTGTGGCATATGAGAAATTCCCTAAACCCCGGACCTGTCGATTTTGGTCAAAAATGAAAATTTCAAAAGTGCCCCAATTTCTGCTTTAAACTTTAGGTACTATCCCAAAATGTATCAATAAGGTAACAGAAGTTGATTTCGGAGCATAATTTTTGAACAGGAGCTTCAAACGTTTTGTGGCATATGAGAAATACCCTAAGCCCCGGACCTGTCGATTTTGGTCAAAAATGAATATTTCAAAAGTGCCCCAATTTCTGCTTTAAACTTTAGGTACTATCCCAAAATGTATCACTAAGGTGACAGAAGTTGATTTCGGTGCATTATTTTTCAACAGGAGCTTCAACCATTTTGTGACATAGGAGAAATTCCCAAAGCCCCAGACCGTTCGATTTTGGTCAAAAATGAAATTTTCAAAAGTGCCCCAATTTCTGCTTTAAACTTTAGGTACTATCCCAAAATGTATCACTAAGGTGACAGAAGTTGATTTCGGTGCATTATTTTTGAACAGGAGCTTCAACCGTTTTGTGGCATATGAGAAATTCCCTAAGCCCCGGACCTGTCGATTTTGGTCAAAAATGAAAATTTCAAAAGTGCCCCAATTTCTGCTTTAAACTTTAGGTACTATCCCAAAATGTATCACTAAGGTGAAATAAGTTGATTTCGGGGCATCATTTTTGAACAGGAGCTTCAACCGTTTTGTGGCAAATGAGAAATTCCCTAAGCCCCGGACCTGTCGATTTTGGTCAAAAATGAAAATTTCAAAAGTGCCCCAATTTCTGCTTTAAACTTTAGGTACTATCCCAAAATGTATCACTAAGGTGACAGAAGTTGATTTCGGTGCATTATTTTTGAACAGGAGCTTCAACCGTTTTGTGGCATATGAGAAATTCCCTAAGCCCCGGACCTGTCAATTTTGGTCAAAAATGAAAATTTCAAAAGTGCCCCAATTTCTGCTTTAAACTTTAGGTACCATCCCAAAATGTATCACTAAGGTGAAAGAAGTTGATTTCGGAGCATCATTTTTGAACAGGAACTTCAACCGTTTTGTGGCATATGAGAAATTCCCTAAGCCCCGGACCTGTCGATTTTGATCAAAAATGAAAATTTCAAAAGTGCCCCAATTTCTGCTTTAAACTTTAGGTACTATCCCAAAATGTATCACTAAGGTGAAATAAGTTGATTTCGGGGCATAATTTTTGAACAGGAGCTTCAACCGTTTTGTGGCATATGAGAAATTCCCTAAACCCCGGACCTGTCGATTTTGGTCAAAAATGAAAATTTCAAAAGTGCCCCAATTTCTGCTTTAAACTTTAGGTACTATCCCAAAATGTATCACTAAGGTAACAGAAGTTGATTTCGGAGCATAATTTTTGAACAGGAGCTTCAACCGTTTTGTGGCATATGAGAAATTCCCTAAGCCCTGGACCTGTCGATTTTGGTCAAAAATGAAAATTTCAAAAGTGCCCCAATTTCTGCTTTAAGCTTTAGGTACCATCCCAAAATGTATCACTAAGGTGACAGAAGTTGATTTCGGAGCATAATTTTTGAACAGGAGCTTCAACCATTTTGTGACACAGGAGAAATTCCCTAAGCCCTGGATCGTTCGATTTTGGTAAAAAATGAAAATTTCAATAGTGCCCCAATTTCTGCTTTAAACTTTAGGTACTATCCCAAAATGTATCACTAAGGTAACAGAAGTTGATTTCGGAGCATAATTTTTGAAGAGGAGCTTCAATTGTTTTGTGGCATATGAGAAATTCCCTAAGCCCCGGACCTGTCGATTTTGGTCAAAAATGAAAATTTCAAAAGTGCCCCAATTTCTGCTTTAAACTTTAGGTACTATCCCAAAATGTATCACTAAGGTGACAGAAGTTGATTTCGGTGCATTATTTTTGAACAGGAGCTTCAACCGTTTTGTGGCATATGAGAAATTCCCTAAGCCCCGGACCTGTCGATTTTGGTCAAAAATGAAAATTTCAAAAGTGCCCCAATTTCTGCTTTAAACTTTAGGTACTATCCCAAAATGTATCACTAAGGTGACAGAAGTTGATTTCGGTGCATTATTTTTAAACAAGAGCTTCAACCGTTTTGTGGAATATGAGAAATTCCCTAAGCCCTGGACCTGTCGATTTTGGTCAAAAATGAAAATTTCAAAAGTGCCCCAATTTCTGCTTTAAACTTTAGGTACTATCCCAAAATGTATCACTAAGGTGAAATAAGTTGATTTCGGGGCATCATTTTTGAACAGGAGCTTCAACCGTTTTGTGGCATATGAGAAATTCCCTAAGCCCCGGACCTGTCGATTTTGGTCAAAAATGAAAATTTCAAAAGTGCCCCAATTTCTGCTTTAAACTTTAGGTACTATCCCAAAATGTATCATTAAAGTGAAATAAGTTGATTTCGGGGCATCATTTTTGAACAGGAGCTTCAACCGTTTTGTGGCATATGAGAAATTCCCTAAACCCCGGACCTGTCGATTTTGGTCAAAAATGAAAATTTCAAAAGTGCCCCAATTTCTGCTTTAAACTTTAGGTACTATCCCAAAATGTATCAATAAGGTAACAGAAGTTGATTTCGGAGCATAATTTTTGAACAGGAGCTTCAAACGTTTTGTGGCATATGAGAAATACCCTAAGCCCCGGACCTGTCGATTTTGGTCAAAAATGAATATTTCAAAAGTGCCCCAATTTCTGCTTTAAACTTTAGGTACTATCCCAAAATGTATCACTAAGGTGACAGAAGTTGATTTCGGTGCATTATTTTTCAACAGGAGCTTCAACCATTTTGTGACATAGGAGAAATTCCCAAAGCCCCAGACCGTTCGATTTTGGTCAAAAATGAAATTTTCAAAAGTGCCCCAATTTCTGCTTTAAACTTTAGGTACTATCCCAAAATGTATCACTAAGGTGACAGAAGTTGATTTCGGTGCATTATTTTTGAACAGGAGCTTCAACCGTTTTGTGGCATATGAGAAATTCCCTAAGCCCCGGACCTGTCGATTTTGGTCAAAAATGAAAATTTCAAAAGTGCCCCAATTTCTGCTTTAAACTTTAGGTACTATCCCAAAATGTATCACTAAGGTGAAATAAGTTGATTTCGGGGCATCATTTTTGAACAGGAGCTTCAACCGTTTTGTGGCAAATGAGAAATTCCCTAAGCCCCGGACCTGTCGATTTTGGTCAAAAATGAAAATTTCAAAAGTGCCCCAATTTCTGCTTTAAACTTTAGGTACTATCCCAAAATGTATCACTAAGGTGACAGAAGTTGATTTCGGTGCATTATTTTTGAACAGGAGCTTCAACCGTTTTGTGGCATATGAGAAATTCCCTAAGCCCCGGACCTGTCAATTTTGGTCAAAAATGAAAATTTCAAAAGTGCCCCAATTTCTGCTTTAAACTTTAGGTACCATCCCAAAATGTATCACTAAGGTGAAAGAAGTTGATTTCGGAGCATCATTTTTGAACAGGAACTTCAACCGTTTTGTGGCATATGAGAAATTCCCTAAGCCCCGGACCTGTCGATTTTGATCAAAAATGAAAATTTCAAAAGTGCCCCAATTTCTGCTTTAAACTTTAGGTACTATCCCAAAATGTATCACTAAGGTGAAATAAGTTGATTTCGGGGCATAATTTTTGAACAGGAGCTTCAACCGTTTTGTGGCATATGAGAAATTCCCTAAACCCCGGACCTGTCGATTTTGGTCAAAAATGAAAATTTCAAAAGTGCCCCAATTTCTGCTTTAAACTTTAGGTACTATCCCAAAATGTATCACTAAGGTAACAGAAGTTGATTTCGGAGCATAATTTTTGAACAGGAGCTTCAACCGTTTTGTGGCATATGAGAAATTCCCTAAGCCCCGGACCTGTCGATTTTGGTCAAAAATGAAAATTTCAAAAGTGCCCCAATTTCTGCTTTAAACTTTAGGTACTATCCCAAAATGTATCACTAAGGTGACAGAAGTTGATTTCGGTGCATTATTTTTGAACAGGAGCTTCAACCGTTTTGTGTCATATGAGAAATTCCCTAAGCCCCGGACCTGTCGATTTTGGTCAAAAATGAAAATTTCAAAAGTGCCCCAATTTCTGCTTTAAACTTTAGGTACTATCCCAAAATGTATCACTAAGGTGACAGAAGGTGATTTTGGTGCATTATTTTTGAACAGGAGCTTCAACCGTTTTGTGGCATATGAGAAATTCCCTAAGCCCTGGACCTGTCGATTTTGGTCAAAAATGAAAATTTCAAAAGTGCCCCAATTTCTGCTTTAAGCTTTAGGTACCATCCCAAAATGTATCACTAAGGTGACAGAAGTTGATTTCGGAGCATAATTTTTGAACAGGAGCTTCAACCATTTTGTGACACAGGAGAAATTCCCTAAGCCCTGGATCGTTCGATTTTGGTAAAAAATGAAAATTTCAATAGTGCCCCAATTTCTGCTTTAAACTTTAGGTACTATCCCAAAATGTATCACTAAGGTAACAGAAGTTGATTTCGGAGCATAATTTTTGAAGTGGAGCTTCAATTGTTTTGTGGCATATGAGAAATTCCCTAAGCCCCGGACCTGTCGATTTTGGTCAAAAATGAAAATTTCAAAAGTGCCCCAATTTCTGCTTTAAACTTTAGGTACTATCCCAAAATGTATCACTAAGGTGACAGAAGTTGATTTCGGTGCATTATTTTTGAACAGGAGCTTCAACCGTTTTGTGGCATATGAGAAATTCCCTAAGCCCCGGACCTGTCGATTTTGGTCAAAAATGAAAATTTCAAAAGTGCCCCAATTTCTGCTTTAAACTTTAGGTACTATCCCAAAATGTATCACTAAGGTGACAGAAGTTGATTTCGGTGCATTATTTTTAAACAAGAGCTTCAACCGTTTTGTGGAATATGAGAAATTCCCTAAGCCCTGGACCTGTCGATTTTGGTCAAAAATGAAAATTTCAAAAGTGCCCCAATTTCTGCTTTAAACTTTAGGTACTATCCCAAAATGTATCACTAAGGTGAAATAAGTTGATTTCGGGGCATCATTTTTGAACAGGAGCTTCAACCGTTTTGTGGCATATGAGAAATTCCCTAAGCCCCGGACCTGTCGATTTTGGTCAAAAATGAAAATTTCAAAAGTGCCCCAATTTCTGCTTTAAACTTTAGGTACTATCCCAAAATGTATCACTAAGGTGACAGAAGTTGATTTCGGTGCATTATTTTTAAACAGGAGCTTCCACCCTTTTTTGGCATATGAGAAATTCCCTAAGCCCCGGACCTGTCGATTTTGGTCAAAAATGAAAATTTCAAAAGTGCCCCAATTTCTGCTTTAAACTTTAGGTACCATCCCAAAATGTATCACTAAGGTGACAGAAGTTGATTTCGGAGCATAATTTTTGAACAGGAGCTTCAACCATTTTGTGACACAGGAGAAATTCCCTAAGCCCTGGATCGTTCGATTTTGGTAAAAAATCAAAATTTCAATAGTGCCCCAATTTCTGCTTTAAACTTTAGGTACTATCCCAAAATGTATCACTAAGGTAACAGAAGTTGATTTCGGAGCATAATTTTTGAAGAGGAGCTTCAATTGTTTTGTGGCATATGAGAAATTCCCTAAGCCCCGGACCTGTCGATTTTGGTCAAAAATGAAAATTTCAAAAGTGCCCCAATTTCTGCTTTAAACTTTAGGTACTATCCCAAAATGTATCACTAAGGTGACAGAAGTTGATTTCGGTGCATTATTTTTAAACAAGAGCTTCAACCGTTTTGTGGAATATGAGAAATTCCCTAAGCCCTGGACCTGTCGATTTTGGTCAAAAATGAAAATTTCAAAAGTGCCCCAATTTCTGCTTTAAACTTTAGGTACTATCCCAAAATGTATCACTAAGGTGAAATAAGTTGATTTCGGGGCATCATTTTTGAACAGGAGCTTCAACCGTTTTGTGGCATATGAGAAATTCCCTAAGCCCCGGACCTGTCGATTTTGGTCAAAAATGAAAATTTCAAAAGTGCCCCAATTTCTGCTTTAAACTTTAGGTACTATCCCAAAATGTATCACTAAGGTGACAGAAGTTGATTTCGGTGCATTATTTTTGAACAGGAGCTTCAACCGTTTTGTGGCATATGAGAAATTCCCTAAGCCCCGGACCTGTCGATTTTGGTCAAAAATTAAAATTTCAAAAGTGCCCCAATTTCTGCTTTAAACTTTAGGTACTATCCCAAAATGTATCACTAAGGTGACAGAAGTTGATTTCGGTGCATTATTTTTAAACAAGAGCTTCAACCGTTTTGTGGAATATGAGAAATTCCCTAAGCCCTGGACCTGTCGATTTTGGTCAAAAATGAAAATTTCAAAAGTGCCCCAATTTCTGCTTTAAACTTTAGGTACTATCCCAAAATGTATCACTAAGGTGAAATAAGTTGATTTCGGGGCATCATTTTTGAACAGGAGCTTCAACCGTTTTGTGGCATATGAGAAATTCCCTAAGCCCCGGACCTGTCGATTTTGGTCAAAAATGAAAATTTCAAAAGTGCCCCAATTTCTGCTTTAAACTTTAGGTACCATCCCAAAATGTATCACTAAGGTGAAAGAAGTTGATTTCGGAGCATCATTTTTGAACAGGAACTTCAACCGTTTTGTGGCATATGAGAAATTCCCTAAGCCCCGGACCTGTCGATTTTGATCAAAAATGAAAATTTCAAAAGTGCCCCAATTTCTGCTTTAAACTTTAGGTACTATCCCAAAATGTATCACTAAGGTGACAGAAGTTGATTTCGGTGCATTATTTTTAAACAAGAGCTTCAACCGTTTTGTGGAATATGAGAAATTCCCTAAGCCCTGGACCTGTCGATTTTGGTCAAAAATGAAAATTTCAAAAGTGCCCCAATTTCTGCTTTAAACTTTAGGTACTATCCCAAAATGTATCACTAAGGTGAAATAAGTTGATTTCGGGGCATCATTTTTGAACAGGAGCTTCAACCGTTTTGTGGCATATGAGAAATTCCCTAAGCCCCGGACCTGTCGATTTTGGTCAAAAATGAAAATTTCAAAAGTGCCCCAATTTCTGCTTTAAACTTTAGGTACCATCCCAAAATGTATCACTAAGGTGAAAGAAGTTGATTTCGGAGCATCATTTTTGAACAGGAACTTCAACCGTTTTGTGGCATATGAGAAATTCCCTAAGCCCCGGACCTGTCGATTTTGATCAAAAATGAAAATTTCAAAAGTGCCCCAATTTCTGCTTTAAACTTTAGGTACTATCCCAAAATGTATCACTAAGGTAACAGAAGTTGATTTCGGAGCATAATTTTTGAACAGGAGCTTCAACCGTTTTGTGGCATATGAGAAATTCCCTAAGCCCCAGGCCTGTCGATTTTGGTCAAAAATGAAAATTTCAAAAGTGCCCCAATTTCTGCTTTAAACTTTAGGTACTATCCCAAAATGTATCACTAAGGTAACAGAAGTTGATTTCGGAGCATAATTTTTGAACAGGAGCTTCAACCGTTTTGTGGCATATGAGAAATTCCCTAAGCCCCAGGCCTGTCGATTTTGGTCAAAAATGAAAATTTCAAAAGTGCCCCAATTTCTGCTTTAAACTTTAGGTACTATCCCAAAATGTATCACTAAGGTGACAGAAGTTGATTTCGGTGCATTATTTTTGAACAGGAGCTTCAACCGTTTTGTGTCATATGAGAAATTCCCTAAGCCCCGGACCTGTCGATTTTGGTCAAAAATGAAAATTTCAAAAGTGCCCCAATTTCTGCTTTAAACTTTAGGTACTATCCCAAAATGTATCACTAAGGTGACAGAAGGTGATTTTGGTGCATTATTTTTGAACAGGAGCTTCAACCGTTTTGTGGCATATGAGAAATTCCCTAAGCCCTGGACCTGTCGATTTTGGTCAAAAATGAAAATTTCAAAAGTGCCCCAATTTCTGCTTTAAACTTTAGGTACCATCCCAAAATGTATCACTAAGGTGACAGAAGTTGATTTCGGAGCATAATTTTTGAACAGGAGCTTCAACCATTTTGTGATACAGGAGAAATTCCCTAAGCCCTGGATCGTTCGATTTTGGTAAAAAATGAAAATTTCAATAGTGCCCCAATTTCTGCTTTAAACTTTAGGTACTATCCCAAAATGTATCACTAAGGTAACAGAAGTTGATTTCGGAGCATAATTTTTGAAGAGGAGCTTCAATTGTTTTGTGGCATATGAGAAATTCCCTAAGCCCCGGACCTGTCGATTTTGGTCAAAAATGAAAATTTCAAAAGTGCCCCAATTTCTGCTTTAAACTTTAGGTACTATCCCAAAATGTATCACTAAGGTGACAGAAGTTGATTTCGGTGCATTATTTTTGAACAGGAGCTTCAACCGTTTTGTGGCATATGACAAATTCCCTAAGCCCCGGACCTGTCGATTTTGATCAAAAATGAAAATTTCAAAAGTGCCCCAATTTCTGCTTTAAACTTTAGGTACTATCCCAAAATGTATCACTAAGGTGAAATAAGTTGATTTCGGGGCATCATTTTTGAACAGGAGCTTCAACCGTTTTGTGGCATATGAGAAATTCCCTAAGCCCCGGACCTGTAGATTTTGGTCAAAAATGAAAATTTCAAAAGTGCCCCAATTTCTGCTTTAAACTTTAGGTACTATCCCAAAATGTATCACTAAGGTGACAGAAGTTGATTTCGGTGCATTATTTTTAAACAGGAGCTTCCACCCTTTTTTGGCATATGAGAAATTCCCTAAGCCCCGGACCTGTCGATTTTGGTCAAAAATGAAAATTTCAAAAGTGCCCCAATTTCTGCTTTAAACTTTAGGTACCATCCCAAAATGTATCACTAAGGTGAAAGAAGTTGATTTCGGAGCATCATTTTTTAACAGGAGCTTCAACCGTTTTGTGGCATATGAGAAATTCCCTAAGCCCCGTCCCTGTCGATTTTGATCAAAAATGAAAATTTCAAAAGTGCCCCAATTTCTGCTTTAAACTTTAGGTACTATCCCAAAATGCATCACTAAGGTGAAATAAGTTGATTTCGGGGCATCATTTTTGAACAGGAGCTTCAACCGTTTTGTGGCATATGAGAAATTCCCTAAGCCCCGGACCTGTCGATTTTGGTCAAAAATGAAAATTTCAAAAGTGCCCCAATTTCTGCTTTAAACTTTAGGTACCATCCCAAAATGTATCACTAAGGTGAAAGAAGTTGATTTCGGAGCATCATTTTTTAACAGGAGCTTCAACCGTTTTGTGGCATATGAGAAATTCCCTAAGCCCCGGACCTGTCGATTTTGATCAAAAATGAAAATTTCAAAAGTGCCCCAATTTCTGCTTTAAACTTTAGGTACTATCCCAAAATGTATCACTAAAGTGAAATAAGTTGATTTCGGGGCATCATTTTTGAACAGAAGCTTCAACCGTTTTGTGGCATATGAGAAATTCCCTAAACCCCGGACCTGTCGATTTTGGTCAAAAATGAAAATTTCAAAAGTGCCCCAATTTCTGCTTTAAACTTTAGGTACTATCCCAAAATATATCACTAAGGTAACAGAAGTTGATTTCGGAGCATAATTTTTGAACAGGAGCTTCAACCGTTTTGTGGCATATGAGAAATTCCCTAAGCCCCGGACCTGTCGATTTTGGTCAAAAATGAATATTTCAAAAGTGCCCCAATTTCTGCTTTAAACTTTAGGTACTATCCCAAAATGTATCACTAAGGTGACAGAAGTTGATTTCGGTGCATTATTTTTTAACAGGAGCTTCAACCGTTTTGTGTCATATGAGAAATTCCCTAAGCCCCGGACCTGTCGATTTTGGTCAAAAATGAAAATTTCAAAAGTGCCCCAATTTCTGCTTTAAACTTTAGGTACTATCCCAAAATGTATCACTTAGGTAACAGAAGTTGATTTCGGAGCATAATTTTTGAAGCGGAGCTTCAATTGTTTTGTGGCATATGAGAAATTCCCTAAGCCCCGGACCTGTCGATTTTGGTCAAAAATGAAAATTTCAAAAGTGCCCCAATTTCTGCTTTAAACTTTAGGTACTATCCCAAAATGTATCACTAAGGTGACAGAAGTTGATTTCGGTGCATTATTTTTGAACAGGAGCTTCAACCGTTTTGTGGCATATGAGAAATTCCCTAAGCCCCGGACCTGTCGATTTTGGTCAAAAATGAAAATTTCAAAAGTGCCCCAATTTCTGCTTTAAACTTTAGGTACTATCCCAAAATGTATCATTAAAGTGAAATAAGTTGATTTCGGGGCATCATTTTTGAACAGGAGCTTCAACCGTTTTGTGGCATATGAGAAATTCCCTAAACCCCGGACCTGTCGATTTTGGTCAAAAATTAAAATTTCAAAAGTGCCCCAATTTCTGCTTTAAACTTTAGGTACTATCCCAAAATGTATCACTAAGGTAACAGAAGTTGATTTCGGAGCATAATTTTTGAACAGGAGCTTCAACCGTTTTGTGGCATATGAGAAATTCCCAAAGCCCCGGACCTGTCGATTTTGGTCAAAAATGAAAATTTCAAAAGTGCCCCAATTTCTGCTTTAAACTTTAGGTACTATCCCAAAATGTATCACTAAGGTAACAGAAGTTGATTTCGGTGCATTATTTTTGAACAGGAGCTTCAACCATTTTGTGACATAGGAGAAATTCCCTAAGCCCCGGACCGTTCAATTTTGGTCAAAAATGAAAATTTCAATAGTGCCCCAATTTCTGCTTTAAACTTTAGGTACTATCCCAAAATGTATCACTAAGGTAACAGAAGTTGATTTCGGAGCATAATTTTTGAAGAGGAGCTTCAATTGTTTTGTGGCATATGAGAAATTCCCTAAGCCCCGGACCTGTCGATTTTGGTCAAAAATGAAAATTTCAAAAGTGCCCCAATTTCTGCTTTAAACTTTAGGTACTATCCCAAAATGTATCACTAAGGTGACAGAAGTTGATTTCGGTGCATTATTTTTGAACAGGAGCTTCAACCGTTTTGTGGCATATGAGAAATTCCCTAACTCCCAGACCTGTCGATTTTGGTCAAAAATGAAAATTTCAAAAGTGCCCCAATTTCTGCTTTAAACTTTAGGTACTATCCCAAAATGTATCACTAAGGTGAAATAAGTTGATTTCGGGGCATCATTTTTGAACAGGAGCTTCTACCGTTTTGTGGCAAATGAGAAATTCCCTAAGCCCCGGACCTGTCGATTTTGGTCAAAAATGAAAATTTCAAAAGTGCCCCAATTTCTGCTTTAAACTTTAGGTACTATCCCAAAATGTATCACTAAGGTGACAGAAGTTGATTTCGGTGCATTATTTTTAAACAGGAGCTTCAACCGTTTTGTGGCATATGAGAAATTCCCTAAGCCCCGGACCTGTCGATTTTGGTCAAAAATGAAAATTTCAAAAGTGCCCCAATTTCTGCTTTAAACTTTAGGTACTATCCCAAAATGTATCATTAAAGTGAAATAAGTTGATTTCGGGGCATCATTTTTGAACAGGAGCTTCAACCGTTTTGTGGCATATGAGAAATTCCCTAAACCCCGGACCTGTCGATTTTGGTCAAAAATGAAAATTTCAAAAGTGCCCCAATTTCTGCTTTAAACTTTAGGTACTATCCCAAAATGTATCACTAAGGTAACAGAAGTTGATTTCGGAGCATAATTTTTGAAGAGGAGCTTCAATTGTTTTGTGGCATATGAGAAATTCCCTAAGCCCCGGACCTGTCGATTTTGGTCAAAAATGAAAATTTCAAAAGTGCCCCAATTTCTGCTTTAAACTTTAGGTACTATCCCAAAATGTATCACTAAGGTGACAGAAGTTGATTTCGGTGCATTATTTTTGAACAGGAGCTTCAACCGTTTTGTGGCATATGAGAAATTCCCTAAGCCCCGGACCTGTCGATTTTGGTCAAAAATGAAAATTTCAAAAGTGCCCCAATTTCTGCTTTAAACTTTAGGTACTATCCCAAAATGTATCACTAAGGTGAAATAAGTTGATTTCGGGGCATCATTTTTGAACAGGAGCTTCAACCGTTTTGTGGCAAATGAGAAATTCCCTAAGCCCCGGACCTGTCGATTTTGGTCAAAAATGAAAATTTCAAAAGTGCCCCAATTTCTGCTTTAAACTTTAGGTACTATCCCAAAATGTATCACTAAGGTGACAGAAGTTGATTTCGGAGCATCATTTTTGAACAGGAGTTTCAACCGTTTTGTGGCATATGAGAAATTCCCTAAGCCCTGGACCTGTCGATTTTGGTCAAAAATGAAAATTTCAAAAGTGCCCCAATTTCTGCTTTAAACTTTAGGTACCATCCCAAAATGTATCACTAAGGTGAAAGAAGTTGATTTCGGAGCATCATTTTTGAACAGGAACTTCAACCGTTTTGTGGCATATGAGAAATTCCCTAAGCCCCGGACCTGTCGATTTTGATCAAAAATGAAAATTTCAAAAGTGCCCCAATTTCTGCTTTAAACCTTAGGTACTATCCCAAAATGTATCACTAAGGTGAAATAAGTTGATTTCGGGGCATAATTTTTGAACAGGAGCTTCAACCGTTTTGTGGCATATGAGAAATTCCCTAAACCCCGGACCTGTCGATTTTGGTCAAAAATGAAAATTTCAAAAGTGCCCCAATTTCTGCTTTAAACTTTAGGTACTATCCCAAAATGTATCACTAAGGTAACAGAAGTTGATTTCGGAGCATAATTTTTGAACAGGAGCTTCAACCGTTTTGTGGCATATGAGAAATTCCCTAAGCCCCGGACCTGTCGATTTTGGTCAAAAATGAAAATTTCAAAAGTGCCCCAATTTCTGCTTTAAACTTTAGGTACTATCCCAAAATGTATCACTAAGGTGAAATAAGTTGATTTCGGGGCATCATTTTTGAACAGGAGCTTCAACCGTTTTGTGGCAAATGAGAAATTCCCTAAGCCCCGGACCTGTCGATTTTGGTCAAAAATGAAAATTTCAAAAGTGCCCCAATTTCTGCTTTAAACTTTAGGTACTATCCCAAAATGTATCACTAAGGTGACAGAAGTTGATTTCGGTGCATTATTTTTGAACAGGAGTTTCAACCGTTTTGTGGCATATGAGAAATTCCCTAAGCCCTGGACCTGTCGATTTTGGTCAAAAATGAAAATTTCAAAAGTGCCCCAATTTCTGCTTTAAACTTTAGGTACCATCCCAAAATGTATCACTAAGGTGAAAGAAGTTGATTTCGGAGCATCATTTTTGAACAGGAACTTCAACCGTTTTGTGGCATATGAGAAATTCCCTAAGCCCCGGACCTGTCGATTTTGATCAAAAATGAAAATTTCAAAAGTGCCCCAATTTCTGCTTTAAACTTTAGGTACTATCCCAAAATGTATCACTAAGGTGAAATAAGTTGATTTCGGGGCATAATTTTTGAACAGGAGCTTCAACCGTTTTGTGGCATATGAGAAATTCCCTAAGCCCCGGACCTGTCGATTTTGGTCAAAAATGAAAATTTCAAAAGTGCCCCAATTTTTGCTTTAAACTTTAGGTACCATCCCAAAATGTATCACTAAGGTGACAGAAGTTGATTTTGGAGCATAATTTTTGAACAGGAGCTTCAACCATTTTGTGACACAGGAGAAATTCCCTAAGCCCTGGACCGTTCGATTTTGGTAAAAAATGAAAATTTCAATAGTGCCCCAATTTCTGCTTTAAACTTTAGGTACTATCCCAAAATGTATCACTAAGGTAACAGAAGTTGATTTCGGAGCATAATTTTTGAAGAGGAGCTTCAATTGTTTTGTGGCATATGAGAAATTCCCAAAGCCCCGGACCTGTCGATTTTGGTCAAAAATGAAAATTTCAAAAGTGCCCCAATTTCTGCTTTAAACTTTAGGTACTATCCCAAAATGTATCACTAAGGTGACAGAAGTTGATTTCGGTGCATTATTTTTGAACAGGAGCTTCAACCGTTTTGTGGCATATGAGAAATTCCCTAAGCCCCGGACCTGTCGATTTTGGTCAAAAATGAAAATTTCAAAAGTGCCCCAATTTCTGCTTTAAACTTTAGGTACTATCCCAAAATGTATCACTAAGGTGAAATAAGTTGATTTCGGGGCATCATTTTTGAACAGGAGCTTCAACCGTTTTGTGGCAAATGAGAAATTCCCTAAGCCCCGGACCTGTCGATTTTGATCAAAAATGAAAATTTCAAAAGTGCCCCAATTTCTGCTTTAAACCTTAGGTACTATCCCAAAATGTATCACTAAGGTGAAATAAGTTGATTTCGGGGCATAATTTTTGAACAGGAGCTTCAACCGTTTTGTGGCATATGAGAAATTCCCTAAACCCCGGACCTGTCGATTTTGGTCAAAAATGAAAATTTCAAAAGTGCCCCAATTTCTGCTTTAAACTTTAGGTACTATCCCAAAATGTATCACTAAGGTAACAGAAGTTGATTTCGGAGCATAATTTTTGAACAGGAGCTTCAACCGTTTTGTGGCATATGAGAAATTCCCTAAGCCCCGGACCTGTCGATTTTGGTCAAAAATGAAAATTTCAAAAGTGCCCCAATTTCTGCTTTAAACTTTAGGTACTATCCCAAAATGTATCACTAAGGTGACAGAAGTTGATTTCGGTGCATTATTTTTGAACAGGAGCTTCAACCGTTTTGTGTCATATGAGAAATTCCCTAAGCCCCGGACCTGTCGATTTTGGTCAAAAATGAAAATTTCAAAAGTGCCCCAATTTCTGCTTTAAACTTTAGGTACTATCCCAAAATGTATCACTAAGGTGACAGAAGGTGATTTTGGTGCATTATTTTTGAACAGGAGCTTCAACCGTTTTGTGGCATATGAGAAATTCCCTAAGCCCTGGACCTGTCGATTTTGGTCAAAAATGAAAATTTCAAAAGTGCCCCAATTTCTGCTTTAAACTTTAGGTACCATCCCAAAATGTATCACTAAGGTGACAGAAGTTGATTTCGGAGCATAATTTTTGAACAGGAGCTTCAACCATTTTGTGACACAGGAGAAATTCCCTAAGCCCTGGACCGTTCGATTTTGGTAAAAAATGAAAATTTCAATAGTGCCCCAATTTCTGCTTTAAACTTTAGGTACTATCCCAAAATGTATCACTAAGGTAACAGAAGTTGATTTCGGAGCATAATTTTTGAAGAGGAGTGTCAATTGTTTTGTGGCATATGAGAAATTCCCTAAGCCCCGGACCTGTCGATTTTGGTCAAAAATGAAAATTTCAAAAGTGCCCCAATTTCTGCTTTAAACTTTAGGTACTATCCCAAAATGTATCACTAAGGTGACAGAAGTTGATTTCGGTGCATTATTTTTGAACAGGAGCTTCAACCGTTTTGTGGCATATGAGAAATTCCCTAAGCCCCGGACCTGTCGATTTTGGTCAAAAATGAAAATTTCAAAAGTGCCCCAATTTCTGCTTTAAACTTTAGGTACTATCCCAAAATGTATCACTAAGGTGAAATAAGTTGATTTCGGGGCATCATTTTTGAACAGGAGCTTCAACCGTTTTGTGGCATATGAGAAATTTCCTAAGCCCCGGACCTGTCGATTTTGGTCAAAAATGAAAATTTCAAAAGTGCCCCAATTTCTGCTTTAAACTTTAGGTACTATCCCAAAATGTATCACTAAGGTGACAGAAGTTGATTTCGGTGCATTATTTTTAAACAGGAGCTTCAACCGTTTTGTGGCATATGAGAAATTCCCTAAGCCCCGGACCTGTCGATTTTGGTCAAAAATGAAAATTTCAAAAGTGCCCCAATTTCTGCTTTAAACTTTAGGTACTATCCCAAAATGTATCATTAAAGTGAAATAAGTTGATTTCGGGGCATCATTTTTGAACAGGAGCTTCAACCGTTTTGTGGCATATGAGAAATTCCCTAAACCCCGGACCTGTCGATTTTGGTCAAAAATGAAAATTTCAAAAGTGCCCCAATTTCTGCTTTAAACTTTAGGTACTATCCCAAAATGTATCACTAAGGTAACAGAAGTTGATTTCGGAGCATAATTTTTGAACAGGAGCTTCAACCGTTTTGTGGCATATGAGAAATTCCCTAAGCCCTGGACCTGTCGATTTTGGTCAAAAATGAATATTTCAAAAGTGCCCCAATTTCTGCTTTAAACTTTAGGTACTATCCCAAAATGTATCACTAAGGTGACAGAAGTTGATTTCGGTGCATTATTTTTGAACAGGAGCTTCAACCATTTTGTGACATAGGAGAAATTCCCTAAGCCCCAGACCGTTCGATTTTGGTCAAAAATGAAAATTTCAATAGTGCCCCAATTTCTGCTTTAAACTTTAGGTACTATCCCAAAATGTATCACTAAGGTAACAGAAGTTGATTTCGGAGCATAATTTTTGAAGAGGAGCTTCAATTGTTTTGTGGCATATGAGAAATTCCCTAAGCCCCGGACCTGTCGATTTTGGTCAAAAATGAAAATTTCAAAAGTGCCCCAATTTCTGCTTTAAACTTTAGGTACCATCCCAAAATGTATCACTAAGGTGAAAGAAGTTGATTTCGGAGCATCATTTTTGAACAGGAACTTCAACCGTTTTGTGGCATATGAGAAATTCCCTAAGCCCCGGACCTGTCGATTTTGGTCAAAAATGAAAATTTCAAAAGTGCCCCAATTTCTGCTTTAAACTTTAGGTACTATCCCAAAATGTATCACTAAGGTGACAGAAGGTGATTTTGGTGCATTATTTTTGAACAGGAGCTTCAACCGTTTTGTGGCATATGAGAAATTCCCTAAGCCCTGGACCTGTCGATTTTGGTCAAAAATGAAAATTTCAAAAGTGCCCCAATTTCTGCTTTAAACTTTAGGTACCATCCCAAAATGTATCACTAAGGTGACAGAAGTTGATTTCGGAGCATTATTTTTGAACAGGAGCTTCAACCATTTTGTGACACAGGAGAAATTCCCTAAGCCCTGGACCGTTCGATTTTGGTAAAAAATGAAAATTTCAATAGTGCCCCAATTTCTGCTTTAAACTTTAGGTACTATCCCAAAATGTATCACTAAGGTAACAGAAGTTGATTTCGGAGCATAATTTTTGAAGAGGAGCTTCAATTGTTTTGTGGCATATGAGAAATTCCCTAAGCCCCGGACCTGTCGATTTTGGTCAAAAATGAAAATTTCAAAAGTGCCCCAATTTCTGCTTTAAACTTTAGGTACTATCCCAAAATGTATCACTAAGGTGACAGAAGTTGATTTCGGTGCATTATTTTTGAACAGGAGCTTCAACCGTTTTGTGGCATATGAGAAATTCCCTAAGCCACGGACCTGTCGATTTTGATCAAAAATGAAAATTTCAAAAGTGCCCCAATTTCTGCATTAAACTTTAGGTACTATCCCAAAATGTATCACTAAGGTGACAGAAGTTGATTTCGGTGCATTATTTTTGAACAGGAGCTTCAACCGTTTTGTGTCATATGAGAAATTCCCTAAGCCCCGGACCTGTCGATTTTGGTCAAAAATGAAAATTTCAAAAGTGCCCCAATTTCTGCTTTAAACTTTAGGTACTATCCCAAAATGTATCACTAAGGTGACAGAAGGTGATTTTGGTGCATTATTTTTGAACAGGAGCTTCAACCGTTTTGTGGCATATGAGAAATTCCCTAAGCCCTGGACCTGTCGATTTTGGTCAAAAATGAAAATTTCAAAAGTGCCCCAATTTCTGCTTTAAACTTTAGGTACCATCCCAAAATGTATCACTAAGGTGACAGAAGTTGATTTCGGAGCATAATTTTTGAACAGGAGCTTCAACCATTTTGTGACACAGGAGAAATTCCCTAAGCCCTGGACCGTTCGATTTTGGTAAAAAATGAAAATTTCAATAGTGCCCCAATTTCTGCTTTAAACTTTAGGTACTATCCCAAAATGTATCACTAAGGTAACAGAAGTTGATTTCGGAGCATAATTTTTGAAGAGGAGTGTCAATTGTTTTGTGGCATATGAGAAATTCCCTAAGCCCCGGACCTGTCGATTTTGGTCAAAAATGAAAATTTCAAAAGTGCCCCAATTTCTGCTTTAAACTTTAGGTACTATCCCAAAATGTATCACTAAGGTGACAGAAGTTGATTTCGGTGCATTATTTTTGAACAGGAGCTTCAACCGTTTTGTGGCATATGAGAAATTCCCTAAGCCCCGGACCTGTCGATTTTGGTCAAAAATGAAAATTTCAAAAGTGCCCCAATTTCTGCTTTAAACTTTAGGTACTATCCCAAAATGTATCACTAAGGTGAAATAAGTTGATTTCGGGGCATCATTTTTGAACAGGAGCTTCAACCGTTTTGTGGCATATGAGAAATTTCCTAAGCCCCGGACCTGTCGATTTTGGTCAAAAATGAAAATTTCAAAAGTGCCCCAATTTCTGCTTTAAACTTTAGGTACTATCCCAAAATGTATCACTAAGGTGACAGAAGTTGATTTCGGTGCATTATTTTTAAACAGGAGCTTCAACCGTTTTGTGGCATATGAGAAATTCCCTAAGCCCCGGACCTGTCGATTTTGGTCAAAAATGAAAATTTCAAAAGTGCCCCAATTTCTGCTTTAAACTTTAGGTACTATCCCAAAATGTATCATTAAAGTGAAATAAGTTGATTTCGGGGCATCATTTTTGAACAGGAGCTTCAACCGTTTTGTGGCATATGAGAAATTCCCTAAACCCCGGACCTGTCGATTTTGGTCAAAAATGAAAATTTCAAAAGTGCCCCAATTTCTGCTTTAAACTTTAGGTACTATCCCAAAATGTATCACTAAGGTAACAGAAGTTGATTTCGGAGCATAATTTTTGAACAGGAGCTTCAACCGTTTTGTGGCATATGAGAAATTCCCTAAGCCCTGGACCTGTCGATTTTGGTCAAAAATGAATATTTCAAAAGTGCCCCAATTTCTGCTTTAAACTTTAGGTACTATCCCAAAATGTATCACTAAGGTGACAGAAGTTGATTTCGGTGCATTATTTTTGAACAGGAGCTTCAACCATTTTGTGACATAGGAGAAATTCCCTAAGCCCCAGACCGTTCGATTTTGGTCAAAAATGAAAATTTCAATAGTGCCCCAATTTCTGCTTTAAACTTTAGGTACTATCCCAAAATGTATCACTAAGGTAACAGAAGTTGATTTCGGAGCATAATTTTTGAAGAGGAGCTTCAATTGTTTTGTGGCATATGAGAAATTCCCAAAGCCCCGGACCTGTCGATTTTGGTCAAAAATGAAAATTTCAAAAGTGCCCCAATTTCTGCTTTAAACTTTAGGTACTATCCCAAAATGTATCACTAAGGTGACAGAAGTTGATTTCGGTGCATTATTTTTGAACAGGAGCTTCAACCGTTTTGTGGCATATGAGAAATTCCCTAAGCCCCGGACCTGTCGATTTTGGTCAAAAATGAAAATTTCAAAAGTGCCCCAATTTCTGCTTTAAACTTTAGGTTCTATCCCAAAATGTATCACTAAGGTGACAGAAGTTGATTTCTGTGCATTATTTTTAAACAGGAGCTTCAACCGTTTTGTGGCATATGAGAAATTCCCTAAGCCCCGGACCTGTCAATTTTGGTCAAAAATGAAAATTTCAAAAGTGCCCCAATTTCTGCTTTAAACTTTAGGTACTATCCCAAAATGTATCATTAAAGTGAAATAAGTTGATTTCGGGGCATCATTTTTGAACAGGAGCTTCAACCATTTTGTGGCATATGAGAAATTCCCTAAACCCCGGACCTGTCGATTTTGGTCAAAAATGAAAATTTCAAAAGTGCCCCAATTTCTGCTTTAAACTTTAGGTACTATCCCAAAATGTATCACTAAGGTGACAGAAGGTGATTTTGGTGCATTATTTTTGAACAGGAGCTTCAACCGTTTTGTGGCATATGAGAAATTCCCTAAGCCCTGGACCTGTCGATTTTGGTCAAAAATGAAAATTTCAAAAGTGCCCCAATTTCTGCTTTAAACTTTAGGTACCATCCCAAAATGTATCACTAAGGTGACAGAAGTTGATTTTGGAGCATAATTTTTGAACAGGAGCTTCAACCATTTTGTGACACAGGAGAAATTTCCTAAGCCCTGGACCGTTCGATTTTGGTAAAAAATGAAAATTTCAATAGTGCCCCAATTTCTGCTTTAAACTTTAGGTACTATCCCAAAATGTATCACTAAGGTAACAGAAGTTGATTTCGGAGCATAATTTTTGAAGAGGAGCTTCAATTGTTTTGTGGCATATGAGAAATTCCCAAAGCCCCGGACCTGTCGATTTTGGTCAAAAATGAAAATTTCAAAAGTGCCCCAATTTCTGCTTTAAACTTTAGGTACTATCCCAAAATGTATCACTAAGGTGACAGAAGTTGATTTCGGTGCATTATTTTTGAACAGGAGCTTCAACCGTTTTGTGGCATATGAGAAATTCCCTAAGTCCCGGACCTGTCGATTTTGGTCAAAAATGAAAATTTCAAAAGTGCCCCAATTTCTGCTTTAAACTTTAGGTACTATCCCAAAATGTATCACTAAGGTGACAGAAGTTGATTTCGGTGCATTATTTTTAAACAAGAGCTTCAACCGTTTTGTGGAATATGAGAAATTCCCTAAGCCCTGGACCTGTCGATTTTGGTCAAAAATGAAAATTTCAAAAGTGCCCCAATTTCTGCTTTAAACTTTAGGTACTATCCCAAAATGTATCACTAAGGTGACAGAAGTTGATTTCTGTGCATTATTTTTAAACAGGAGCTTCAACCGTTTTGTGGCATATGAGAAATTCCCTAAGCCCCGGACCTGTCGATTTTGGTCAAAAATGAAAATTTCAAAAGTGCCCCAATTTCTGCTTTAAACTTTAGGTACTATCCCAAAATGTATCATTAAAGTGAAATAAGTTGATTTCGGGGCATCATTTTTGAACAGGAGCTTCAACCGTTTTGTGGCATATGAGAAATTCCCTAAACCCCGGACCTGTCGATTTTGGTCAAAAATGAAAATTTCAAAAGTGCTCCAATTTCTGCTTTAAACTTTAGGTACTATCCCAAAATGTATCACTAAGGTAACAGAAGTTGATTTCGGAGCATAATTTTTGAACAGGAGCTTCAACCGTTTTGTGGCATATGAGAAATTCCCTAAGCCCCGGACCTGTCGATTTTGGTCAAAAATGAATATTTCAAAAGTGCCCCAATTTCTGCTTTAAACTTTAGGTACTATCCCAAAATGTATCACTAAGGTGACAGAAGTTGATTTCGGTGCATTATTTTTGAACAGGAGCTTCAACCATTTTGTGACATAGGAGAAATTCCCTAAGCCCCAGACCGTTCGATTTTGGTCAAAAATGAAAATTTCAATAGTGCCCCAATTTCTGCTTTAAACTTTAGGTACTATCCCAAAATGTATCACTAAGGTAACAGAAGTTGATTTCGGAGCATAATTTTTGAAGAGGAGCTTCAATTGTTTTGTGGCATATGAGAAATTCCCTAAGCCCCGGACCTGTCGATTTTGGTCAAAAATGAAAATTTCAAAAGTGCCCCAATTTCTGCTTTAAACTTTAGGTACCATCCCAAAATGTATCACTAAGGTGAAAGAAGTTGATTTCGGAGCATCATTTTTGAACAGGAACTTCAACCGTTTTGTGGCATATGAGAAATTCCCTAAGCCCCGGACCTGTCGATTTTGATCAAAAATGAAAATTTCAAAAGTGCCCCAATTTCTGCTTTAAACTTTAGGTACTATCCCAAAATGTATCACTAAGGTGAAATAAGTTGATTTCGGGGCATAATTTTTGAACAGGAGCTTCAACCGTTTTGTGGCATATGAGAAATTCCCTAAGCCCCGGACCTGTCGATTTTGGTCAAAAATGAAAATTTCAAAAGTGCCCCAATTTCTGCTTTAAACTTTAGGTACTATCCCAAAATGTATCACTAAGGTGACAGAAGGTGATTTTGGTGCATTATTTTTGAACAGGAGCTTCAACCGTTTTGTGGCATATGAGAAATTCCCTAAGCCCTGGACCTGTCGATTTTGGTCAAAAATGAAAATTTCAAAAGTGCCCCAATTTCTGCTTTAAACTTTAGGTACCATCCCAAAATGTATCACTAAGGTGACAGAAGTTGATTTCGGAGCATAATTTTTGAACAGGAGCTTCAACCATTTTGTGACACAGGAGAAATTCCCTAAGCCCTGGACCGTTCGATTTTGGTAAAAAATGAAAATTTCAATAGTGCCCCAATTTCTGCTTTAAACTTTAGGTACCATCCCAAAATGTATCACTAAGGTAACAGAAGTTGATTTCGGAGCATAATTTTTGAAGAGGAGCTTCAATTGTTTTGTGGCATATGAGAAATTCCCTAAGCCCCGGACCTGTCGATTTTGGTCAAAAATGAAAATTTCAAAAGAGCCCCAATTTCTGCTTTAAACTTTAGGTACTATCCCAAAATGTATCACTAAGGTGACAGAAGTTGATTTCGGTGCATTATTTTTGAACAGGAGCTTCAACCGTTTTGTGGCATATGAGAAATTCCCTAAGCCCCGGACCTGTCGATTTTGATAAAAAATGAAAATTTCAAAAGTGCCCCAATTTCTGCTTTAAACTTTAGGTACTATCCCAAAATGTATCACTGAGGTGAAATAAGTTGATTTCGGGGCATAATTTTTGAACAGGAGCTTCAACCGTTTTGTGGCATATGAGAAATTCCCTAAACCCCGGACCTGTCAATTTTGGTCAAAAATGAAAATTTCAAAAGTGCCCCAATTTCTGCTTTAAACTTTAGGTACTATCCCAAAATGTATCACTAAGGTAACAGAAGTTGATTTCGGAGCATAATTTTTGAACAGGAGCTTCAACCGTTTTGTGGCATATGAGAAATTCCCTAAGCCCCGGACCTGTCGATTTTGGTCAAAAATGAAAATTTCAAAAGTGCCCCAATTTCTGCTTTAAACTTTAGGTACTATCCCAAAATGTATCACTAAGGTGACAGAAGTTGATTTCGGTGCATTATTTTTGAACAGGAGCTTCAACCGTTTTGTGTCATATGAGAAATTCCCTAAGCCCCGGACCTGTCGATTTTGGTCAAAAATGAAAATTTCAAAAGTGCCCCAATTTCTGCTTTAAACTTTAGGTACTATCCCAAAATGTATCACTAAGGTGACAGAAGGTGATTTTGGTGCATTATTTTTGAACAGGAGCTTCAACCGTTTTGTGGCATATGAGAAATTCCCTAAGCCCTGGACCTGTCGATTTTGGTCAAAAATGAAAATTTCAAAAGTGCCCCAATTTCTGCTTTAAACTTTAGGTACCATCCCAAAATGTATCACTAAGGTGACAGAAGTTGATTTCGGAGCATAATTTTTGAACAGGAGCTTCAACCATTTTGTGACACAGGAGAAATTCCCTAAGCCCTGGACCGTTCGATTTTGGTAAAAAATGAAAATTTCAATAGTGCCCCAATTTCTGCTTTAAACTTTAGGTACTATCCCAAAATGTATCACTAAGGTAACAGAAGTTGATTTCGGAGCATAATTTTTGAAGAGGAGCGTCAATTGTTTTGTGGCATATGAGAAATTCCCTAAGCCCCGGACCTGTCGATTTTGGTCAAAAATGAAAATTTCAAAAGTGCCCCAATTTCTGCTTTAAACTTTAGGTACTATCCCAAAATGTATCACTAAGGTGACAGAAGTTGATTTCGGTGCATTATTTTTGAACAGGAGCTTCAACCGTTTTGTGGCATATGAGAAATTCCCTAAGCCCCGGACCTGTCGATTTTGGTCAAAAATGAAAATTTCAAAAGTGCCCCAATTTCTGCTTTAAACTTTAGGTACTATCCCAAAATGTATCACTAAGGTGAAATAAGTTGATTTCGGGGCATCATTTTTGAACAGGAGCTTCAACCGTTTTGTGGCATATGAGAAATTTCCTAAGCCCCGGACCTGTCGATTTTGGTTAAAAATGAAAATTTCAAAAGTGCCCCAATTTCTGCTTTAAACTTTAGGTACTATCCCAAAATGTATCACTAAGGTGACAGAAGTTGATTTCGGTGCATTATTTTTAAACAGGAGCTTCAACCGTTTTGTGGCATATGAGAAATTCCCTAAGCCCCGGACCTGTCGATTTTGGTCAAAAATGAAAATTTCAAAAGTGCCCCAATTTCTGCTTTAAACTTTAGGTACTATCCCAAAATGTATCATTAAAGTGAAATAAGTTGATTTCGGGGCATCATTTTTGAACAGGAGCTTCAACCGTTTTGTGGCATATGAGAAATTCCCTAAACCCCGGACCTGTCGATTTTGGTCAAAAATGAAAATTTCAAAAGTGCCCCAATTTCTGCTTTAAACTTTAGGTACTATCCCAAAATGTATCACTAAGGTAACAGAAGTTGATTTCGGAGCATAATTTTTGAACAGGAGCTTCAACCGTTTTGTGGCATATGAGAAATTCCCTAAGCCCCGGACCTGTCGATTTTGGTCAAAAATTAATATTTCAAAAGTGCCCCAATTTCTGCTTTAAACTTTAGGTACTATCCCAAAATGTATCACTAAGGTGACAGAAGTTGATTTCGGTGCATTATTTTTGAACAGGAGCTTCAACCATTTTGTGACATAGGAGAAATTCCCTAAGCCCCAGACCGTTCGATTTTGGTCAAAAATGAAAATTTCAATAGTGCCCCAATTTCTGCTTTAAACTTTAGGTACTATCCCAAAATGTATCACTAAGGTAACAGAAGTTGATTTCGGAGCATAATTTTTGAAGAGGAGCTTCAATTGTTTTGTGGCATATGAGAAATTCCCTAAGCCCCGGACCTGTCGATTTTGGTCAAAAATGAAAATTTCAAAAGTGCCCCAATTTCTGCTTTAAACTTTAGGTACCATCCCAAAATGTATCACTAAGGTGAAAGAAGTTGATTTCGGAGCATCATTTTTGAACAGGAACTTCAACCGTTTTGTGGCATATGAGAAATTCCCTAAGCCCCGGACCTGTCGATTTTGATCAAAAATGAAAATTTCAAAAGTGCCCCAATTTCTGCTTTAAACTTTAGGTACTATCCCAAAATGTATCACTAAGGTGAAATAAGTTGATTTCGGGGCATAATTTTTGAACAGGAGCTTCAACCGTTTTGTGGCATATGAGAAATTCCCTAAGCCCCGGACCTGTCGATTTTGGTCAAAAATGAAAATTTCAAAAGTGCCCCAATTTCTGCTTTAAACTTTAGGTACTATCCCAAAATGTATCACTAAGGTGACAGAAGGTGATTTTGGTGCATTATTTTTGAACAGGAGCTTCAACCGTTTTGTGGCATATGAGAAATTCCCTAAGCCCTGGACCTGTCGATTTTGGTCAAAAATGAAAATTTCAAAAGTGCCCCAATTTCTGCTTTAAACTTTAGGTACCATCCCAAAATGTATCACTAAGGTGACAGAAGTTGATTTCGGAGCATAATTTTTGAACAGGAGCTTCAACCATTTTGTGACACAGGAGAAATTCCCTAAGCCCTGGACCGTTCGATTTTGGTAAAAAATGAAAATTTCAATAGTGCCCCAATTTCTGCTTTAAACTTTAGGTACTATCCCAAAATGTATCACTAAGGTAACAGAAGTTGATTTCGGAGCATAATTTTTGAAGAGGAGCTTCAATTGTTTTGTGGCATATGAGAAATTCCCTAAGCCCCGGACCTGTCGATTTTGGTCAAAAATGAAAATTTCAAAAGTGCCCCAATTTCTGCTTTAAACTTTAGGTACTATCCCAAAATGTATCACTAAGGTGACAGAAGTTGATTTCGGTGCATTATTTTTGAACAGGAGCTTCAACCGTTTTGTGGCATATGAGAAATTCCCTAAGCCCCGGACCTGTCGATTTTGATCAAAAATGAAAATTTCAAAAGTGCCCCAATTTCTGCTTTAAACTTTAGGTACTATCCCAAAATGTATCACTAAGGTGAAATAAGTTGATTTCGGGGCATAATTTTTGAACAGGAGCTTCAACCGTTTTGTGGCATATGAGAAATTCCCTAAACCCCGGACCTGTCAATTTTGGTCAAAAATGAAAATTTCAAAAGTGCCCCAATTTCTGCTTTAAACTTTAGGTACTATCCCAAAATGTATCACTAAGGTAACAGAAGTTGATTTCGGAGCATAATTTTTGAACAGGAGCTTCAACCGTTTTGTGGCATATGAGAAATTCCCTAAGCCCCGGACCTGTCGATTTTGGTCAAAAATGAAAATTTCAAAAGTGCCCCAATTTCTGCTTTAAACTTTAGGTACTATCCCAAAATGTATCACTAAGGTGACAGAAGTTGATTTCGGTGCATTATTTTTGAACAGGAGCTTCAACCGTTTTGTGTCATATGAGAAATTCCCTAAGCCCCGGACCTGTCGATTTTGGTCAAAAATGAAAATTTCAAAAGTGCCCCAATTTCTGCTTTAAACTTTAGGTACTATCCCAAAATGTATCACTAAGGTGACAGAAGGTGATTTTGGTGCATTATTTTTGAACAGGAGCTTCAACCGTTTTGTGGCATATGAGAAATTCCCTAAGCCCTGGAACTGTCGATTTTGGTCAAAAATGAAAATTTCAAAAGTGCCCCAATTTCTGCTTTAAACTTTAGGTACCATCCCAAAATGTATCACTAAGGTGACAGAAGTTGATTTCGGAGCATAATTTTTGAACAGGAGCTTCAACCATTTTGTGACACAGGAGAAATTCCCTAAGCCCTGGACCGTTCGATTTTGGTAAAAAATGAAAATTTCAATAGTGCCCCAATTTCTGCTTTAAACTTTAGGTACTATCCCAAAATGTATCACTAAGGTAACAGAAGTTGATTTCGGAGCATAATTTTTGAAGAGGAGCGTCAATTGTTTTGTGGCATATGAGAAATTCCCTAAGCCCCGGACCTGTCGATTTTGGTCAAAAATGAAAATTTCAAAAGTGCCCCAATTTCTGCTTTAAACTTTAGGTACTATCCCAAAATGTATCACTAAGGTGACAGAAGTTGATTTCGGTGCATTATTTTTGAACAGGAGCTTCAACCGTTTTGTGGCATATGAGAAATTCCCTAAGCCCCGGACCTGTCGATTTTGGTCAAAAATGAAAATTTCAAAAGTGCCCCAATTTCTGCTTTAAACTTTAGGTACTATCCCAAAATGTATCACTAAGGTGAAATAAGTTGATTTCGGGGCATCATTTTTGAACAGGAGCTTCAACCGTTTTGTGGCATATGAGAAATTTCCTAAGCCCCGGACCTGTCGATTTTGGTTAAAAATGAAAATTTCAAAAGTGCCCCAATTTCTGCTTTAAACTTTAGGTACTATCCCAAAATGTATCACTAAGGTGACAGAAGTTGATTTCGGTGCATTATTTTTAAACAGGAGCTTCAACCGTTTTGTGGCATATGAGAAATTCCCTAAGCCCCGGACCTGTCGATTTTGGTCAAAAATGAAAATTTCAAAAGTGCCCCAATTTCTGCTTTAAACTTTAGGTACTATCCCAAAATGTATCATTAAAGTGAAATAAGTTGATTTCGGGGCATCATTTTTGAACAGGAGCTTCAACCGTTTTGTGGCATATGAGAAATTCCCTAAACCCCGGACCTGTCGATTTTGGTCAAAAATGAAAATTTCAAAAGTGCCCCAATTTCTGCTTTAAACTTTAGGTACTATCCCAAAATGTATCACTAAGGTAACAGAAGTTGATTTCGGAGCATAATTTTTGAACAGGAGCTTCAACCGTTTTGTGGCATATGAGAAATTCCCTAAGCCCCGGACCTGTCGATTTTGGTCAAAAATGAATATTTCAAAAGTGCCCCAATTTCTGCTTTAAACTTTAGGTACTATCCCAAAATGTATCACTAAGGTGACAGAAGTTGATTTCGGTGCATTATTTTTGAACAGGAGCTTCAACCATTTTGTGACATAGGAGAAATTCCCTAAGCCCCAGACCGTTCGATTTTGGTCAAAAATGAAAATTTCAATAGTGCCCCAATTTCTGCTTTAAACTTTAGGTACTATCCCAAAATGTATCACTAAGGTAACAGAAGTTGATTTCGGAGCATAATTTTTGAAGAGGAGCTTCAATTGTTTTGTGGCATATGAGAAATTCCCTAAGCCCCGGACCTGTCGATTTTGGTCAAAAATGAAAATTTCAAAAGTGCCCCAATTTCTGCTTTAAACTTTAGGTACCATCCCAAAATGTATCACTAAGGTGAAAGAAGTTGATTTCGGAGCATCATTTTTGAACAGGAACTTCAACCGTTTTGTGGCATATGAGAAATTCCCTAAGCCCCGGACCTGTCGATTTTGGTCAAAAATGAAAATTTCAAAAGTGCCCCAATTTCTGCTTTAAACTTTAGGTACTATCCCAAAATGTATCACTAAGGTGACAGAAGTTGATTTCGGTGCATTATTTTTAAACAGGAGCTTCAACCGTTTTGTGGCATATGAGAAATTCCCTAAGCCCCGGACCTGTCGATTTTGGTCAAAAATGAAAATTTCAAAAGTGCCCCAATTTCTGCTTTAAACTTTAGGTACTATCCCAAAATGTATCATTAAAGTGAAATAAGTTGATTTCGGTGCATCATTTTTGAACAGGAGCTTCAACCGTTTTGTGGCATATGAGAAATTCCCTAAACCCCGGACCTGTCGATTTTGGTCAAAAATGAAAATTTCAAAAGTGCCCCAATTTCTGCTTTAAACTTTAGGTACTATCCCAAAATGTATCACTAAGGTAACAGAAGTTGATTTCGGAGCATAATTTTTGAACAGGAGCTTCAACCGTTTTGTGGCATATGAGAAATTCCCTAAGCCCCGGACCTGTCGATTTTGGTCAAAAATTAATATTTCAAAAGTGCCCCAATTTCTGCTTTAAACTTTAGGTACTATCCCAAAATGTATCACTAAGGTGACAGAAGTTGATTTCGGTGCATTATTTTTGAACAGGAGCTTCAACCATTTTGTGACATAGGAGAAATTCCCTAAGCCCCAGACCGTTCGATTTTGGTCAAAAATGAAAATTTCAATAGTGCCCCAATTTCTGCTTTAAACTTTAGGTACTATCCCAAAATGTATCACTAAGGTAACAGAAGTTGATTTCGGAGCATAATTTTTGAAGAGGAGCTTCAATTGTTTTGTGGCATATGAGAAATTCCCTAAGCCCCGGACCTGTCGATTTTGGTCAAAAATGAAAATTTCAAAAGTGCCCCAATTTCTGCTTTAAACTTTAGGTACCATCCCAAAATGTATCACTAAGGTGAAAGAAGTTGATTTCGGAGCATCATTTTTGAACAGGAACTTCAACCGTTTTGTGGCATATGAGAAATTCCCTAAGCCCCGGACCTGTCGGTTTTGGTCAAAAATGAAAATTTCAAAAGTGCCCCAATTTCTGCTTTAAACTTTAGGTACTATCCCAAAATGTATCACTAAGGTAACAGAAGTTGATTTCGGAGCATAATTTTTGAACAGGAGCTTCAACCGTTTTGTGGCATATGAGAAATTCCCTAAGCCCCGGACCTGTCGATTTTGGTCAAAAATGAAAATTTCAAAAGTGCCCCAATTTCTGCTTTAAACTTTAGGTACTATCCCAAAATGTATCACTAAGGTGACAGAAGTTGATTTCGGTGCATTATTTTTGAACAGGAGCTTCAACCGTTTTGTGTCATATGAGAAATTCCCTAAGCCCCGGACCTGTCGATTTTGGTCAAAAATGAAAATTTCAAAAGTGCCCCAATTTCTGCTTTAAACTTTAGGTACTATCCCAAAATGTATCACTAAGGTGACAGAAGGTGATTTTGGTGCATTATTTTTGAACAGGAGCTTCAACCATTTTGTGGCATATGAGAAATTCCCTAAGCCCTGGACCTGTCGATTTTGGTCAAAAATGAAAATTTCAAAAGTGCCCCAATTTCTGCTTTAAACTTTAGGTACCATCCCAAAATGTATCACTAAGGTGACAGAAGTTGATTTCGGAGCATAATTTTTGAACAGGAGCTTCAACCATTTTGAGACACAGGAGAAATTCCCTAAGCCCTGGACCGTTCGATTTTGGTAAAAAATGAAAATTTCAATAGTGCCCCAATTTCTGCTTTAAACTTTAGGTACTATCCCAAAATGTATCACTAAGGTAACAGAAGTTGATTTCGGAGCATAATTTTTGAAGAGGAGCTTCAATTGTTTTGTGGCATATGAGAAATTCCCTAAGCCCCGGACCTGTCGATTTTGGTCAAAAATGAAAATTTCAAAAGTGCCCCAATTTCTGCTTTAAACTTTAGGTACTATCCCAAAATGTATCACTAAGGTGACAGAAGTTGATTTCGGTGCATTATTTTTGAACAGGAGCTTCAACCGTTTTGTGGCATATGAGAAATTCCCTAAGCCCCGGACCTGTCGATTTTGGTCAAAAATGAAAATTTCAAAAGTGCCCCAATTTCTGCTTTAAACTTTAGGTACTATCCCAAAATGTATCACTAAGGTGACAGAAGTTGATTTCGGTGCATTATTTTTAAACAGGAGCTTCAACCGTTTTGTGGCATATGAGAAATTCCCTAAGCCCTGGACCTGTCGATTTTGGTCAAAAATGAAAATTTCAAAAGTGCCCCAATTTCTGCTTTAAACTTTAGGTACTATCCCAAAATGTATCATTACAGTGAAATAAGTTGATTTCGGGGCATCATTTTTGAACAGGAGCTTCAACCGTTTTGTGGCATATGAGAAATTCCCTAAGCCCTGGACCTGTCGATTTTGGTCAAAAATGAAAATTTCAAAAGTGCCCCAATTTCTGCTTTAAACTTTAGGTACTATCCCAAAATGTATCACTAAGGTGAAATAAGTTGATTTCGGGGCATCATTTTTGAACAGGAGCTTCAACCGTTTTGTGGCATATGAGAAATTCCCTAAGCCCCGGACCTGTCGATTTTGGTCAAAAATGAAAATTTCAAAAGTGCCCCAATTTCTGCTTTAAACTTTAGGTACTATCCCAAAATGTATCACTAAGGTGACAGAAGTTGATTTCGGTGCATTATTTTTAAACAGGAGCTTCAACCGTTTTGTGGCATATGAGAAATTCCCTAAGCCCTGGACCTGTCGATTTTGGTCAAAAATGAAAATTTCAAAAGTGCCCCAATTTCTGCTTTAAACTTTAGGTACTATCCCAAAATGTATCATTAAAGTGAAATAAGTTGATTTCGGGGCATCATTTTTGAACAGGAGCTTCAACCGTTTTGTGGCATATGAGAAATTCCCTAAGCCCTGGACCTGTCGATTTTGGTCAAAAATGAAAATTTCAAAAGTGCCCCAATTTCTGCTTTAAACTTTAGGTACCATCCCAAAATGTATCACTAAGGTGAAAGAAGTTGATTTCGGAGCATCATTTTTGAACAGGAACTTCAACCGTTTTGTGGCATATGAGAAATTCCCTAAGCCCCGGACCTGTCGATTTTGATCAAAAATGAAAATTTCAAAAGTGCCCCAATTTCTGCTTTAAACTTTAGGTACTATCCCAAAATGTATCACTAAGGTGAAATAAGTTGATTTCGGGGCATAATTTTTGAACAGGAGCTTCAACCGTTTTGTGGCATATGAGATATTCCCTAAGCCCCGGACCTGTCGATTTTGGTCAAAAATGAAAATTTCAAAAGTGCCCCAATTTCTGCTTTAAACTTTAGGTACTATCCCAAAATGTATCACTAAGGTGACAGAAGTTGATTTCGGTGCATTATTTTTAAACAGGAGCTTCAACCGTTTTGTGGCATATGATAAATTCCCTAAGCCCCGGACCTGTCGATTTTGGTCAAAAATGAAAATTTCAAAAGTGCCCCAATTTCTGCTTTAAACTTTAGGTACTATCCCAAAATGTATCACTAAGGTGACAGAAGTTGATTTCGGTGCATTATTTTTGAACAGGAGCTTCAACCGTTTTGTGTCATATGAGAAATTCCCTAATCCCCGGACCTGTCGATTTTGGTCAAAAATGAAAATTTCAAAAGTGCCCCAATTTCTGCTTTAAACTTTAGGTACTATCCCAAAATGTATCACTAAGGTGACAGAAGGTGATTTTGGTGCATTATTTTTGAACAGGAGCTTCAACCGTTTTGTGGCATATGAGAAATTCCCTAAGCCCTGGACCTGTCGATTTTGGTCAAAAATGAAAATTTCAAAAGTGCCCCAATTTCTGCTTTAAACTTTAGGTACCATCCCAAAATGTATCACTAAGGTGACAGAAGTTGATTTCGGAGCATAATTTTTGAACAGGAGCTTCAACCATTTTGTGACACAGGAGAAATTCCCTAAGCCCTGGACCGTTCGATTTTGGTAAAAAATGAAAATTTAAATAGTGCCCCAATTTCTGCTTTAAACTTTAGGTACTATCCCAAAATGTATCACTAAGGTAACAGAAGTTGATTTCGGAGCATAATTTTTGAAGAGGAGCTTCAATTGTTTTGTGGCATATGAGAAATTCCCTAAGCCCCGGACCTGTCGATTTTGGTCAAAAATGAAAATTTCAAAAGTGCCCCAATTTCTGCTTTAAACTTTAGATACTATCCCAAAATGTATCACTAAGGTGACAGAAGTTGATTTCGGTGCCTTATTTTTGAACAGGAGCTTCAACCGTTTTGTGGCATATGAGAAATTCCCTAAGCCCCGGACCTGTCGATTTTGGTCAAAAATGAAAATTTCAAAAGTGCCCCAATTTCTGCTTTAAACTTTAGGTACTATCCCAAAATGTATCACTAAGGTGACAGAAGTTGATTTCGGTGCATTATTTTTAAACAAGAGCTTCAACCGTTTTGTGGAATATGAGAAATTCCCTAAGCCCTGGACCTGTCGATTTTGGTCAAAAATGAAAATTTCAAAAGTGCCCCAATTTCTGCTTTAAACTTTAGGTACTATCCCAAAATGTATCACTAAGGTAACAGAAGTTGATTTCGGAGCATAATTTTTGAACAGGAGCTTCAACCGTTTTGTGGCATATGAGAAATTCCCTAAGCCCCGGACCTGTCGATTTTGGTCAAAAATGAAAATTTCAAAAGTGCCCCAATTTCTGCTTTAAACTTTAGGTACTATCCCAAAATGTATCACTAAGGTAACAGAAGTTGATTTCGGAGCATAATTTTTGAACAGGAGCTTCAACCGTTTTGTGGCATATGAGAAATTCCCTAAGCCCCGGACCTGTCAATTTTGGTCAAAAATGAAAATTTCAAAAGTGCCCCAATTTCTGCTTTAAACTTTAGGTACTATCCCAAAATGTATCACTAAGGTGACAGAAGTTGATTTCGGTGCATTATTTTTAAACAAGAGCTTCAACCGTTTTGTGGAATATGAGAAATTCCCTAAGCCCTGGACCTGTCGATTTTGGTCAAAAATGAAAATTTCAAAAGTGCCCCAATTTCTGCTTTAAACTTTAGGTACTATCCCAAAATGTATCACTAAGGTAACAGAAGTTGATTTCGGAGCATAATTTTTGAACAGGAGCTTCAACCGTTTTGTGGCATATGAGAAATTCCCTAAGCCCCGGACCTGTCGATTTTGGTCAAAAATGAAAATTTCAAAAGTGCCCCAATTTCTGCTTTAAACTTTAGGTACTATCCCAAAATGTATCACTAAGGTAACAGAAGTTGATTTCGGAGCATAATTTTTGAACAGGAGCTTCAACCGTTTTGTGGCATATGAGAAATTCCCTAAGCCCCGGACCTGTCGATTTTGGTCAAAAATGAAAATTTCAAAAGTGCCCCAATTTCTGCTTTAAACTTTAGGTACTATCCCAAAATGTATCACTAAGGTGACAGAAGTTGATTTCGGTGCATTATTTTTGAACAGGAGCTTCAACCGTTTTGTGTCATATGAGAAATTCCCTAAGCCCCGGACCTGTCGATTTTGGTCAAAAATGAAAATTTCAAAAGTGCCCCAATTTCTGCTTTAAACTTTAGGTACTATCCCAAAATGTATCACTAAGGTGACAGAAGGTGATTTTGGTGCATTATTTTTGAACAGGAGCTTCAACCGTTTTGTGGCATATGAGAAATTCCCTAAGCCCTGGACCTGTCGATTTTGGTCAAAAATGAAAATTTCAAAAGTGCCCCAATTTCTGCTTTAAACTTTAGGTACCATCCCAAAATGTATCACTAAGGTGACAGAAGTTGATTTCGGAGCATAATTTTTGAACAGGAGCTTCAACCATTTTGTGACACAGGAGAAATTCCCTAAGCCCTGGACCGTTCGATTTTGGTAAAAAATGAAAATTTCAAAAGTGCCCCAATTTCTGCTTTAAACTTTAGGTACTATCCCAAAATGTATCACTAAGGTGACAGAAGTTGATTTCGGAGCATAATTTTTGAACAGGAGCTTCAACCATTTTGTGACACAGGAGAAATTCCCTAAGCCCCGGACCTGTCGATTTTGGTCAAAAATGAAAATTTCAAAAGTGCCCCAATTTCTGCTTTAAACTTTAGGTACTATCCCAAAATGTATCACTAAGGTGAAATAAGTTGATTTCGGGGCATCATTTTTGAACAGGAGCTTCAACCGTTTTGTGGCATATGAGAAATTTCCTAAGCCCCGGACCTGTCGATTTTGGTTAAAAATGAAAATTTCAAAAGTGCCCCAATTTCTGCTTTAAACTTTAGGTACTATCCCAAAATGTATCACTAAGGTGACAGAAGTTGATTTCGGTGCATTATTTTTAAACAGGAGCTTCAACCGTTTTGTGGCATATGAGAAATTCCCTAAGCCCTGGACCTGTCGATTTTGGTCAAAAATGAAAATTTCAAAAGTGCCCCAATTTCTGCTTTAAACTTTAGGTACTATCCCAAAATGTATCATTAAAGTGAAATAAGTTGATTTCGGGGCATCATTTTTGAACAGGAGCTTCAACCGTTTTGTGGCATATGAGAAATTACCTAAACCCCGGACCTGTCGATTTTGGTCAAAAATGAAAATTTCAAAAGTGCCCCAATTTCTGCTTTAAACTTTAGGTACTATCCCAAAATGTATCACTAAGGTAACAGAAGTTGATTTCGGAGCATAATTTTTGAACAGGAGCTTCAACCGTTTTGTGGCATATGAGAAATTCCCTAAGCCCCGGACCTGTCGATTTTGGTCAAAAATGAATATTTCAAAAGTGCCCCAATTTCTGCTTTAAACTTTAGGTACTATCCCAAAATGTATCACTAAGGTGACAGAAGTTGATTTCGGTGCATTATTTTTGAACAGGAGCTTCAACCATTTTGTGACATAGGAGAAATTCCCTAAGCCCCAGACCGTTCGATTTTGGTCAAAAATGAAAATTTCAATAGTGCCCCAATTTCTGCTTTAAACTTTAGGTACTATCCCAAAATGTATCACTAAGGTAACAGAAGTTGATTTCGGAGCATAATTTTTGAAGAGGAGCTTCAATTGTTTTGTGGCATATGAGAAATTCCCTAAGCCCCGGACCTGTCGATTTTGGTCAAAAATGAAAATTTCAAAAGTGCCCCAATTTCTGCTTTAAACTTTAGGTACCATCCCAAAATGTATCACTAAGGTGAAAGAAGTTGATTTCGGAGCATCATTTTTGAACAGGAACTTCAACCGTTTTGTGGCATATGAGAAATTCCCTAAGCCCCGGACCTGTCGATTTTGGTCAAAAATGAAAATTTCAAAAGTGCCCCAATTTCTGCTTTAAACTTTAGGTACTATCCCAAAATGTATCACTAAGGTGACAGAAGTTGATTTCGGTGCATTATTTTTAAACAGGAGCTTCAACCGTTTTGTGGCATATGAGAAATTCCCTAAGCCCCGGACCTGTCGATTTTGGTCAAAAATGAAAATTTCAAAAGTGCCCCAATTTCTGCTTTAAACTTTAGGTACTATCCCAAAATGTATCATTAAAGTGAAATAAGTTGATTTCGGTGCATCATTTTTGAACAGGAGCTTCAACCGTTTTGTGGCATATGAGAAATTCCCTAAACCCCGGACCTGTCGATTTTGGTCAAAAATGAAAATTTCAAAAGTGCCCCAATTTCTGCTTTAAACTTTAGGTACTATCCCAAAATGTATCACTAAGGTAACAGAAGTTGATTTCGGAGCATAATTTTTGAACAGGAGCTTCAACCGTTTTGTGGCATATGAGAAATTCCCTAAGCCCCGGACCTGTCGATTTTGGTCAAAAATTAATATTTCAAAAGTGCCCCAATTTCTGCTTTAAACTTTAGGTACTATCCCAAAATGTATCACTAAGGTGACAGAAGTTGATTTTGGTGCATTATTTTTGAACAGGAGCTTCAACCATTTTGTGACATAGGAGAAATTCCCTAAGCCCCAGACCGTTCGATTTTGGTCAAAAATGAAAATTTCAATAGTGCCCCAATTTCTGCTTTAAACTTTAGGTACTATCCCAAAATGTATCACTAAGGTAACAGAAGTTGATTTCGGAGCATAATTTTTGAAGAGGAGCTTCAATTGTTTTGTGGCATATGAGAAATTCCCTAAGCCCCGGACCTGTCGATTTTGGTCAAAAATGAAAATTTCAAAAGTGCCCCAATTTCTGCTTTAAACTTTAGGTACCATCCCAAAATGTATCACTAAGGTGAAAGAAGTTGATTTCGGAGCATCATTTTTGAACAGGAACTTCAACCGTTTTGTGGCATATGAGAAATTCCCTAAGCCCCGGACCTGTCGGTTTTGGTCAAAAATGAAAATTTCAAAAGTGCCCCAATTTCTGCTTTAAACTTTAGGTACTATCCCAAAATGTATCACTAAGGTAACAGAAGTTGATTTCGGAGCATAATTTTTGAACAGGAGCTTCAACCGTTTTGTGGCATATGAGAAATTCCCTAAGCCCCGGACCTGTCGATTTTGGTCAAAAATGAAAATTTCAAAAGTGCCCCAATTTCTGCTTTAAACTTTAGGTACTATCCCAAAATGTATCACTAAGGTGACAGAAGTTGATTTCGGTGCATTATTTTTGAACAGGAGCTTCAACCGTTTTGTGTCATATGAGAAATTCCCTAAGCCCCGGACCTGTCGATTTTGGTCAAAAATGAAAATTTCAAAAGTGCCCCAATTTCTGCTTTAAACTTTAGGTACTATCCCAAAATGTATCACTAAGGTGACAGAAGGTGATTTTGGTGCATTATTTTTGAACAGGAGCTTCAACCATTTTGTGGCATATGAGAAATTCCCTAAGCCCTGGACCTGTCGATTTTGGTCAAAAATGAAAATTTCAAAAGTGCCCCAATTTCTGCTTTAAACTTTAGGTACCATCCCAAAATGTATCACTAAGGTGACAGAAGTTGATTTCGGAGCATAATTTTTGAACAGGAGCTTCAACCATTTTGAGACACAGGAGAAATTCCCTAAGCCCTGGACCGTTCGATTTTGGTAAAAAATGAAAATTTCAATAGTGCCCCAATTTCTGCTTTAAACTTTAGGTACTATCCCAAAATGTATCACTAAGGTAACAGAAGTTGATTTCGGAGCATAATTTTTGAAGAGGAGCTTCAATTGTTTTGTGGCATATGAGAAATTCCCTAAGCCCCGGACCTGTCGATTTTGGTCAAAAATGAAAATTTCAAAAGTGCCCCAATTTCTGCTTTAAACTTTAGGTACTATCCCAAAATGTATCACTAAGGTGACAGAAGTTGATTTCGGTGCATTATTTTTGAACAGGAGCTTCAACCGTTTTGTGGCATATGAGAAATTCCCTAGGCCCCGGACCTGTCGATTTTGGTCAAAAATGAAAATTTCAAAAGTGCCCCAATTTCTGCTTTAAACTTTAGGTACTATCCCAAAATGTATCACTAAGGTGACAGAAGTTGATTTCGGTGCATTATTTTTAAACAGGAGCTTCAACCGTTTTGTGGCATATGAGAAATTCCCTAAGCCCTGGACCTGTCGATTTTGGTCAAAAATGAAAATTTCAAAAGTGCCCCAATTTCTGCTTTAAACTTTAGGTACTATCCCAAAATGTATCATTAAAGTGAAATAAGTTGATTTCGGGGCATCATTTTTGAACAGGAGCTTCAACCGTTTTGTGGCATATGAGAAATTCCCTAAGCCCTGGACCTGTCGATTTTGGTCAAAAATGAAAATTTCAAAAGTGCCCCAATTTCTGCTTTAAACTTTAGGTACTATCCCAAAATGTATCACTAAGGTGAAATAAGTTGATTTCGGGGCATCATTTTTGAACAGGAGCTTCAACCGTTTTGTGGCATATGAGAAATTCCCTAAGCCCCGGACCTGTCGATTTTGGTCAAAAATGAAAATTTCAAAAGTGCCCCAATTTCTGCTTTAAACTTTAGGTACTATCCCAAAATGTATCACTAAGGTGACAGAAGTTGATTTCGGTGCATTATTTTTAAACAGGAGCTTCAACCGTTTTGTGGCATATGAGAAATTCCCTAAGCCCTGGACCTGTCGATTTTGGTCAAAAATGAAAATTTCAAAAGTGCCCCAATTTCTGCTTTAAACTTTAGGTACTATCCCAAAATGTATCATTAAAGTGAAATAAGTTGATTTCGGGGCATCATTTTTGAACAGGAGCTTCAACCGTTTTGTGGCATATGAGAAATTCCCTAAGCCCTGGACCTGTCGATTTTGGTCAAAAATGAAAATTTCAAAAGTGCCCCAATTTCTGCTTTAAACTTTAGGTACCATCCCAAAATGTATCACTAAGGTGAAAGAAGTTGATTTCGGAGCATCATTTTTGAACAGGAACTTCAACCGTTTTGTGGCATATGAGAAATTCCCTAAGCCCCGGACCTGTCGATTTTGATCAAAAATGAAAATTTCAAAAGTGCCCCAATTTCTGCTTTAAACTTTAGGTACTATCCCAAAATGTATCACTAAGGTGAAATAAGTTGATTTCGGGGCATAATTTTTGAACAGGAGCTTCAACCGTTTTGTGGCATATGAGATATTCCCTAAGCCCCGGACCTGTCGATTTTGGTCAAAAATGAAAATTTCAAAAGTGCCCCAATTTCTGCTTTAAACTTTAGGTACTATCCCAAAATGTATCACTAAGGTGACAGAAGTTGATTTCGGTGCATTATTTTTAAACAGGAGCTTCAACCGTTTTGTGGCATATGATAAATTCCCTAAGCCCCGGACCTGTCGATTTTGGTCAAAAATGAAAATTTCAAAAGTGCCCCAATTTCTGCTTTAAACTTTAGGTACTATCCCAAAATGTATCACTAAGGTGACAGAAGTTGATTTCGGTGCATTATTTTTGAACAGGAGCTTCAACCGTTTTGTGTCATATGAGAAATTCCCTAAGCCCCGGACCTGTCGATTTTGGTCAAAAATGAAAATTTCAAAAGTGCCCCAATTTCTGCTTTAAACTTTAGGTACTATCCCAAAATGTATCACTAAGGTGACAGAAGGTGATTTTGGTGCATTATTTTTGAACAGGAGCTTCAACCGTTTTGTGGCATATGAGAAATTCCCTAAGCCCTGGACCTGTCGATTTTGGTCAAAAATGAAAATTTCAAAAGTGCCCCAATTTCTGCTTTAAACTTTAGGTACCATCCCAAAATGTATCACTAAGGTGACAGAAGTTGATTTCGGAGCATAATTTTTGAACAGGAGCTTCAACCATTTTGTGACACAGGAGAAATTCCCTAAGCCCTGGACCGTTCGATTTTGGTAAAAAATGAAAATTTAAATAGTGCCCCAATTTCTGCTTTAAACTTTAGGTACTATCCCAAAATGTATCACTAAGGTAACAGAAGTTGATTTCGGAGCATAATTTTTGAAGAGGAGCTTCAATTGTTTTGTGGCATATGAGAAATTCCCTAAGCCCCGGACCTGTCGATTTTGGTCAAAAATGAAAATTTCAAAAGTGCCCCAATTTCTGCTTTAAACTTTAGATACTATCCCAAAATGTATCACTAAGGTGACAGAAGTTGATTTCGGTGCCTTATTTTTGAACAGGAGCTTCAACCGTTTTGTGGCATATGAGAAATTCCCTAAGCCCCGGACCTGTCGATTTTGGTCAAAAATGAAAATTTCAAAAGTGCCCCAATTTCTGCTTTAAACTTTAGGTACTATCCCAAAATGTATCACTAAGGTGACAGAAGTTGATTTCGGTGCATTATTTTTAAACAAGAGCTTCAACCGTTTTGTGGAATATGAGAAATTCCCTAAGCCCTGGACCTGTCGATTTTGGTCAAAAATGAAAATTTCAAAAGTGCCCCAATTTCTGCTTTAAACTTTAGGTACTATCCCAAAATGTATCACTAAGGTGAAATAAGTTGATTTCGGGGCATCATTTTTGAACAGGAGCTTCAACCGTTTTGTGGCATATGAGATATTCCCTAAGCCCCGGACCTGTCGATTTTGGTCAAAAATGAAAATTTCAAAAGTGCCCCAATTTCTGCTTTAAACTTTAGGTACTATCCCAAAATGTATCACTAAGGTGACAGAAGTTGATTTCGGTGCATTATTTTTAAACAGGAGCTTCAACCGTTTTGTGGCATATGAGAAATTCCCTAAGCCCCGGACCTGTCGATTTTGGTCAAAAATAAAAATTTCAAAAGTGCCCCAATTTCTGCTTTAAACTTTAGGTACTATCCCAAAATGTATCATTAAAGTGAAATAAGTTGATTTCGGGGCATCATTTTTGAACAGGAGCTTCAACCGTTTTGTGGCATATGAGAAATTCCCTAAACCCCAGACCTGTCGATTTTGGTCAAAAATGAAAATTTCAAAAGTGCCCCAATTTCTGCTTTAAACTTTAGGTACTATCCCAAAATGTATCACTAAGGTAACAGAAGTTGATTTCGGAGCATAATTTTTGAACAGGAGCTTCAACCGTTTTGTGGCATATGAGAAATTCCCTAAGCCCCGGACCTGTCGATTTTGGTCAAAAATGAATATTTCAAAAGTGCCCCAATTTCTGCTTTAAACTTTAGGTACTATCCCAAAATGTATCACTAAGGTGACAGAAGTTGATTTCGGTGCATTATTTTTGAACAGGAGCTTCAACCATTTTGTGACATAGGAGAAATTCCCTAAGCCCCAGACCGTTCGATTTTGGTCAAAAATGAAAATTTCAATAGTGCCCCAATTTCTGCTTTAAACTTTAGGAACTATCCCAAAATGTATCACTAAGGTAACAGAAGTTGATTTCGGAGCATAATTTTTGAAGAGGAGCTTCAATTGTTTTGTGGCATATGAGAAATTCCCTAAGCCCCGGACCTGTCGATTTTGGTCAAAAATGAAAATTTCAAAAGTGCCCCAATTTCTGCTTTAAACTTTAGGTACCATCCCAAAATGTATCACTAAGGTGAAAGAAGTTGATTTCGGAGCATCATTTTTGAACAGGAACTTCAACCGTTTTGTGGCATATGAGAAATTCCCTAAGCCCCGGACCTGTCGGTTTTGGTCAAAAATGAAAATTTCAAAAGTGCCCCAATTTCTGCTTTAAACTTTAGGTACTATCCCAAAATGTATCACTAAGGTAACAGAAGTTGATTTCGGAGCATAATTTTTGAACAGGAGCTTCAACCGTTTTGTGGCATATGAGAAATTCCCTAAGCCCCGGACCTGTCGATTTTGGTCAAAAATGAAAATTTCAAAAGTGCCCCAATTTCTGCTTTAAACTTTAGGTACTATCCCAAAATGTATCACTAAGGTGACAGAAGTTGATTTCGGTGCATTATTTTTGAACAGGAGCTTCAACCGTTTTGTGTCATATGAGAAATTCCCTAAGCCCCGGACCTGTCGATTTTGGTCAAAAATGAAAATTTCAAAAGTGCCCCAATTTCTGCTTTAAACTTTAGGTACTATCCCAAAATGTATCACTAAGGTGACAGAAGGTGATTTTGGTGCATTATTTTTGAACAGGAGCTTCAACCATTTTGTGGCATATGAGAAATTCCCTAAGCCCTGGACCTGTCGATTTTGGTCAAAAATGAAAATTTCAAAAGTGCCCCAATTTCTGCTTTAAACTTTAGGTACCATCCCAAAATGTATCACTAAGGTGACAGAAGTTGATTTCGGAGCATAATTTTTGAACAGGAGCTTCAACCATTTGAGACACAGGAGAAATTCCCTAAGCGCTGGACCGTTCGATTTTGGTAAAAAATGAAAATTTCAATAGTGCCCCAATTTCTGCTTTAAACTTTAGGTACTATCCCAAAATGTATCACTAAGGTAACAGAAGTTGATTTCGGAGCATAATTTTTGAAGAGTAGCTTCAATTGTTTTGTGGCATATGAGAAATTCCCTAAGCCCCGGACCTGTCGATTTTGGTCAAAAATGAAAATTTCAAAAGTGCCCCAATTTCTGCTTTAAACTTTAGGTACTATCCCAAAATGTATCACTAAGGTGACAGAAGTTGATTTCGGTGCATTATTTTTGAACAGGAGCTTCAACCGTTTTGTGGCATATGAGAAATTCCCTAAGCCCCGGACCTGTCGATTTTGGTCAAAAATGAAAATTTCAAAAGTGCCCCAATTTCTGCTTTAAACTTTAGGTACTATCCCAAAATGTATCACTAAGGTGACAGAAGTTGATTTCGGTGCATTATTTTTAAACAGGAGCTTCAACCGTTTTGTGGCATATGAGAAATTCCCTAAGCCCTGGACCTGTCGATTTTGGTCAAAAATGAAAATTTCAAAAGTGCCCCAATTTCTGCTTTAAACTTTAGGTACCATCCCAAAATGTATCACTAAGGTGACAGAAGTTGATTTCGGAGCATAATTTTTGAACAGGAGCTTCAACCATTTTGAGACACAGGAGAAATTCCCTAAGCCCTGGACCGTTCGATTTTGGTAAAAAATGAAAATTTCAATAGTGCCCCAATTTCTGCTTTAAACTTTAGGTACTATCCCAAAATGTATCACTAAGGTAACAGAAGTTGATTTCGGAGCATAATTTTTGAAGAGGAGCTTCAATTGTTTTGTGGCATATGAGAAATTCCCTAAGCCCCGGACCTGTCGATTTTGGTCAAAAATGAAAATTTCAAAAGTGCCCCAATTTCTGCTTTAAACTTTAGGTACTATCCCAAAATGTATCACTAAGGTGACAGAAGTTGATTTCGGTGCATTATTTTTGAACAGGAGCTTCAACCGTTTTGTGGCATATGAGAAATTCCCTAAGCCCCGGACCTGTCGATTTTGGTCAAAAATGAAAATTTCAAAAGTGCCCCAATTTCTGCTTTAAACTTTAGGTACTATCCCAAAATGTATCACTAAGGTGACAGAAGTTGATTTCGGTGCATTATTTTTAAACAGGAGCTTCAACCGTTTTGTGGCATATGAGAAATTCCCTAAGCCCTGGACCTGTCGATTTTGGTCAAAAATGAAAATTTCAAAAGTGCCCCAATTTCTGCTTTAAACTTTAGGTACTATCCCAAAATGTATCATTAAAGTGAAATAAGTTGATTTCGGGGCATCATTTTTGAACAGGAGCTTCAACCGTTTTGTGGCATATGAGAAATTCCCTAAGCCCTGGACCTGTCGATTTTGGTCAAAAATGAAAATTTCAAAAGTGCCCCAATTTCTGCTTTAAACTTTAGGTACTATCCCAAAATGTATCACTAAGGTGAAATAAGTTGATTTCGGGGCATCATTTTTGAACAGGAGCTTCAACCGTTTTGTGGCATATGAGAAATTCCCTAAGCCCCGGACCTGTCGATTTTGGTCAAAAATGAAAATTTCAAAAGTGCCCCAATTTCTGCTTTAAACTTTAGGTACTATCCCAAAATGTATCACTAAGGTGACAGAAGTTGATTTCGGTGCATTATTTTTAAACAGGAGCTTCAACCGTTTTGTGGCATATGAGAAATTCCCTAAGCCCTGGACCTGTCGATTTTGGTCAAAAATGAAAATTTCAAAAGTGCCCCAATTTCTGCTTTAAACTTTAGGTACTATCCCAAAATGTATCATTAAAGTGAAATAAGTTGATTTCGGGGCATCATTTTTGAACAGGAGCTTCAACCGTTTTGTGGCATATGAGAAATTCCCTAAGCCCTGGACCTGTCGATTTTGGTCAAAAATGAAAATTTCAAAAGTGCCCCAATTTCTGCTTTAAACTTTAGGTACCATCCCAAAATGTATCACTAAGGTGAAAGAAGTTGATTTCGGAGCATCATTTTTGAACAGGAACTTCAACCGTTTTGTGGCATATGAGAAATTCCCTAAGCCCCGGACCTGTCGATTTTGATCAAAAATGAAAATTTCAAAAGTGCCCCAATTTCTGCTTTAAACTTTAGGTACTATCCCAAAATGTATCACTAAGGTGAAATAAGTTGATTTCGGGGCATAATTTTTGAACAGGAGCTTCAACCGTTTTGTGGCATATGAGATATTCCCTAAGCCCCGGACCTGTCGATTTTGGTCAAAAATGAAAATTTCAAAAGTGCCCCAATTTCTGCTTTAAACTTTAGGTACTATCCCAAAATGTATCACTAAGGTGACAGAAGTTGATTTCGGTGCATTATTTTTAAACAGGAGCTTCAACCGTTTTGTGGCATATGAGAAATTCCCTAAGCCCTGGACCTGTCGATTTTGGTCAAAAATGAAAATTTCAAAAGTGCCCCAATTTCTGCTTTAAACTTTAGGTACTATCCCAAAATGTATCATTAAAGTGAAATAAGTTGATTTCGGGGCATCATTTTTGAACAGGAGCTTCAACCGTTTTGTGGCATATGAGAAATTCCCTAAGCCCTGGACCTGTCGATTTTGGTCAAAAATGAAAATTTCAAAAGTGCCCCAATTTCTGCTTTAAACTTTAGGTACTATCCCAAAATGTATCACTAAGGTGAAATAAGTTGATTTCGGGGCATCATTTTTGAACAGGAGCTTCAACCGTTTTGTGGCATATGAGAAATTCCCTAAGCCCCGGACCTGTCGATTTTGGTCAAAAATGAAAATTTCAAAAGTGACCCAATTTCTGCTTTAAACTTTAGGTACTATCCCAAAATGTATCACTAAGGTGACAGAAGTTGATTTCGGTGCATTATTTTTAAACAGGAGCTTCAACCGTTTTGTGGCATATGAGAAATTCCCTAAGCCCTGGACCTGTCGATTTTGGTCAAAAATGAAAATTTCAAAAGTGCCCCAATTTCTGCTTTAAACTTTAGGTACTATCCCAAAATGTATCATTAAAGTGAAATAAGTTGATTTCGGGGCATCATTTTTGAACAGGAGCTTCAACCGTTTTGTGGCATATGAGAAATTCCCTAAGCCCTGGACCTGTCGATTTTGGTCAAAAATGAAAATTTCAAAAGTGCCCCAATTTCTGCTTTAAACTTTAGGTACCATCCCAAAATGTATCACTAAGGTGAAAGAAGTTGATTTCGGAGCATCATTTTTGAACAGGAACTTCAACCGTTTTGTGGCATATGAGAAATTCCATAAGCCCCGGACCTGTCGATTTTGATCAAAAATGAAAATTTCAAAAGTGCCCCAATTTCTGCTTTAAACTTTAGGTACTATCCCAAAATGTATCACTAAGGTGAAATAAGTTGATTTCGGGGCATAATTTTTGAACAGGAGCTTCAACCGTTTTGTGGCATATGAGATATTCCCTAAGCCCCGGACCTGTCGATTTTGGTCAAAAATGAAAATTTCAAAAGTGCCCCAATTTCTGCTTTAAACTTTAGGTACTATCCCAAAATGTATCACTAAGGTGACAGAAGTTGATTTCGGTGCATTATTTTTAAACAGGAGCTTCAACCGTTTTGTGGCATATGATAAATTCCCTAAGCCCCGGACCTGTCGATTTTGGTCAAAAATGAAAATTTCAAAAGTGCCCCAATTTCTGCTTTAAACTTTAGGTACTATCCCAAAATGTATCACTAAGGTGACAGAAGTTGATTTCGGTGCATTATTTTTGAACAGGAGCTTCAACCGTTTTGTGTCATATGAGAAATTCCCTAAGCCCCGGACCTGTCGATTTTGGTCAAAAATGAAAATTTCAAAAGTGCCCCAATTTCTGCTTTAAACTTTAGGTACTATCCCAAAATGTATCACTAAGGTGACAGAAGGTGATTTTGGTGCATTATTTTTGAACAGGAGCTTCAACCGTTTTGTGGCATATGAGAAATTCCCTAAGCCCTGGACCTGTCGATTTTGGTCAAAAATGAAAATTTCAAAAGTGCCCCAATTTCTGCTTTAAACTTTAGGTACCATCCCAAAATGTATCACTAAGGTGACAGAAGTTGATTTCGGAGCATAATTTTTGAACAGGAGCTTCAACCATTTTGTGACACAGGAGAAATTCCCTAAGCCCTGGACCGTTCGATTTTGGTAAAAAATGAAAATTTAAATAGTGCCCCAATTTCTGCTTTAAACTTTAGGTACTATCCCAAAATGTATCACTAAGGTAACAGAAGTTGATTTCGGAGCATAATTTTTGAAGAGGAGCTTCAATTGTTTTGTGGCATATGAGAAATTCCCTAAGCCCCGGACCTGTCGATTTTGGTCAAAAATGAAAATTTCAAAAGTGCCCCAATTTCTGCTTTAAACTTTAGATACTATCCCAAAATGTATCACTAAGGTGACAGAAGTTGATTTCGGTGCCTTATTTTTGAACAGGAGCTTCAACCGTTTTGTGGCATATGAGAAATTCCCTAAGCCCCGGACCTGTCGATTTTGGTCAAAAATGAAAATTTCAAAAGTGCCCCAATTTCTGCTTTAAACTTTAGGTACTATCCCAAAATGTATCACTAAGGTGACAGAAGTTGATTTCGGTGCATTATTTTTAAACAAGAGCTTCAACCGTTTTGTGGAATATGAGAAATTCCCTAAGCCCTGGACCTGTCGATTTTGGTCAAAAATGAAAATTTCAAAAGTGCCCCAATTTCTGCTTTAAACTTTAGGTACTATCCCAAAATGTATCACTAAGGTGAAATAAGTTGATTTCGGGGCATCATTTTTGAACAGGAGCTTCAACCGTTTTGTGGCATATGAGAAATTCCCTAAGCCCCGGACCTGTCGATTTTGGTCAAAAATGAAAATTTCAAAAGTGCCCCAATTTCTGCTTTAAACTTTAGGTACTATCCCAAAATGTATCATTAAAGTGAAATAAGTTGATTTCGGGGCATCATTTTTGAACAGGAGCTTCAACCGTTTTGTGGCATATGAGAAATTCCCTAAACCCCAGACCTGTCGATTTTGGTCAAAAATGAAAATTTCAAAAGTGCCCCAATTTCTGCTTTAAACTTTAGGTACTATCCCAAAATGTATCACTAAGGTAACAGAAGTTGATTTCGGAGCATAATTTTTGAACAGGAGCTTCAACCGTTTTGTGGCATATGAGAAATTCCCTAAGCCCCGGACCTGTCGATTTTGGTCAAAAATGAATATTTCAAAAGTGCCCCAATTTCTGCTTTAAACTTTAGGTACTATCCCAAAATGTATCACTAAGGTGACAGAAGTTGATTTCGGTGCATTATTTTTGAACAGGAGCTTCAACCATTTTGTGACATAGGAGAAATTCCCTAAGCCCCAGACCGTTCGATTTTGGTCAAAAATGAAAATTTCAATAGTGCCCCAATTTCTGCTTTAAACTTTAGGTACTATCCCAAAATGTATCACTAAGGTAACAGAAGTTGATTTCGGAGCATAATTTTTGAAGAGGAGCTTCAATTGTTTTGTGGCATATGAGAAATTCCCTAAGCCCCGGACCTGTCGATTTTGATCAAAAATGAAAATTTCAAAAGTGCCCCAATTTCTGCTTTAAACTTTAGGTACTATCCCAAAATGTATCACTAAGGTGAAATAAGTTGATTTCGGGGCATAATTTTTGAACAGGAGCTTCAACCGTTTTGTGGCATATGAGAAATTCCCTAAACCCCGGACCTGTCGATTTTGGTCAAAAATGAAAATTTCAAAAGTGCCCCAATTTCTGCTTTAAACTTTAGGTACTATCCCAAAATGTATCACTAAGGTAACAGAAGTTGATTTCGGAGCATAATTTTTGAACAGGAGCTTCAACCGTTTTGTGGCATATGAGAAATTCCCTAAGCCCCGGACCTGTCGATTTTGGTCAAAAATGAATATTTCAAAAGTGCCCCAATTTCTGCTTTAAACTTTAGGTACTATCCCAAAATGTATCACTAAGGTGACAGAAGTTGATTTCGGTGCATTATTTTTGAACAGGAGCTTCAACCATTTTGTGACATAGGAGAAATTCCCTAAGCCCCAGACCATTCGATTTTGGTCAAAAATGAAAATTTCAATAGTGCCCCAATTTCTGCTTTAAACTTTAGGTACTATCCCAAAATGTATCACTAAGGTAACAGAAGTTGATTTCGGAGCATAATTTTTGAAGAGGAGCTTCAATTGTTTTGTGGCATATGAGAAATTCCCTAAGCCCCGGACCTGTCGATTTTGATCAAAAATGAAAATTTCAAAAGTGCCCCAATTTCTGCTTTAAACTTTAGGTACTATCCCAAAATGTATCACTAAGGTGAAATAAGTTGATTTCGGGGCATAATTTTTGAACAGGAGCTTCAACCGTTTTGTGGCATATGAGAAATTCCCTAAACCCCGGACCTGTCGATTTTGGTCAAAAATGAAAATTTCAAAAGTGCCCCAATTTCTGCTTTAAACTTTAGGTACTATCCCAAAATGTATCACTAAGGTAACAGAAGTTGATTTCGGAGCATAATTTTTGAACAGGAGCTTCAACCGTTTTGTGGCATATGAGAAATTCCCTAAGCCCCGGACCTGTCGATTTTGGTCAAAAATGAAAATTTCAAAAGTGCCCCAATTTCTGCTTTAAACTTTAGGTACTATCCCAAAATGTATCACTAAGGTGACAGAAGTTGATTTCGGTGCATTATTTTTGAACAGGAGCTTCAACCGTTTTGTGTCATATGAGAAATTCCCTAAGCCCCGGACCTGTCGATTTTGGTCAAAAATGAAAATTTCAAAAGTGCCCCAATTTCTGCTTTAAACTTTAGGTACTATCCCAAAATGTATCACTAAGGTGACAGAAGGTGATTTTGGTGCATTATTTTTGAACAGGAGCTTCAACCGTTTTGTGGCATATGAGAAATTCCCTAAGCCCTGGACCTGTCGATTTTGGTCAAAAATGAAAATTTCAAAAGTGCCCCAATTTCTGCTTTAAACTTTAGGTACCATCCCAAAATGTATCACTAAGGTGACAGAAGTTGATTTCGGAGCATAATTTTTGAACAGGAGCTTCAACCATTTTGTGACACAGGAGAAATTCCCTAAGCCCCGGACCTGTCGATTTTGGTCAAAAATGAAAATTTCAAAAGTGCCCCAATTTCTGCTTTAAACTTTAGGTACTATCCCAAAATGTATCACTAAGGTGAAATAAGTTGATTTCGGGGCATCATTTTTGAACAGGAGCTTCAACCGTTTTGTGGCATATGAGAAATTCCCTAAACCCCGGACCTGTCGATTTTGGTCAAAAATGAAAATTTCAAAAGTGCCCCAATTTCTGCTTTAAACTTTAGGTACTATCCCAAAATGTATCACTAAGGTGACAGAAGTTGATTTCGGTGCATTATTTTTAAACAAGAGCTTCAACCGTTTTGTGGAATATGAGAAATTCCCTAAGCCCTGGACCTGTCGATTTTGATCAAAAATGAAAATTTCAAAAGTGCCCCAATTTCTGCTTTAAACTTTAGGTACTATCCCAAAATGTATCACTAAGGTGAAATAAGTTGATTTCGGGGCATCATTTTTGAACAGGAGCTTCAACCGTTTTGTGGCATATGAGAAATTCCCTAAGCCCCGGACCTGTCGATTTTGGTCAAAAATGAAAATTTCAAAAGTGCCCCAATTTCTGCTTTAAACTTTAGGTACTATCCCAAAATGTATCACTAAGGTGACAGAAGTTGATTTCGGTGCATTATTTTTAAACAGGAGCTTCAACCGTTTTGTGGCATATGAGAAATTCCCTAAGCCCCGGACCTGTCGATTTTGGTCAAAAATGAAAATTTCAAAAGTGCCCCAATTTCTGCTTTAAACTTTAGGTACTATCCCAAAATGTATCATTAAAGTGAAATAAGTTGATTTCGGGGCATCATTTTTGAACAGGAGCTTCAACCGTTTTGTGGCATATGAGAAATTCCCTAAACCCCGGACCTGTCGATTTTGGTCAAAAATGAATATTTCAAAAGTGCCCCAATTTCTGCTTTAAACTTTAGGTACTATCCCAAAATGTATCACTAAGGTGACAGAAGTTGATTTCGGTGCATTATTTTTGAACAGGAGCTTCAACCATTTTGTGACATAGGAGAAATTCCCTAAGCCCCAGACCGTTCGATTTTGGTCAAAAATGAAAATTTCAATAGTGCCCCAATTTCTGCTTTAAACTTTAGGTACTATCCCAAAATGTATCACTAAGGTAACAGAAGTTGATTTCGGAGCATAATTTTTGAAGAGGAGCTTCAATTGTTTAGTGGCATATGAGAAATTCCCTAAGCCCCGGACCTGTCAATTTTGGTCAAAAATGAAAATTTCAAAAGTGCCCCAATTTCTGCTTTAAACTTTAGGTACTATCCCAAAATGTATCACTAAGGTGACAGAAGGTGATTTTGGTGCATTATTTTTGAACAGGAGCTTCAACCGTTTTGTGGCATATGAGAAATTTCCTAAGCCCTGGACCTGTCGATTTTGGTCAAAAATGAAAATTTCAAAAGTGCCCCAATTTCTGCTTTAAACTTTAGGTACTATCCCAAAATGTATCACTAAGGTAACAGAAGTTGATTTTGGAGCATAATTTTTGAACAGGAGCTTCAACCGTTTTGTGGCATATGAGAAATTCCCTAAGCCCCAGACCGTTCGATTTTGGTCAAAAATGAAAATTTCAATAGTGCCCCAATTTCTGCTTTAAACTTTAGGTACTATCCCAAAATGTATCACTAAGGTGACAGAAGGTGATTTTGGTGCATTATTTTTGAACAGGAGCTTCAACCGTTTTGTGGCATATGAGAAATTTCCTAAGCCCTGGACCTGTCGATTTTGGTCAAAAATGAAAATTTCAAAAGTGCCCCAATTTCTGCTTTAAACTTTAGGTACTATCCCAAAATGTATCACTAAGGTAACAGAAGTTGATTTTGGAGCATAATTTTTGAACAGGAGCTTCAACCGTTTTGTGGCATATGAGAAATTCCCTAAGCCCCGGACCTGTCGATTTTGGTCAAAAATGAAAATTTCAAAAGTGCCCCAATTTCTGCTTTAAACTTTAGGTACTATCCCAAAATGTATCACTAAGGTGACAGAAGTTTATTTCGGTGCATTATTTTTGAACAGGAGCTTCAACCGTTTTGTGGCATATGAGAAATTCCCTAAGCCCCGGACCTGTCGATTTTGGTCAAAAATGAAAATTTCAAAAGTGCCCCAATTTCTGCTTTAAACTTTAGGTACTATCCCAAAATGTATCACTAAGGTGACAGAAGTTGATTTCGGTGCATTATTTTTGAACAGGAGCTTCAACCGTTTTGTGTCATATGAGAAATTCCCTAAACCCCGGACCTGTCGATTTTGGTCAAAAATGAAAATTTCAAAAGTGCCCCAATTTCTGCTTTAAACTTTAGGTACTATCCCAAAATGTATCACTAAGGTGACAGAAAGTGATTTTGGTGCATTATTTTTGAACAGGAGCTTCAACCGTTTTGTGGCATATGAGAAATTCCCTAAGCCCTGGACCTGTCGATTTTGGTCAAAAATGAAAATTTCAAAAGTGCCCCAATTTCTGCTTTAAACTTTAGGTACCATCCCAAAATGTATCACTAAGGTGACAGAAGTTGATTTCGGAGCATAATTTTTGAACAGGAGCTTCAACCATTTTGTGACACAGGAGAAATTCCCTAAGCCCTGGACCGTTCAATTTTGGTCAAAAATGAAAATTTAAATAGTGCCCCAATTTCTGCTTTAAACTTTAGGTACTATCCCAAAATGTATCACTAAGGTGACAGAAGTTGATTTCGGTGCATTATTTTTGAACAGGAGCTTCAACCGTTTTGTGGCATATGAGAAATTCCCTAAGCCCCGGACCAGTCGATTTTGGTCAAAAATGAAAATTTCAAAAGTGCCCCAATTTCTGCTTTAAACTTTAGGTACTATCCCAAAATGTATCACTAAGGTGACAGAAGTTGATTTCGGTGCATTATTTTTAAACAAGAGCTTCAACCGTTTTGTGGAATATGAGAAATTCCCTAAGCCCTGGACCTGTCGATTTTGGTCAAAAATGAAAATTTCAAAAGTGCCCCAATTTCTGCTTTAAACTTTAGGTATTATCCCAAAATGTATCACTAAGGTGAAATAAGTTGATTTCGGGGCATCATTTTTGAACAGGAGCTTCAACCGTTTTGTGGCATATGAGATATTCCCTAAGCCCCGGACCTGTCGATTTTGGTCAAAAATGAAAATTTCAAAAGTGCCCCAATTTCTGCTTTAAACTTTAGGTACTATCCCAAAATGTATCACTAAGGTGACAGAAGTTGATTTCGGTGCATTATTTTTAAACAGGAGCTTCAACCGTTTTGTGGCATATGAGAAATTCCCTAAGCCCCGGACCTGTCGATTTTGGTCAAAAATGAAAATTTCAAAAGTGCCCCAATTTCTGCTTTAAACTTTAGGTACTATCCCAAAATGTATCATTAAAGTGAAATAAGTTGATTTCGGGGCATCATTTTTGAACAGGAGCTTCAACCGTTTTGTGGCATATGAGAAATTCCCTAAACCCCGGACCTGTCGATTTTGGTCAAAAATGAAAATTTCAAAAGTGCCCCAATTTCTGCTTTAAACTTTAGGTACTATCCCAAAATGTATCACTAAGGTAACAGAAGTTGATTTCGGAGCATAATTTTTGAACAGGAGCTTCAACCGTTTTGTGGCATATGAGAAATTCCCTAAGCCCCGGACCTGTCGATTTTGGTCAAAAATGAAAATTTCAAAAGTGCCCCAATTTCTGCTTTAAACTTTAGGTACTATCCCAAAATGTATCACTAAGGTGACAGAAGTTGATTTCGGTGCATTATTTTTGAACAGGAGCTTCAACCGTTTTGTGTCATATGAGAAATTCCCTAAGCCCCGGACCTGTCGATTTTGGTCAAAAATGAAAATTTCAAAAGTGCCCCAATTTCTGCTTTAAACTTTAGGTACTATCCCAAAATGTATCACTAAGGTGACAGAAGGTGATTTTGGTGCATTATTTTTGAACAGGAGCTTCAACCGTTTTGTGGCATATGAGAAATTCCCTAAGCCCTGGACCTGTCGATTTTGGTCAAAAATGAAAATTTCAAAAGTGCCCCAATTTCTGCTTTAAACTTTAGGTACCATCCCAAAATGTATCACTAAGGTGACAGAAGTTGATTTCGGAGCATAATTTTTGAACAGGAGCTTCAACCATTTTGTGACACAGGAGAAATTCCCTAAGCCCTGGACCGTTCGATTTTGGTAAAAAATGAAAATTTCAATAGTGCCCCAATTTCTGCTTTAAACTTTAGGTACTATCCCAAAATGTATCACTAAGGTAACAGAAGTTGATTTCGGAGCATAATTTTTGAAGAGGAGCGTCAATTGTTTTGTGGCATATGAGAAATTCCCTAAGCCCCGGACCTGTCGATTTTGGTCAAAAATGAAAATTTCAAAAGTGCCCCAATTTCTGCTTTAAACTTTAGGTACTATCCCAAAATGTATCACTAAGGTGACAGAAGTTGATTTCGGTGCATTATTTTTGAACAGGAGCTTCAACCGTTTTGTGGCATATGAGAAATTCCCTAAGCCCCGGACCTGTCGATTTTGGTCAAAAATGAAAATTTCAAAAGTGCCCCAATTTCTGCTTTAAACTTTAGGTACTATCCCAAAATGTATCACTAAGGTGAAATAAGTTGATTTCGGGGCATCATTTTTGAACAGGAGCTTCAACCGTTTTGTGGCATATGAGAAATTTCCTAAGCCCCGGACCTGTCGATTTTGGTCAAAAATGAAAATTTCAAAAGTGCCCCAATTTCTGCTTTAAACTTTAGGTACTATCCCAAAATGTATCACTAAGGTGACAGAAGTTGATTTCGGTGCATTATTTTTAAACAGGAGCTTCAACCGTTTTGTGGCATATGAGAAATTCCCTAAGCCCCGGACCTGTCGATTTTGGTCAAAAATGAAAATTTCAAAAGTGCCCCAATTTCTGCTTTAAACTTTAGGTACTATCCCAAAATGTATCATTAAAGTGAAATAAGTTGATTTCGGGGCATCATTTTTGAACAGGAGCTTCAACCGTTTTGTGGCATATGAGAAATTCCCTAAACCCCGGACCTGTCGATTTTGGTCAAAAATGAAAATTTCAAAAGTGCCCCAATTTCTGCTTTAAACTTTAGGTACTATCCCAAAATGTATCACTAAGGTAACAGTAGTTGATTTCGGAGCATAATTTTTGAACAGGAGCTTCAAAGTTTTGTGGCATATGAGAAATTCCCTAAGCCCCGGACCTGTCGATTTTGGTCAAAAATGAATATTTCAAAAGTGCCCCAATTTCTGCTTTAAACTTTAGGTACTATCCCAAAATGTATCACTAAGGTGACAGAAGTTGATTTCGGTGCATTATTTTTGAACAGGAGCTTCAACCGTTTTGTGTCATATGAGAAATTCCCTAAGCCCCGGACCTGTCGATTTTGGTCAAAAATGAAAATTTCAAAAGTGCCCCAATTTCTGCTTTAAACTTTAGGTACTATCCCAAAATGTATCACTAAGGTGACAGAAGGTGGTTTTGGTGCATTATTTTTGAACAGGAGCTTCAACCGTTTTGTGGCATATGAGAAATTCCCTAAGCCCTGGACCTGTCGATTTTGGTCAAAAATGAAAATTTCAAAAGTGCCCCAATTTCTGCTTTAAACTTTAGGTACCATCCCAAAATGTATCACTAAGGTGACAGAAGTTGATTTCGGAGCATAATTTTTGAACAGGAGCTTCAACCATTTTGTGACACAGGAGAAATTCCCTAAGCCCTGGACCGTTCGATTTTGGTAAAAAATGAAAATTTCAATAGTGCCCCAATTTCTGCTTTAAACTTTAGGTACTATCCCAAAATGTATCACTAAGGTAACAGAAGTTGATTTCGGAGCATAATTTTTGAAGAGGAGCTTCAATTGTTTTGTGGCATATGAGAAATTCCCTAAGCCCCGGACCTGTCGATTTTGGTCAAAAATGAAAATTTCAAAAGTGCCCCAATTTCTGCTTTAAACTTTAGATACTATCCCAAAATGTATCACTAAGGTGACAGAAGTTGATTTCGGTGCCTTATTTTTGAACAGGAGCTTCAACCGTTTTGTGGCATATGAGAAATTCCCTAAGCCCCGGACCTGTCGATTTTGGTCAAAAATGAAAATTTCAAAAGTGCCCCAATTTCTGCTTTAAACTTTAGGTACTATCCCAAAATGTATCACTAAGGTGACAGAAGTTGATTTCGGTGCATTATTTTTAAACAAGAGCTTCAACCGTTTTGTGGAATATGAGAAATTCCCTAAGCCCTGGACCTGTCGATTTTGGTCAAAAATGAAAATTTCAAAAGTGCCCCAATTTCTGCTTTAAACTTTAGGTACTATCCCAAAATGTATCACTAAGGTGAAATAAGTTGATTTCGGGGCATCATTTTTGAACAGGAGCTTCAACCGTTTTGTGGCATATGAGATATTCCCTAAGCCCCGGACCTGTCGATTTTGGTCAAAAATGAAAATTTCAAAAGTGCCCCAATTTCTGCTTTAAACTTTAGGTACTATCCCAAAATGTATCACTAAGGTGACAGAAGTTGATTTCGGTGCATTATTTTTAAACAGGAGCTTCAACCATTTTGTGACATAGGAGAAATTCCCTAAGCCCCAGACCGTTCGATTTTGGTCAAAAATGAAAATTTCAATAGTGCCCCAATTTCTGCTTTAAACTTTAGGTACTATCCCAAAATGTATCACTAAGGTAACAGAAGTTGATTTCGGAGCATAATTTTTGAAGAGGAGCTTCAATTGTTTTGTGGCATATGAGAAATTCCCTAAGCCCCGGACCTGTCGATTTTGATCAAAAATGAAAATTTCAAAAGTGCCCCAATTTCTGCTTTAAACTTTAGGTACTATCCCAAAATGTATCACTAAGGTGAAATAAGTTGATTTCGGGGCATAATTTTTGAACAGGAGCTTCAACCGTTTTGTGGCATATGAGAAATTCCCTAAACCCCGGACCTGTCGATTTTGGTCAAAAATGAAAATTTCAAAAGTGCCCCAATTTCTGCTTTAAACTTTAGGTACTATCCCAAAATGTATCACTAAGGTAACAGAAGTTGATTTCGGAGCATAATTTTTGAACAGGAGCTTCAACCGTTTTGTGGCATATGAGAAATTCCCTAAGCCCCGGACCTGTCGATTTTGGTCAAAAATGAAAATTTCAAAAGTGCCCCAATTTCTGCTTTAAACTTTAGGTACTATCCCAAAATGTATCACTAAGGTGACAGAAGTTGATTTCGGTGCATTATTTTTGAACAGGAGCTTCAACCGTTTTGTGTCATATGAGAAATTCCCTAAGCCCCGGACCTGTCGATTTTGGTCAAAAATGAAAATTTCAAAAGTGCCCCAATTTCTGCTTTAAACTTTAGGTACTATCCCAAAATGTATCACTAAGGTGACAGAAGGTGATTTTGGTGCATTATTTTTGAACAGGAGCTTCAACCGTTTTGTGGCATATGAGAAATTCCCTAAGCCCTGGACCTGTCGATTTTGGTCAAAAATGAAAATTTCAAAAGTGCCCCAATTTCTGCTTTAAACTTTAGGTACCATCCCAAAATGTATCACTAAGGTGACAGAAGTTGATTTCGGAGCATAATTTTTGAACAGGAGCTTCAACCATTTTGTGACACAGGAGAAATTCCCTAAGCCCTGGACCGTTCGATTTTGGTAAAAAATGAAAATTTCAATAGTGCCCCAATTTCTGCTTTAAACTTTAGGTACTATCCCAAAATGTATCACTAAGGTAACAGAAGTTGATTTCGGAGCATAATTTTTGAAGAGGAGCTTCAATTGTTTTGTGGCATATGAGAAATTCCCTAAGCCCCGGACCTGTCGATTTTGGTCAAAAATGAAAATTTCAAAAGTGCCCCAATTTCTGCTTTAAACTTTAGATACTATCCCAAAATGTATCACTAAGGTGACAGAAGTTGATTTCGGTGCCTTATTTTTGAACAGGAGCTTCAACCGTTTTGTGGCATATGAGAAATTCCCTAAGCCCCGGACCTGTCGATTTTGGTCAAAAATGAAAATTTCAAAAGTGCCCCAATTTCTGCTTTAAACTTTAGGTACTATCCCAAAATGTATCATTAAAGTGAAATAAGTTGATTTCGGGGCATCATTTTTGAACAGGAGCTTCAACCGTTTTGTGGCATATGAGAAATTCCCTAAACCCCGGACCTGTCGATTTTGGTCAAAAATGAAAATTTCAAAAGTGCCCCAATTTCTGCTTTAAACTTTAGGTACTATCCCAAAATGTATCACTAAGGTAACAGAAGTTGATTTCGGAGCATAATTTTTGAACAGGAGCTTCAACCGTTTTGTGGCATATGAGAAATTCCCTAAGCCCCGGACCTGTCGATTTTGGTCAAAAATGAATATTTCAAAAGTGCCCCAATTTCTGCTTTAAACTTTAGGTACTATCCCAAAATGTATCACTAAGGTGACAGAAGTTGATTTCGGTGCATTATTTTTGAACAGGAGCTTCAACCATTTTGTGACATAGGAGAAATTCCCTAAGCCCCAGACCGTTCGATTTTGGTCAAAAATGAAAATTTCAATAGTGCCCCAATTTCTGCTTTAAACTTTAGGTACTATCCCAAAATGTATCACTAAGGTAACAGAAGTTGATTTCGGAGCATAATTTTTGAAGAGGAGCTTCAATTGTTTTGTGGCATATGAGAAATTCCCTAAGCCCCGGACCTGTCGATTTTGATCAAAAATGAAAATTTCAAAAGTGCCCCAATTTCTGCTTTAAACTTTAGGTACTATCCCAAAATGTATCACTAAGGTGAAATAAGTTGATTTCGGGGCATAATTTTTGAACAGGAGCTTCAACCGTTTTGTGGCATATGAGAAATTCCCTAAACCCCGGACCTGTCGATTTTGGTCAAAAATGAAAATTTCAAAAGTGCCCCAATTTCTGCTTTAAACTTTAGGTACTATCCCAAAATGTATCACTAAGGTGACAGAAGTTGATTTCGGTGCATTATTTTTGAACAGGAGCTTCAACCGTTTTGTGTCATATGAGAAATTCCCTAAGCCCCGGACCTGTCGATTTTGGTCAAAAATGAAAATTTCAAAAGTGCCCCAATTTCTGCTTTAAACTTTAGGTACCATCCCAAAATGTATCACTAAGGTGACAGAAGTTGATTTCGGAGCATAATTTTTGAACAGGAGCTTCAACCATTTTGTGACACAGGAGAAATTCCCTAAGCCCTGGACCGTTCGATTTTGGTAAAAAATGAAAATTTCAATAGTGCCCCAATTTCTGCTTTAAACTTTAGGTACTATCCCAAAATGTATCACTAAGGTGACAGAAGTTGATTTCGGTGCATTATTTTTGAACAGGAGCTTCAACCGTTTTGTGACATATGAGAAATTCCCTAAGCCCCGGACCTGTCGATTTTGGTCAAAAATGAAAATTTCAAAAGTGCCCCAATTTCTGCTTTAAACTTTAGGTACTATCCCAAAATGTATCACTAAGGTGAAATAAGTTGATTTCGGGGCATCATTTTTGAACAGGAGCTTCAACCGTTTTGTGGCATATGAGAAATTCCCTAAACCCCGGACCTGTCGATTTTGGTCAAAAATGAAAATTTCAAAAGTGCCCCAATTTCTGCTTTAAACTTTAGGTACTATCCCAAAATGTATCACTAAGGTGACAGAAGTTGATTTCGGTGCATTATTTTTAAACAAGAGCTTCAACCGTTTTGTGGAATATGAGAAATTCCCTAAGCCCTGGACCTGTCGATTTTGATCAAAAATGAAAATTTCAAAAGTGCCCCAATTTCTGCTTTAAACTTTAGGTACTATCCCAAAATGTATCACTAAGGTGAAATAAGTTGATTTCGGGGCATCATTTTTGAACAGGAGCTTCAACCGTTTTGTGGCATATGAGAAATTCCCTAAGCCCCGGACCTGTCGATTTTGGTCAAAAATGAAAATTTCAAAAGTGCCCCAATTTCTGCTTTAAACTTTAGGTACTATCCCAAAATGTATCACTAAGGTGACAGAAGTTGATTTCGGTGCATTATTTTTAAACAGGAGCTTCAACCGTTTTGTGGCATATGAGAAATTCCCTAAGCCCCGGACCTGTCGATTTTGGTCAAAAATGAAAATTTCAAAAGTGCCCCAATTTCTGCTTTAAACTTTAGGTACTATCCCAAAATGTATCACTAAGGTGACAGAAGTTGATTTCGGTGCATTATTTTTGAACAGGAGCTTCAACCATTTTGTGACATAAGAGAAATTCCCTAAGCCCCAGACCGTTCGATTTTGGTCAAAAATGAAAATTTCAATAGTGCCCCAATTTCTGCTTTAAACTTTAGGTACTATCCCAAAATGTATCACTAAGGTAACAGAAGTTGATTTCGGAGCATAATTTTTGAAGAGGAGCTTCAATTGTTTTGTGGCATATGAGAAATTCCCTAAGCCCCGGACCTGTCAATTTTGGTCAAAAATGAAAATTTCAAAAGTGCCCCAATTTCTGCTTTAAACTTTAGGTACTATCCCAAAATGTATCACTAAGGTGACAGAAGGTGATTTTGGTGCATTATTTTTGAACAGGAGCTTCAACCGTTTTGTGGCATATGAGAAATTCCCTAAGCCCTGGACCTGTCGATTTTGGTCAAAAATGAAAATTTCAAAAGTGCCCCAATTTCTGCTTTAAACTTTAGGTACTATCCCAAAATGTATCACTAAGGTAACAGAAGTTGATTTTGGAGCATAATTTTTGAACAGGAGCTTCAACCGTTTTGTGGCATATGAGAAATTCCCTAAGCCCCGGACCTGTCGATTTTGGTCAAAAATGAAAATTTCAAAAGTGCCCCAATTTCTGCTTTAAACTTTAGGTACTATCCCAAAATGTATCACTAAGGTGACAGAAGTTTATTTCGGTGCATTATTTTTGAACAGGAGCTTCAACCGTTTTGTGGCATATGAGAAATTCCCTAAGCCCCGGACCTGTCGATTTTGGTCAAAAATGAAAATTTCAAAAGTGCCCCAATTTCTGCTTTAAACTTTAGGTACTATCCCAAAATGTATCACTAAGGTGACAGAAGTTGATTTCGGTGCATTATTTTTGAACAGGAGCTTCAACCGTTTTGTGTCATATGAGAAATTCCCTAAACCCCGGACCTGTCGATTTTGGTCAAAAATGAAAATTTCAAAAGTGCCCCAATTTCTGCTTTAAACTTTAGGTACTATCCCAAAATGTATCACTAAGGTGACAGAAGTTGATTTCGGTGCATTATTTTTAAACAAGAGCTTCAACCGTTTTGTGGAATATGAGAAATTCCCTAAGCCCTGGACCTGTCGATTTTGGTCAAAAATGAAAATTTCAAAAGTGCCCCAATTTCTGCTTTAAACTTTAGGTATTATCCCAAAATGTATCACTAAGGTGAAATAAGTTGATTTCGGGGCATCATTTTTGAACAGGAGCTTCAACCGTTTTGTGGCATATGAGATATTCCCTAAGCCCCGGACCTGTTGATTTTGGTCAAAAATGAAAATTTCAAAAGTGCCCCAATTTCTGCTTTAAACTTTAGGTACTATCCCAAAATGTATCACTAAGGTGACAGAAGTTGATTTCGGTGCATTATTTTTAAACAGGAGCTTCAACCGTTTTGTGGCATATGAGAAATTCCCTAAGCCCCGGACCTGTCGATTTTGGTCAAAAATGAAAATTTCAAAAGTGCCCCAATTTCTGCTTTAAACTTTAGGTACTATCCCAAAATGTATCATTAAAGTGAAATAAGTTGATTTCGGGGCATCATTTTTGAACAGGAGCTTCAACCGTTTTGTGGCATATGAGAAATTCCCTAAACCCCGGACCTGTCGATTTTGGTCAAAAATGAAAATTTCAAAAGTGCCCCAATTTCTGCTTTAAACTTTAGGTACTATCCCAAAATGTATCACTAAGGTAACAGAAGTTGATTTCGGAGCATAATTTTTGAACAGGAGCTTCAACCGTTTTGTGGCATATGAGAAATTCCCTAAGCCCCGGACCTGTCGATTTTGGTCAAAAATGAAAATTTCAAAAGTGCCCCAATTTCTGCTTTAAACTTTAGGTACTATCCCAAAATGTATCACTAAGGTGACAGAAGTTGATTTCGGTGCATTATTTTTGAACAGGAGCTTCAACCGTTTTGTGTCATATGAGAAATTCCCTAAGCCCCGGACCTGTCGATTTTGGTCAAAAATGAAAATTTCAAAAGTGCCCCAATTTCTGCTTTAAACTTTAGGTACTATCCCAAAATGTATCACTAAGGTGACAGAAGGTGATTTTGGTGCATTATTTTTGAACAGGAGCTTCAACCGTTTTGTGGCATATGAGAAATTCCCTAAGCCCTGGACCTGTCGATTTTGGTCAAAAATGAAAATTTCAAAAGTGCCCCAATTTCTGCTTTAAACTTTAGGTACCATCCCAAAATGTATCACTAAGGTGACAGAAGTTGATTTCGGAGCATAATTTTTGAACAGGAGCTTCAACCATTTTGTGACACAGGAGAAATTCCCTAAGCCCTGGACCGTTCGATTTTGGTAAAAAATGAAAATTTCAATAGTGCCCCAATTTCTGCTTTAAACTTTAGGTACTATCCCAAAATGTATCACTAAGGTAACAGAAGTTGATTTCGGAGCATAATTTTTGAAGAGGAGCGTCAATTGTTTTGTGGCATATGAGAAATTCCCTAAGCCCCGGACCTGTCGATTTTGGTCAAAAATGAAAATTTCAAAAGTGCCCCAATTTCTGCTTTAAACTTTAGGTACTATCCCAAAATGTATCACTAAGGTGACAGAAGTTGATTTCGGTGCATTATTTTTGAACAGGAGCTTCAACCGTTTTGTGGCATATGAGAAATTCCCTAAGCCCCGGACCTGTCGATTTTGGTCAAAAATGAAAATTTCAAAAGTGCCCCAATTTCTGCTTTAAACTTTAGGTACTATCCCAAAATGTATCACTAAGGTGAAATAAGTTGATTTCGGGGCATCATTTTTGAACAGGAGCTTCAACCGTTTTGTGGCATATGAGAAATTTCCTAAGCCCCGGACCTGTCGATTTTGGTCAAAAATGAAAATTTCAAAAGTGCCCCAATTTCTGCTTTAAACTTTAGGTACTATCCCAAAATGTATCACTAAGGTGACAGAAGTTGATTTCGGTGCATTATTTTTAAACAGGAGCTTCAACCGTTTTGTGGCATATGAGAAATTCCCTAAGCCCCGGACCTGTCGATTTTGGTCAAAAATGAAAATTTCAAAAGTGCCCCAATTTCTGCTTTAAACTTTAGGTACTATCCCAAAATGTATCATTAAAGTGAAATAAGTTGATTTCGGGGCATCATTTTTGAACAGGAGCTTCAACCGTTTTGTGGCATATGAGAAATTCCCTAAATCCCGGACCTGTCGATTTTGGTCAAAAATGAAAATTTCAAAAGTGCCCCAATTTCTGCTTTAAACTTTAGGTACTATCCCAAAATGTATCACTAAGGTAACAGAAGTTGATTTCGGAGCATAATTTTTGAACAGGAGCTTCAACCGTTTTGTGGCATATGAGAAATTCCCTAAGCCCCGGACCTGTCGATTTTGGTCAAAAATGAATATTTCAAAAGTGCCCCAATTTCTGCTTTAAACTTTAGGTACTATCCCAAAATGTATCACTAAGGTGACAGAAGTTGATTTCGGTGCATTATTTTTGAACAGGAGCTTCAACCATTTTGTGACATAGGAGAAATTCCCTAAGCCCCAGACCGTTCGATTTTGGTCAAAAATGAAAATTTCAATAGTGCCCCAATTTCTGCTTTAAACTTTAGGTACTATCCCAAAATGTATCACTAAGGTAACAGAAGTTGATTTCGGAGCATCATTTTTGAAGAGGAGCTTCAATTGTTTTGTGGCATATGAGAAATTCCCTAAGCCCCGGACCTGTCGATTTTGATCAAAAATGAAAATTTCAAAAGTGCCCCAATTTCTGCTTTAAACTTTAGGTACTATCCCAAAATGTATCACTAAGGTGACAGAAGGTGATTTTGGTGCATTATTTTTGAACAGGAGCTTCAACCGTTTTGTGGCATATGAGAAATTCCCTAAGCCCTGGACCTGTCGATTTTGGTCAAAAATGAAAATTTCAAAAGTGCCCCAATTTCTGCTTTAAACTTTAGGTACCATCCCAAAATGTATCACTAAGGTGACAGAAGTTGATTTCGGAGCATAATTTTTGAACAGGAGCTTCAACCATTTTGTGACACAGGAGAAATTCCCTAAGCCCTGGACTGTTCGATTTTGGTAAAAAATGAAAATTTCAATAGTGCCCCAATTTCTGCTTTAAACTTTAGGTACTATCCCAAAATGTATCACTAAGGTGACAGAAGTTGATTTCGGTGCATTATTTTTGAACAGGAGCTTCAACCGTTTTGTGACATATGAGAAATTCCCTAAGCCCCGGACCTGTCGATTTTGGTCAAAAATGAAAATTTCAAAAGTGCCCCAATTTCTGCTTTAAACTTTAGGTACTATCCCAAAATGTATTACTAAGGTGAAATAAGTTGATTTCGGGGCATCATTTTTGAACAGGAGCTTCAACCGTTTTGTGGCATATGAGAAATTCCCTAAACCCCGGACCTGTCGATTTTGGTCAAAAATGAAAATTTCAAAAGTGCCCCAATTTCTGCTTTAAACTTTAGGTACTATCCCAAAATGTATCACTAAGGTGACAGAAGTTGATTTCGGTGCATTATTTTTAAACAAGAGCTTCAACCGTTTTGTGGAATATGAGAAATTTCCTAAGCCCCGGACCTGTCGATTTTGGTCAAAAATGAAAATTTCAAAAGTGCCCCAATTTCTGCTTTAAACTTTAGGTACTATCCCAAAATGTATCACTAAGGTAACAGAAGTTGATTTCGGAGCATAATTTTTGAACAGGAGCTTCAACCGTTTTGTGGCATATGAGAAATTCCCTAAGCCCCGGACCTGTCGATTTTGGTCAAAAATGAATATTTCAAAAGTGCCCCAATTTCTGCTTTAAACTTTAGGTACTATCCCAAAATGTATCACTAAGGTGACAGAAGTTGATTTCGGTGCATTATTTTTGAACAGGAGCTTCAACCATTTTGTGACATAGGAGAAATTCCCTAAGCCCCAGACCGTTCGATTTTGGTCAAAAATGAAAATTTCAATAGTGCCCCAATTTCTGCTTTAAACTTTAGGTACTATCCCAAAATGTATCACTAAGGTAACAGAAGTTGATTTCGGAGCATAATTTTTGAAGAGGAGCTTCAATTGTTTTGTGGCATATGAGAAATTCCCTAAGCCCCGGACCTGTCGATTTTGATCAAAAATGAAAATTTCAAAAGTGCCCCAATTTCTGCTTTAAACTTTAGGTACTATCCCAAAATGTATCACTAAGGTGAAATAAGTTGATTTCGGGGCATAATTTTTGAACAGGAGCTTCAACCGTTTTGTGGCATATGAGAAATTCCCTAAACCCCGGACCTGTCGATTTTGGTCAAAAATGAAAATTTCAAAAGTGCCCCAATTTCTGCTTTAAACTTTAGGTACTATCCCAAAATGTATCACTAAGGTAACAGAAGTTGATTTCGGAGCATAATTTTTGAACAGGAGCTTCAACCGTTTTGTGGCATATGAGAAATTCCCTAAGCCCCGGACCTGTCGATTTTGGTCAAAAATGAAAATTTCAAAAGTGCCCCAATTTCTGCTTTAAACTTTAGGTACTATCCCAAAATGTATCACTAAGGTGACAGAAGTTGATTTCGGTGCATTATTTTTGAACAGGAGCTTCAACCGTTTTGTGTCATATGAGAAATTCCCTAAGCCCCGGACCTGTCGATTTTGGTCAAAAATGAAAATTTCAAAAGTGCCCCAATTTCTGCTTTAAACTTTAGGTACTATCCCAAAATGTATCACTAAGGTGACAGAAGGTGATTTTGGTGCATTATTTTTGAACAGGAGCTTCAACCGTTTTGTGGCATATGAGAAATTCCCTAAGCCCTGGACCTGTCGATTTTGGTCAAAAATGAAAATTTCAAAAGTGCCCCAATTTCTGCTTTAAACTTTAGGTACCATCCCAAAATGTATCACTAAGGTGACAGAAGTTGATTTCGGAGCATAATTTTTGAACAGGAGCTTCAACCATTTTGTGACACAGGAGAAATTCCCTAAGCCCTGGACCGTTCGATTTTGGTAAAAAATGAAAATTTCAATAGTGCCCCAATTTCTGCTTTAAACTTTAGGTACTATCCCAAAATGTATCACTAAGGTGACAGAAGTTGATTTCGGTGCATTATTTTTGAACAGGAGCTTCAACCGTTTTGTGACATATGAGAAATTCCCTAAGCCCCGGACCTGTCGATTTTGGTCAAAAATGAAAATTTCAAAAGTGCCCCAATTTCTGCTTTAAACTTTAGGTACTATCCCAAAATGTATTACTAAGGTGAAATAAGTTGATTTCGGGGCATCATTTTTGAACAGGAGCTTCAACCGTTTTGTGGCATATGAGAAATTCCCTAAACCCCGGACCTGTCGATTTTGGTCAAAAATGAAAATTTCAAAAGTGCCCCAATTTCTGCTTTAAACTTTAGGTACTATCCCAAAATGTATCACTAAGGTGACAGAAGTTGATTTTGGTGCATTATTTTTAAACAAGAGCTTCAACCGTTTTGTGGAATATGAGAAATTCCCTAAGCCCTGGACCTGTCGATTTTGGTCAAAAATGAAAATTTCAAAAGTGCCCCAATTTCTGCTTTAAACTTTAGGTACTATCCCAAAATGTATCACTAAGGTGAAATAAGTTGATTTCGGTGCATTATTTTTAAACAGGAGCTTCAACCGTTTTGTGGCATATGAGAAATTCCCTAAGCCCCGGACCTGTCGATTTTGGTCAAAAATGAAAATTTCAAAAGTGCCCCAATTTCTGCTTTAAACTTTAGGTACTATCCCAAAATGTATCATTAAAGTGAAATAAGTTGATTTCGGGGCATCATTTTTGAACAGGAGCTTCAACCGTTTTGTGGCATATGAGAAATTCCCTAAACCCCGGACCTGTCGATTTTGGTCAAAAATGAATATTTCAAAAGTGCCCCAATTTCTGCTTTAAACTTTAGGTACTATCCCAAAATGTATCACTAAGGTGACAGAAGTTGATTTCGGTGCATTATTTTTGAACAGGAGCTTCAACCATTTTGTGACATAGGAGAAATTCCCTAAGCCCCAGACCGTTCGATTTTGGTCAAAAATGAAAATTTCAATAGTGCCCCAATTTCTGCTTTAAACTTTAGGTACTATCCCAAAATGTATCACTAAGGTAACAGAAGTTGATTTCGGAGCATAATTTTTGAAGAGGAGCTTCAATTGTTTTGTGGCATATGAGAAATTCCCTAAGCCCCGGACCTGTCAATTTTGGTCAAAAATGAAAATTTCAAAAGTGCCCCAATTTCTGCTTTAAACTTTAGGTACTATCCCAAAATGTATCACTAAGGTGACAGAAGTTGATTTCGGTGCATTATTTTTGAACAGGAGCTTCAACCGTTTTGTGGCATATGAGAAATTCCCTAAGCCCCGGACCTGTCGATTTTGGTCAAAAATGAAAATTTCAAAAGTGCCCCAATTTCTGCTTTAAACTTTAGGTACCATCCCAAAATGTATCACTAAGGTGACAGAAGTTGATTTCGGAGCATAATTTTTGAACAGGAGCTTCAACCATTTTGTGACATATGAGAAATTCCCTAAGCCCCGGACCTGTCGATTTTGGTCAAAAATGAAAATTTCAAAAGTGCCCCAATTTCTGCTTTAAACTTTAGGTACTATCCCAAAATGTATCACTAAGGTGACAGAAGTTGATTTCGGTGCATTATTTTTGAACAGGAGCTTCAACCGTTTTGTGGCATATGAGAAATTCCCTAAGCCCCAGACCGTTCGATTTTGGTCAAAAATGAAAATTTCAATAGTGCCCCAATTTCTGCTTTAAACTTTAGGTACTATCCCAAAATGTATCACTAAGGTGACAGAAGGTGATTTTGGTGCATTATTTTTGAACAGGAGCTTCAACCGTTTTGTGGCATATGAGAAATTCCCTAAGCCCTGGACCTGTCGATTTTGGTCAAAAATGAAAATTTCAAAAGTGCCCCAATTTCTGCTTTAAACTTTAGGTACTATCCCAAAATGTATCACTAAGGTAACAGAAGTTGATTTTGGAGCATAATTTTTGAACAGGAGCTTCAACCGTTTTGTGGCATATGAGAAATTCCCTAAGCCCCGGACCTGTCGATTTTGGTCAAAAATGAAAATTTCAAAAGTGCCCCAATTTCTGCTTTAAACTTTAGGTACTATCCCAAAATGTATCACTAAGGTGACAGAAGTTTATCTCGGTGCATTATTTTTGAACAGGAGCTTCAACCGTTTTGTGGCATATGAGAAATTCCCTAAGCCCCGGACCTGTCGATTTTGGTCAAAAATGAAAATTTCAAAAGTGCCCCAATTTCTGCTTTAAACTTTAGGTACTATCCCAAAATGTATCACTAAGGTGACAGAAGTTGATTTCGGTGCATTATTTATGAACAGGAGCTTCAACCGTTTTGTGGCATATGAGAAATTCCCTAAGCCCCGGACCTGTCGATTTTGGTCAAAAATGAAAATTTCAAAAGTGCCCCAATTTCTGCTTTAAACTTTAGGTACTATCCCAAAATGTATCACTAAGGTGACAGAAGTTGATTTCGGTGCATTATTTTTAAACAAGAGCTTCAACCGTTTTGTGGAATATGAGAAATTCCCTAAGCCCTGGACCTGTCGATTTTGGTCAAAAATGAAAATTTCAAAAGTGCCCCAATTTCTGCTTTAAACTTTAGGTATTATCCCAAAATGTATCACTAAGGTGAAATAAGTTGATTTCGGGGCATCATTTTTGAACAGGAGCTTCAACCGTTTTGTGGCATATGAGATATTCCCTAAGCCCCGGACCTGTCGATTTTGGTCAAAAATGAAAATTTCAAAAGTGCCCCAATTTCTGCTTTAAACTTTAGGTACTATCCCAAAATGTATCACTAAGGTGACAGAAGTTGATTTCGGTGCATTATTTTTAAACAGGAGCTTCAACCGTTTTGTGGCATATGAGAAATTCCCTAAGCCCCGGACCTATCGATTTTGGTCAAAAATGAAAATTTCAAAAGTGCCCCAATTTCTGCTTTAAACTTTAGGTACTATCCCAAAATGTATCATTAAAGTGAAATAAGTTGATTTCGGGGCATCATTTTTGAACAGGAGCTTCAACCGTTTTGTGGCATATGAGAAATTCCCTAAACCCCGGACCTGTCGATTTTGGTCAAAAATGAAAATTTCAAAAGTGCCCCAATTTCTGCTTTAAACTTTAGGTACTATCCCAAAATGTATCACTAAGGTAACAGAAGTTGATTTCGGAGCATAATTTTTGAACAGGAGCTTCAACCGTTTTGTGGCATATGAGAAATTCCCTAAGCCCCGGACCTGTCGATTTTGGTCAAAAATGAAAATTTCAAAAGTGCCCCAATTTCTGCTTTAAACTTTAGGTACTATCCCAAAATGTATCACTAAGGTGACAGAAGTTGATTTCGGTGCATTATTTTTGAACAGGAGCTTCAACCGTTTTGTGTCATATGAGAAATTCCCTAAGCCCCGGACCTGTCGATTTTGGTCAAAAATGAAAATTTCAAAAGTGCCCCAATTTCTGCTTTAAACTTTAGGTACTATCCCAAAATGTATCACTAAGGTGACAGAAGGTGATTTTGGTGCATTATTTTTGAACAGGAGCTTCAACCGTTTTGTGGCATATGAGAAATTCCCTAAGCCCTGGACCTGTCGATTTTGGTCAAAAATGAAAATTTCAAAAGTGCCCCAATTTCTGCTTTAAACTTTAGGTACCATCCCAAAATGTATCACTAAGGTGACAGAAGTTGATTTCGGAGCATCATTTTTGAACAGGAGCTTCAACCATTTTGTGACACAGGAGAAATTCCCTAAGCCCTGGACCGTTCGATTTTGGTAAAAAATGAAAATTTCAATAGTGCCCCAATTTCTGCTTTAAACTTTAGGTACTATCCCAAAATGTATCACTAAGGTAACAGAAGTTGATTTCGGAGCATCATTTTTGAAGAGGAGCGTCAATTGTTTTGTGGCATATGAGAAATTCCCTAAGCCCCGGACCTGTCGATTTTGGTCAAAAATGAAAATTTCAAAAGTGCCCCAATTTCTGCTTTAAACTTTAGGTACTATCCCAAAATGTATCACTAAGGTGACAGAAGTTGATTTCGGTGCATTATTTTTGAACAGGAGCTTCAACCGTTTTGTGGCATATGAGAAATTCCCTAAGCCCCGGACCTGTCGATTTTGGTCAAAAATGAAAATTTCAAAAGTGCCCCAATTTCTGCTTTAAACTTTAGGTACTATCCCAAAATGTATCACTAAGGTGAAATAAGTTGATTTCGGGGCATCATTTTTGAACAGGAGCTTCAACCGTTTTGTGGCATATGAGAAATTTCCTAAGCCCCGGACCTGTCGATTTTGGTCAAAAATGAAAATTTCAAAAGTGCCCCAATTTCTGCTTTAAACTTTAGGTACTATCCCAAAATGTATCACTAAGGTGACAGAAGTTGATTTCGGTGCATTATTTTTAAACAGGAGCTTCAACCGTTTTGTGGCATATGAGAAATTCCCTAAGCCCCGGACCTGTCGATTTTGGTCAAAAATGAAAATTTCAAAAGTGCCCCAATTTCTGCTTTAAACTTTAGGTACTATCCCAAAATGTATCATTAAAGTGAAATAAGTTGATTTCGGGGCATCATTTTTGAACAGGAGCTTCAACCGTTTTGTGGCATATGAGAAATTCCCTAAACCCCGGACCTGTCGATTTTGGTCAAAAATGAAAATTTCAAAAGTGCCCCAATTTCTGCTTTAAACTTTAGGTACTATCCCAAAATGTATCACTAAGGTAACAGTAGTTGATTTCGGAGCATAATTTTTGAACAGGAGCTTCAACCGTTTTGTGGCATATGAGAAATTCCCTAAGCCCCGGACCTGTCGATTTTGGTCAAAAATGAATATTTCAAAAGTGCCCCAATTTCTGCTTTAAACTTTAGGTACCATCCCAAAATGTATCACTAAGGTGAAAGAAGTTGATTTCGGAGCATCATTTTTGAACAGGAACTTCAACCGTTTTGTGGCATATGAGAAATTCCCTAAGCCCCGGACCTGTCGATTTTGGTCAAAAATGAAAATTTCAAAAGTGCCCCAATTTCTGCTTTAAACTTTAGGTACTATCCCAAAATGTATCACTAAGGTAACAGAAGTTGATTTCGGAGCATAATTTTTGAACAGGAGCTTCAACCGTTTTGTGGCATATGAGAAATTCCCTAAGCCCCGGACCTGTCGATTTTGGTCAAAAATGAAAATTTCAAAAGTGCCCCAATTTCTGCTTTAAACTTTAGGTACTATCCCAAAATGTATCACTAAGGTGACAGAAGTTGATTTCGGTGCATTATTTTTAAACAGGAGCTTCAACCGTTTTGTGGCATATGAGAAATTCCCTAAGCCCCGGACCTGTCGATTTTGGTCAAAAATTAATATTTCAAAAGTGCCCCAATTTCTGCTTTAAACTTTAGGTACTATCCCAAAATGTATCATTAAAGTGAAATAAGTTGATTTCGGTGCATCATTTTTGAACAGGAGCTTCAACCGTTTTGTGGCATATGAGAAATTCCCTAAACCCCGGACCTGTCGATTTTGGTCAAAAATGAAAATTTCAAAAGTGCCCCAATTTCTGCTTTAAACTTTAGGTACTATCCCAAAATGTATCACTAAGGTAACAGAAGTTGATTTCGGAGCATAATTTTTGAACAGGAGCTTCAACCGTTTTGTGGCATATGAGAAATTCCCTAAGCCCCGGACCTGTCGATTTTGGTCAAAAATTAATATTTCAAAAGTGCCCCAATTTCTGCTTTAAACTTTAGGTACTATCCCAAAATGTATCACTAAGGTGACAGAAGTTGATTTCGGTGCATTATTTTTGAACAGGAGCTTCAACCATTTTGTGACATAGGAGAAATTCCCTAAGCCCCAGACCGTTCGATTTTGGTCAAAAATGAAAATTTCAATAGTGCCCCAATTTCTGCTTTAAACTTTAGGTACTATCCCAAAATGTATCACTAAGGTAACAGAAGTTGATTTCGGAGCATAATTTTTGAAGAGGAGCTTCAATTGTTTTGTGGCATATGAGAAATTCCCTAAGCCCCGGACCTGTCGATTTTGGTCAAAAATGAAAATTTCAAAAGTGCCCCAATTTCTGCTTTAAACTTTAGGTACCATCCCAAAATGTATCACTAAGGTGAAAGAAGTTGATTTCGGAGCATCATTTTTGAACAGGAACTTCAACCGTTTTGTGGCATATGAGAAATTCCCTAAGCCCCGGACCTGTCGATTTTGGTCAAAAATGAAAATTTCAAAAGTGCCCCAATTTCTGCTTTAAACTTTAGGTACTATCCCAAAATGTATCACTAAGGTAACAGAAGTTGATTTCGGAGCATAATTTTTGAACAGGAGCTTCAACCGTTTTGTGGCATATGAGAAATTCCCTAAGCCCCGGACCTGTCGATTTTGGTCAAAAATTAAAATTTCAAAAGTGCCCCAATTTCTGCTTTAAACTTTAGGTACTATCCCAAAATGTATCACTAAGGTGACAGAAGTTGATTTCGGTGCATTATTTTTGAACAGGAGCTTCAACCGTTTTGTGTCATATGAGAAATTCCCTAAGCCCCGGACCTGTCGATTTTGGTCAAAAATGAAAATTTCAAAAGTGCCCCAATTTCTGCTTTAAACTTTAGGTACTATCCCAAAATGTATCACTAAGGTGACAGAAGGTGATTTTGGTGCATTATTTTTGAACAGGAGCTTCAACCATTTTGTGGCATATGAGAAATTCCCTAAGCCCTGGACCTGTCGATTTTGGTCAAAAATGAAAATTTCAAAAGTGCCCCAATTTCTGCTTTAAACTTTAGGTACCATCCCAAAATGTATCACTAAGGTGACAGAAGTTGATTTCGGAGCATAATTTTTGAACAGGAGCTTCAACCATTTTGAGACACAGGAGAAATTCCCTAAGCCCTGGACCGTTCGATTTTGGTAAAAAATGAAAATTTCAATAGTGCCCCAATTTCTGCTTTAAACTTTAGGTACTATCCCAAAATGTATCACTAAGGTAACAGAAGTTGATTTCGGAGCATAATTTTTGAACAGGAGCTTCAACCGTTTTGTGGCATATGAGAAATTCCCTAAGCCCCGGACCTGTCGATTTTGGTCAAAAATTAAAATTTCAAAAGTGCCCCAATTTCTGCTTTAAACTTTAGGTACTATCCCAAAATGTATCACTAAGGTGACAGAAGTTGATTTCGGTGCATTATTTTTGAACAGGAGCTTCAACCGTTTTGTGTCATATGAGAAATTCCCTAAGCCCCGGACCTGTCGATTTTGGTCAAAAATGAAAATTTCAAAAGTGCCCCAATTTCTGCTTTAAACTTTAGGTACCATCCCAAAATGTATCACTAAGGTGACAGAAGTTGATTTCGGAGCATAATTTTTGAACAGGAGCTTCAACCATTTTGTGACACAGGAGAAATTCCCTAAGCCCTGGACCTGTCGATTTTGGTCAAAAATGAAAATTTCAAAAGTGCCCCAATTTCTGCTTTAAACTTTAGGTACTATCCCAAAATGTATCACTAAGGTGACAGAAGTTGATTTCGGTGCATTATTTTTGAACAGGAGCTTCAACCGTTTTGTGGCATATGAGAAATTCCCTAAGCCCCGGACCTGTCGATTTTGGTCAAAAATGAAAATTTCAAAAGTGCCCCAATTTCTGCTTTAAACTTTAGGTACTATCCCAAAATGTATCACTAAGGTGACAGAAGTTGATTTCGGTGCATTATTTTTAAACAGGAGCTTCAACCGTTTTGTGGCATATGAGAAATTCCCTAAGCCCTGGACCTGTCGATTTTGGTCAAAAATGAAAATTTCAAAAGTGCCCCAATTTCTGCTTTAAACTTTAGGTACTATCCCAAAATGTATCATTAAAGTGAAATAAGTTGATTTCGGGGCATCATTTTTGAACAGGAGCTTCAACCGTTTTGTGGCATATGAGAAATTCCCTAAGCCCTGGACCTGTCGATTTTGGTCAAAAATGAAAATTTCAAAAGTGCCCCAATTTCTGCTTTAAACTTTAGGTACTATCCCAAAATGTATCACTAAGGTGAAATAAGTTGATTTCGGGGCATCATTTTTGAACAGGAGCTTCAACCGTTTTGTGGCATATGAGAAATTCCCTAAGCCCCGGACCTGTCGATTTTGGTCAAAAATGAAAATTTCAAAAGTGCCCCAATTTCTGCTTTAAACTTTAGGTACTATCCCAAAATGTATCACTAAGGTGACAGAAGTTGATTTCGGTGCATTATTTTTAATCAGGAGCTTCAACCGTTTTGTGGCATATGAGAAATTCCCTAAGCCCTGGACCTGTCGATTTTGGTCAAAAATGAAAATTTCAAAAGTGCCCCAATTTCTGCTTTAAACTTTAGGTACTATCCCAAAATGTATCATTAAAGTGAAATAAGTTGATTTCGGGGCATCATTTTTGAACAGGAGCTTCAACCGTTTTGTGGCATATGAGAAATTCCCTAAGCCCTGGACCTGTCGATTTTGGTCAAAAATGAAAATTTCAAAAGTGCCCCAATTTCTGCTTTAAACTTTAGGTACCATCCCAAAATGTATCACTAAGGTGAAAGAAGTTGATTTCGGAGCATCATTTTTGAACAGGAACTTCAACCGTTTTGTGGCATATGAGAAATTCCCTAAGCCCCGGACCTGTCGATTTTGATCAAAAATGAAAATTTCAAAAGTGCCCCAATTTCTGCTTTAAACTTTAGGTACTATCCCAAAATGTATCACTAAGGTGAAATAAGTTGATTTCGGGGCATAATTTTTGAACAGGAGCTTCAACCGTTTTGTGGCATATGAGAAATTCCCTAAACCCCGGACCTGTCGATTTTAGTCAAAAATGAAAATTTCAAAAGTGCCCCAATTTCTGCTTTAAACTTTAGGTACTATCCCAAAATGTATCACTAAGGTAACAGAAGTTGATTTCGGAGCATAATTTTTGAACAGGAGCTTCAACCGTTTTGTGGCATATGAGAAATTCCCTAAGCCCCGGACCTGTCGATTTTGGTCAAAAATGAAAATTTCAAAAGTGCCCCAATTTCTGCTTTAAACTTTAGGTACTATCCCAAAATGTATCACTAAGGTGACAGAAGTTGATTTCGGTGCATTATTTTTGAACAGGAGCTTCAACCGTTTTGTGTCATATGAGAAATTCCCTAAGCCCCGGACCTGTCGATTTTGGTCAAAAATGAAAATTTCAAAAGTGCCCCAATTTCTGCTTTAAACTTTAGGTACTATCCCAAAATGTATCACTAAGGTGACAGAAGGTGATTTTGGTGCATTATTTTTGAACAGGAGCTTCAACCGTTTTGTGGCATATGAGAAATTCCCTAAGCCCTGGATCTGTCGATTTTGGTCAAAAATGAAAATTTCAAAAGTGCCCCAATTTCTGCTTTAAACTTTAGGTACCATCCCAAAATGTATCACTAAGGTGACAGAAGTTGATTTCGGAGCATAATTTTTGAACAGGAGCTTCAACCATTTTGTGACACAGGAGAAATTCCCTAAGCCCTGGACCGTTCGATTTTGGTAAAAAATGAAAATTTAAATAGTGCCCCAATTTCTGCTTTAAACTTTAGGTACTATCCCAAAATGTATCACTAAGGTAACAGAAGTTGATTTCGGAGCATAATTTTTGAAGAGGAGCTTCAATTGTTTTGTGGCATATGAGAAATTCCCTAAGCCCCGGACCTGTCGATTTTGGTCAAAAATGAAAATTTCAAAAGTGCCCCAATTTCTGCTTTAAACTTTAGGTACTATCCCAAAATGTATCACTAAGGTGACAGAAGTTGATTTCGGTGCATTATTTTTGAACAGGAGCTTCAACCGTTTTGTGGCATATGAGAAATTCCCTAAGCCCCGGACCTGTCGATTTTGGTCAAAAATGAAAATTTCAAAAGTGCCCCAATTTCTGCTTTAAACTTTAGGTACTATCCCAAAATGTATCACTAAGGTGACAGAAGTTGATTTCGGTGCATTATTTTTAAACAAGAGCTTCAACCGTTTTGTGGAATATGAGAAATTCCCTAAGCCCTGGACCTGTCGATTTTGGTCAAAAATGAAAATTTCAAAAGTGCCCCAATTTCTGCTTTAAACTTTAGGTACTATCCCAAAATGTATCACTAAGGTGAAATAAGTTGATTTCGGGGCATCATTTTTGAACAGGAGCTTCAACCGTTTTGTGGCATATGAGATATTCCCTAAGCCCCGGACCTGTCGATTTTGGTCAAAAATGAAAATTTCAAAAGTGCCCCAATTTCTGCTTTAAACTTTAGGTACTATCCCAAAATGTATCACTAAGGTGACAGAAGTTTATTTCGGTGCATTATTTTTGAACAGGAGCTTCAACCGTTTTGTGTCATATGAGAAATTCCCTAAGCCCCGGACCTGTCGATTTTGGTCAAAAATGAAAATTTCAAAAGTGCCCCAATTTCTGCTTTAAACTTTAGGTACTATCCCAAAATGTATCACTAAGGTGACAGAAGGTGATTTTGGTGCATTATTTTTGAACAGGAGCTTCAACCGTTTTGTGGCATATGAGAAATTCCCTAAGCCCTGGACCTGTCGATTTTGGTCAAAAATGAAAATTTCAAAAGTGCCCCAATTTCTGCTTTAAACTTTAGGTACCATCCCAAAATGTATCACTAAGGTGACAGAAGTTGATTTCGGAGCATAATTTTTGAACAGGAGCTTCAACCATTTTGTGACACAGGAGAAATTCCCTAAGCCCTGGACCGTTCGATTTTGGTAAAAAATGAAAATTTAAATAGTGCCCCAATTTCTGCTTTAAACTTTAGGTACTATCCCAAAATGTATCACTAAGGTAACAGAAGTTGATTTCGGAGCATAATTTTTGAAGAGGAGCTTCAATTGTTTTGTGGCATATGAGAAATTCCCTAAGCCCCGGACCTGTCGATTTTGGTCAAAAATGAAAATTTCAAAAGTGCCCCAATTTCTGCTTTAAACTTTAGATACTATCCCAAAATGTATCACTAAGGTGACAGAAGTTGATTTCGGTGCCTTATTTTTGAACAGGAGCTTCAACCGTTTTGTGGCATATGAGAAATTCCCTAAGCCCCGGACCTGTCGATTTTGGTCAAAAATGAAAATTTCAAAAGTGCCCCAATTTCTGCTTTAAACTTTAGGTACTATCCCAAAATGTATCACTAAGGTGACAGAAGTTGATTTCGGTGCATTATTTTTAAACAAGAGCTTCAACCGTTTTGTGGAATATGAGAAATTCCCTAAGCCCTGGACCTGTCGATTTTGGTCAAAAATGAAAATTTCAAAAGTGCCCCAATTTCTGCTTTAAACTTTAGGTACTATCCCAAAATGTATCACTAAGGTGAAATAAGTTGATTTCGGGGCATCATTTTTGAACAGGAGCTTCAACCGTTTTGTGGCATATGAGATATTCCCTAAGCCCCGGACCTGTCGATTTTGGTCAAAAATGAAAATTTCAAAAGTACCCCAATTTCTGCTTTAAACTTTAGGTACTATCCCAAAATGTATCACTAAGGTGACAGAAGTTGATTTCGGTGCATTATTTTTAAACAGGAGCTTCAACCGTTTTGTGGCATATGAGAAATTCCCTAAGCCCCGGACCTGTCGATTTTGGTCAAAAATGAAAATTTCAAAAGTGCCCCAATTTCTGCTTTAAACTTTAGGTACTATCCCAAAATGTATCATTAAAGTGAAATAAGTTGATTTCGGGGCATCATTTTTGAACAGGAGCTTCAACCGTTTTGTGGCATATGAGAAATTCCCTAAACCCCGGACCTGTCGATTTTGGTCAAAAATGAAAATTTCAAAAGTGCCCCAATTTCTGCTTTAAACTTTAGGTACTATCCCAAAATGTATCACTAAGGTAACAGAAGTTGATTTCGGAGCATAATTTTTGAACAGGAGCTTCAACCGTTTTGTGGCATATGAGAAATTCCCTAAGCCCCGGACCTGTCGATTTTGGTCAAAAATGAATATTTCAAAAGTGCCCCAATTTCTGCTTTAAACTTTAGGTACTATCCCAAAATGTATCACTAAGGTGACAGAAGTTGATTTCGGTGCATTATTTTTGAACAGGAGCTTCAACCATTTTGTGACATAGGAGAAATTCCCTAAGCCCCAGACCGTTCGATTTTGGTCAAAAATGAAAATTTCAATAGTGCCCCAATTTCTGCTTTAAACTTTAGGTACTATCCCAAAATGTATCACTAAGGTAACAGAAGTTGATTTCGGAGCATAATTTTTGAAGAGGAGCTTCAATTGTTTTGTGGCATATGAGAAATTCCCTAAGCCCCGGACCTGTCGATTTTGATCAAAAATGAAAATTTCAAAAGTGCCCCAATTTCTGCTTTAAACTTTAGGTACTATCCCAAAATGTATCACTAAGGTGAAATAAGTTGATTTCGGGGCATAATTTTTGAACAGGAGCTTCAACCGTTTTGTGGCATATGAGAAATTCCCTAAACCCCGGACCTGTCGATTTTGGTCAAAAATGAAAATTTCAAAAGTGCCCCAATTTCTGCTTTAAACTTTAGGTACTATCCCAAAATGTATCACTAAGGTAACAGAAGTTGATTTCGGAGCATAATTTTTGAACAGGAGCTTCAACCGTTTTGTGGCATATGAGAAATTCCCTAAGCCCCGGACCTGTCGATTTTGGTCAAAAATGAAAATTTCAAAAGTGCCCCAATTTCTGCTTTAAACTTTAGGTACTATCCCAAAATGTATCACTAAGGTGACAGAAGTTGATTTCGGTGCATTATTTTTGAACAGGAGCTTCAACCGTTTTGTGTCATATGAGAAATTCCCTAAGCCCCGGACCTGTCGATTTTGGTCAAAAATGAAAATTTCAAAAGTGCCCCAATTTCTGCTTTAAACTTTAGGTACTATCCCAAAATGTATCACTAAGGTGACAGAAGGTGATTTTGGTGCATTATTTTTGAACAGGAGCTTCAACCGTTTTGTGGCATATGAGAAATTCCCTAAGCCCTGGACCTGTCGATTTTGGTCAAAAATGAAAATTTCAAAAGTGCCCCAATTTCTGCTTTAAACTTTAGGTACCATCCCAAAATGTATCACTAAGGTGACAGAAGTTGATTTCGGAGCATAATTTTTGAACAGGAGCTTCAACCATTTTGTGACACAGGAGAAATTCCCTAAGCCCTGGACCGTTCGATTTTGGTAAAAAATGAAAATTTAAATAGTGCCCCAATTTCTGCTTTAAACTTTAGGTACTATCCCAAAATGTATCACTAAGGTAACAGAAGTTGATTTCGGAGCATAATTTTTGAAGAGGAGCTTCAATTGTTTTGTGGCATATGAGAAATTCCCTAAGCCCCGGACCTGTCGATTTTGGTCAAAAATGAAAATTTCAAAAGTGCCCCAATTTCTGCTTTAAACTTTAGATACTATCCCAAAATGTATCACTAAGGTGACAGAAGTTGATTTCGGTGCCTTATTTTTGAACAGGAGCTTCAACCGTTTTGTGGCATATGAGAAATTCCCTAAGCCCCGGACCTGTCGATTTTGGTCAAAAATGAAAATTTCAAAAGTGCCCCAATTTCTGCTTTAAACTTTAGGTACTATCCCAAAATGTATCACTAAGGTGACAGAAGTTGATTTCGGTGCATTATTTTTAAACAAGAGCTTCAACCGTTTTGTGGAATATGAGAAATTCCCTAAGCCCTGGACCTGTCGATTTTGGTCAAAAATGAAAATTTCAAAAGTGCCCCAATTTCTGCTTTAAACTTTAGGTACTATCCCAAAATGTATCACTAAGGTGAAATAAGTTGATTTCGGGGCATCATTTTTGAACAGGAGCTTCAACCGTTTTGTGGCATATGAGATATTCCCTAAGCCCCGGACCTGTCGATTTTGGTCAAAAATGAAAATTTCAAAAGTACCCCAATTTCTGCTTTAAACTTTAGGTACTATCCCAAAATGTATCACTAAGGTGACAGAAGTTGATTTCGGTGCATTATTTTTAAACAGGAGCTTCAACCGTTTTGTGGCATATGAGAAATTCCCTAAGCCCCGGACCTGTCGATTTTGGTCAAAAATGAAAATTTCAAAAGTGCCCCAATTTCTGCTTTAAACTTTAGGTACTATCCCAAAATGTATCATTAAAGTGAAATAAGTTGATTTCGGGGCATCATTTTTGAACAGGAGCTTCAACCGTTTTGTGGCATATGAGAAATTCCCTAAACCCCGGACCTGTCGATTTTGGTCAAAAATGAAAATTTCAAAAGTGCCCCAATTTCTGCTTTAAACTTTAGGTACTATCCCAAAATGTATCACTAAGGTAACAGAAGTTGATTTCGGAGCATAATTTTTGAACAGGAGCTTCAACCGTTTTGTGGCATATGAGAAATTCCCTAAGCCCCGGACCTGTCGATTTTGGTCAAAAATGAATATTTCAAAAGTGCCCCAATTTCTGCTTTAAACTTTAGGTACTATCCCAAAATGTATCACTAAGGTGACAGAAGTTGATTTCGGTGCATTATTTTTGAACAGGAGCTTCAACCATTTTGTGACATAGGAGAAATTCCCTAAGCCCCAGACCGTTCGATTTTGGTCAAAAATGAAAATTTCAATAGTGCCCCAATTTCTGCTTTAAACTTTAGGTACTATCCCAAAATGTATCACTAAGGTAACAGAAGTTGATTTCGGAGCATAATTTTTGAAGAGGAGCTTCAATTGTTTTGTGGCATATGAGAAATTCCCTAAGCCCCGGACCTGTCGATTTTGATCAAAAATGAAAATTTCAAAAGTGCCCCAATTTCTGCTTTAAACTTTAGGTACTATCCCAAAATGTATCACTAAGGTGAAATAAGTTGATTTCGGGGCATAATTTTTGAACAGGAGCTTCAACCGTTTTGTGGCATATGAGAAATTCCCTAAACCCCGGACCTGTCGATTTTGGTCAAAAATGAAAATTTCAAAAGTGCCCCAATTTCTGCTTTAAACTTTAGGTACTATCCCAAAATGTATCACTAAGGTAACAGAAGTTGATTTCGGAGCATAATTTTTGAACAGGAGCTTCAACCGTTTTGTGGCATATGAGAAATTCCCTAAGCCCCGGACCTGTCGATTTTGGTCAAAAATGAAAATTTCAAAAGTGCCCCAATTTCTGCTTTAAACTTTAGGTACTATCCCAAAATGTATCACTAAGGTGACAGAAGTTGATTTCGGTGCATTATTTTTGAACAGGAGCTTCAACCGTTTTGTGTCATATGAGAAATTCCCTAAGCCCCGGACCTGTCGATTTTGGTCAAAAATGAAAATTTCAAAAGTGCCCCAATTTCTGCTTTAAACTTTAGGTACTATCCCAAAATGTATCACTAAGGTGACAGAAGGTGATTTTGGTGCATTATTTTTGAACAGGAGCTTCAACCGTTTTGTGGCATATGAGAAATTCCCTAAGCCCTGGACCTGTCGATTTTGGTCAAAAATGAAAATTTCAAAAGTGCCCCAATTTCTGCTTTAAACTTTAGGTACCATCCCAAAATGTATCACTAAGGTGACAGAAGTTGATTTCGGAGCATAATTTTTGAACAGGAGCTTCAACCATTTTGTGACACAGGAGAAATTCCCTAAGCCCTGGACCGTTCGATTTTGGTAAAAAATGAAAATTTCAATAGTGCCCCAATTTCTGCTTTAAACTTTAGGTACTATCCCAAAATGTATCACTAAGGTGACAGAAGTTGATTTCGGTGCATTATTTTTGAACAGGAGCTTCAACCGTTTTGTGTCATATGAGAAATTCCCTAAGCCCCGGACCTGTCGATTTTGGTCAAAAATGAAAATTTCAAAAGTGCCCCAATTTCTGCTTTAAACTTTAGGTACTATCCCAAAATGTATCACTAAGGTGACAGAAGGTGATTTTGGTGCATTATTTTTGAACAGGAGCTTCAACCATTTTGTGGCATATGAGAAATTCCCTAAGCCCTGGACCTGTCGATTTTGGTCAAAAATGAAAATTTCAAAAGTGCCCCAATTTCTGCTTTAAACTTTAGGTACCATCCCAAAATGTATCACTAAGGTGACAGAAGTTGATTTCGGAGCATAATTTTTGAACAGGAGCTTCAACCATTTTGAGACACAGGAGAAATTTCCTAAGCCCTGGACCGTTCGATTTTGGTAAAAAATGAAAATTTCAATAGTGCCCCAATTTCTGCTTTAAACTTTAGGTACTATCCCAAAATGTATCACTAAGGTAACAGAAGTTGATTTCGGAGCATAATTTTTGAAGAGGAGCTTCAATTGTTTTGTGGCATATGAGAAATTCCCTAAGCCCCGGACCTGTCGATTTTGGTCAAAAATGAAAATTTCAAAAGTGCCCCAATTTCTGCTTTAAACTTTAGGTACTATCCCAAAATGTATCACTAAGGTGACAGAAGTTGAATTCGGTGCATTATTTTTGAACAGGAGCTTCAACCGTTTTGTGTCATATGAGAAATTCCCTAAGCCCCGGACCTGTCGATTTTGGTCAAAAATGAAAATTTCAAAAGTGCCCCAATTTCTGCTTTAAACTTTAGGTACTATCCCAAAATGTATCACTAAGGTGACAGAAGTTGATTTCGGTGCATTATTTTTAAACAGGAGCTTCAACCGTTTTGTGGCATATGAGAAATTCCCTAAGCCCTGGACCTGTCGATTTTGGTCAAAAATGAAAATTTCAAAAGTGCCCCAATTTCTGCTTTAAACTTTAGGTACTATCCCAAAATGTATCATTAAAGTGAAATAAGTTGATTTCGGGGCATCATTTTTGAACAGGAGCTTCAACCGTTTTGTGGCATATGAGAAATTCCCTAAGCCCTGGACCTGTCGATTTTGGTCAAAAATGAAAATTTCAAAAGTGCCCCAATTTCTGCTTTAAACTTTAGGTACCATCCCAAAATGTATCACTAAGGTGAAAGAAGTTGATTTCGGAGCATCATTTTTGAACAGGAACTTCAACCGTTTTGTGGCATATGAGAAATTCCCTAAGCCCCGGACCTGTCGATTTTGATCAAAAATGAAAATTTCAAAAGTGCCCCAATTTCTGCTTTAAACTTTAGGTACTATCCCAAAATGTATCACTAAGGTGAAATAAGTTGATTTCGGGGCATCATTTTTGAACAGGAGCTTCAACCGTTTTGTGGCATATGAGAAATTCCCTAAACCCCGGACCTGTCGATTTTAGTCAAAAATGAAAATTTCAAAAGTGCCCCTATTTCTGCTTTAAACTTTAGGTACTATCCCAAAATGTATCACTAAGGTAACAGAAGTTGATTTCGGAGCATAATTTTTGAACAGGAGCTTCAACCGTTTTGTGGCATATGAGAAATTCCCTAAGCCCCGGACCTGTCGATTTTGGTCAAAAATGAAAATTTCAAAAGTGCCCCAATTTCTGCTTTAAACTTTAGGTACTATCCCAAAATGTATCACTAAGGTGACAGAAGTTGATTTCGGTGCATTATTTTTGAACAGGAGCTTCAACCGTTTTGTGTCATATGAGAAATTCCCTAAGCCCCGGACCTGTCGATTTTGGTCAAAAATGAAAATTTCAAAAGTGCCCCAATTTCTGCTTTAAACTTTAGGTACTATCCCAAAATGTATCACTAAGGTGACAGAAGGTGATTTTGGTGCATTATTTTTGAACAGGAGCTTCAACCGTTTTGTGGCATATGAGAAATTCCCTAAGCCCTGGACCTGTCGATTTTGGTCAAAAATGAAAATTTCAAAAGTGCCCCAATTTCTGCTTTAAACTTTAGGTACCATCCCAAAATGTATCACTAAGGTGACAGAAGTTGATTTCGGAGCATAATTTTTGAACAGGAGCTTCAACCATTTTGTGACACAGGAGAAATTCCCTAAGCCCTGGACCGTTCGATTTTGGTAAAAAATGAAAATTTAAATAGTGCCCCAATTTCTGCTTTAAACTTTAGGTACTATCCCAAAATGTATCACTAAGGTAACAGAAGTTGATTTCGGAGCATAATTTTTGAAGAGGAGCTTCAATTGTTTTGTGGCATATGAGAAATTCCCTAAGCCCCGGACCTGTCGATTTTGGTCAAAAATGAAAATTTCAAAAGTGCCCCAATTTCTGCTTTAAACTTTAGGTACTATCCCAAAATGTATCACTAAGGTGACAGAAGTTGATTTCGGTGCATTATTTTTGAACAGGAGCTTCAACCGTTTTGTGGCATATGAGAAATTCCCTAAGCCCCGGACCTGTCGATTTTGGTCAAAAATGAAAATTTCAAAAGTGCCCCAATTTCTGCTTTAAACTTTAGGTACTATCCCAAAATGTATCACTAAGGTGACAGAAGTTGATTTCGGTGCATTATTTTTAAACAAGAGCTTCAACCGTTTTGTGGAATATGAGAAATTCCCTAAGCCCTGGACCTGTCGATTTTGGTCAAAAATGAAAATTTCAAAAGTGCCCCAATTTCTGCTTTAAACTTTAGGTACTATCCCAAAATGTATCACTAAGGTGAAATAAGTTGATTTCGGGGCATCATTTTTGAACAGGAGCTTCAACCGTTTTGTGGCATATGAGATATTCCCTAAGCCCCGGACCTGTCGATTTTGGTAAAAAATGAAAATTTCAAAAGTGCCCCAATTTCTGCTTTAAACTTTAGGTACTATCCCAAAATGTATCACTAAGGTGACAGAAGTTGATTTCGGTGCATTATTTTTAAACAGGAGCTTCAACCGTTTTGTGGCATATGAGAAATTCCCTAAGCCCCGGACCTGTCGATTTTGGTCAAAAATGAAAATTTCAAAAGTGCCCCAATTTCTGCTTTAAACTTTAGGTACTATCCCAAAATGTATCACTAAGGTGACAGAAGTTGATTTCGGTGCATTATTTTTGAACAGGAGCTTCAACCGTTTTGTGGCATATGAGAAATTCCCTAAGCCCCGGACCTGTCGATTTTGGTCAAAAATGAAAATTTCAAAAGTGCCCCAATTTCTGCTTTAAACTTTAGGTACCATCCCAAAATGTATCACTAAGGTGACAGAAGTTGATTTCGGAGCATAATTTTTGAACAGGAGCTTCAACCATTTTGTGACACAGGAGAAATTCCCTAAGCCCTGGACCGTTCGATTTTGGTAAAAAATGAAAATTTAAATAGTGCCCCAATTTCTGCTTTAAACTTTAGGTACTATCCCAAAATGTATCACTAAGGTAACAGAAGTTGATTTCGGAGCATAATTTTTGAAGAGGAGCTTCAATTGTTTTGTGGCATATGAGAAATTCCCTAAGCCCCGGACCTGTCGATTTTGGTCAAAAATGAAAATTTCAAAAGTGCCCCAATTTCTGCTTTAAACTTTAGATACTATACCAAAATGTATCACTAAGGTGACAGAAGTTGATTTCGGTGCCTTATTTTTGAACAGGAGCTTCAACCGTTTTGTGGCATATGAGAAATTCCCTAAGCCCCGGACCTGTCGATTTTGGTCAAAAATGAAAATTTCAAAAGTGCCCTAATTTCTGCTTTAAACTTTAGGTACTATCCCAAAATGTATCACTAAGGTGACAGAAGGTGATTTTGGTGCATTATTTTTGAACAGGAGCTTCAACCGTTTTGTGGCATATGAGAAATTCCCTAAGCCCTGGACCTGTCGATTTTGGTCAAAAATGAAAATTTCAAAAGTGCCCCAATTTCTGCTTTAAACTTTAGGTACCATCCCAAAATGTATCACTAAGGTGACAGAAGTTGATTTCGGAGCATAATTTTTGAACAGGAGCTTCAACCATTTTGTGACACAGGAGAAATTCCCTAAGCCCTGGACCGTTCGATTTTGGTAAAAAATGAAAATTTAAATAGTGCCCCAATTTCTGCTTTAAACTTTAGGTACTATCCCAAAATGTATCACTAAGGTAACAGAAGTTGATTTCGGAGCATAATTTTTGAAGAGGAGCTTCAATTGTTTTGTGGCATATGAGAAATTCCCTAAGCCCCGGACCTGTCGATTTTGGTCAAAAATGAAAATTTCAAAAGTGCCCCAATTTCTGCTTTAAACTTTAGATACTATACCAAAATGTATCACTAAGGTGACAGAAGTTGATTTCGGTGCCTTATTTTTGAACAGGAGCTTCAACCGTTTTGTGGCATATGAGAAATTCCCTAAGCCCCGGACCTGTCGATTTTGGTCAAAAATGAAAATTTCAAAAGTGCCCTAATTTCTGCTTTAAACTTTAGGTACTATCCCAAAATGTATCACTAAGGTGAAATAAGTTGATTTCGGGGCATCATTTTTGAACAGGAGCTTCAACCGTTTTGTGGCATATGAGATATTCCCTAAGCCCCGGACCTGTCGATTTTGGTTAAAAATGAAAATTTCAAAAGTGCCCCAATTTCTGCTTTAAACTTTAGGTACTATCCCAAAATGTATCACTAAGGTGACAGAAGTTGATTTCGGTGCATTATTTTTAAACAGGAGCTTCAACCGTTTTGTGGCATATGAGAAATTCCCTAAGCCCCGGACCTGTCGATTTTGGTCAAAAATGAAAATTTCAAAAGTGCCCCAATTTCTGCTTTAAACTTTAGGTACTATCCCAAAATGTATCATTAAAGTGAAATAAGTTGATTTCGGGGCATCATTTTTGAACAGGAGCTTCAACCGTTTTGTGGCATATGAGAAATTCCCTAAACCCCGGACCTGTCGATTTTGGTCAAAAATGAAAATTTCAAAAGTGCCCCAATTTCTGCTTTAAACTTTAGGTACTATCCCAAAATGTATCACTAAGGTAACAGAAGTTGATTTCGGAGCATAATTTTTGAACAGGAGCTTCAACCGTTTTGTGGCATATGAGAAATTCCCTAAGCCCCGGACCTGTCGATTTTGGTCAAAAATGAATATTTCAAAAGTGCCCCAATTTCTGCTTTAAACTTTAGGTACTATCCCAAAATGTATCACTAAGGTGACAGAAGTTGATTTCGGTGCATTATTTTTGAACAGGAGCTTCAACCATTTTGTGACATAGGAGAAATTCCCTAAGCCCCAGACCGTTCGATTTTGGTCAAAAATGAAAATTTCAATAGTGCCCCAATTTCTGCTTTAAACTTTAGGTACTATCCCAAAATGTATCACTAAGGTAACAGAAGTTGATTTCGGAGCATAATTTTTGAAGAGGAGCTTCAATTGTTTTGTGGCATATGAGAAATTCCCTAAGCCCCGTCCTGTCGATTTTGATCAAAAATGAAAATTTCAAAAGTGCCCCAATTTCTGCTTTAAACTTTAGGTACTATCCCAAAATGTATCACTAAGGTGAAATAAGTTGATTTCGGGGCATAATTTTTGAACAGGAGCTTCAACCGTTTTGTGGCATATGAGAAATTCCCTAAACCCCGGACCTGTCGATTTTGGTCAAAAATGAAAATTTCAAAAGTGCCCCAATTTCTGCTTTAAACTTTAGGTACTATCCCAAAATGTATCACTAAGGTAACAGAAGTTGATTTCGGAGCATAATTTTTAAACAGGAGCTTCAACCGTTTTGTGGCATATGAGAAATTCCCTAAGCCCCGGACCTGTCGATTTTGGTCAAAAATGAAAATTTCAAAAGTGCCCCAATTTCTGCTTTAAACTTTAGGTACTATCCCAAAATGTATTACTAAGGTGACAGAAGTTGATTTCGGTGCATTATTTTTGAACAGGAGCTTCAACCGTTTTGTGTCATATGAGAAATTCCCTAAGCCCCGGACCTGTCGATTTTGGTCAAAAATGAAAATTTCAAAAGTGCCCCAATTTCTGCTTTAAACTTTAGGTACTATCCCAAAATGTATCACTAAGGTGACAGAAGGTGATTTTGGTGCATTATTTTTGAACAGGAGCTTCAACCGTTTTGTGGCATATGAGAAATTCCCTAAGCCCTGGACCTGTCGATTTTGGTCAAAAATGAAAATTTCAAAAGTGCCCCAATTTCTGCTTTAAACTTTAGGTACCATCCCAAAATGTATCACTAAGGTGACAGAAGTTGATTTCGGAGCATAATTTTTGAACAGGAGCTTCAACCATTTTGTGACACAGGAGAAATTCCCTAAGCCCTGGACCGTTCGATTTTGGTAAAAAATGAAAATTTCAATAGTGCCCCAATTTCTGCTTTAAACTTTAGGTACTATCCCAAAATGTATCACTAAGGTGACAGAAGTTGATTTCGGTGCATTATTTTTGAACAGGAGCTTCAACCGTTTTGTGACATATGAGAAATTCCCTAAGCCCCGGACCTGTCGATTTTGGTCAAAAATGAAAATTTCAAAAGTGCCCCAATTTCTGCTTTAAACTTTAGGTACTATCCCAAAATGTATCACTAAGGTGAAATAAGTTGATTTCGGGGCATCATTTTTGAACAGGAGCTTCAACCGTTTTGTGGCATATGAGAAATTCCCTAAACCCCGGACCTGTCGATTTTGGTCAAAAATGAAAATTTCAAAAGTGCCCCAATTTCTGCTTTAAACTTTAGGTACTATCCCAAAATGTATCACTAAGGTGACAGAAGTTGATTTCGGTGCATTATTTTTAAACAAGAGCTTCAACCGTTTTGTGGAATATGAGAAATTCCCTAAGCCCTGGACCTGTCGATTTTGGTCAAAAATGAAAATTTCAAAAGTGCCCCAATTTCTGCTTTAAACTTTAGGTACTATCCCAAAATGTATCACTAAGGTGAAATAAGTTGATTTCGGGGCATCATTTTTGAACAGGAGCTTCAACCGTTTTGTGGCATATGAGAAATTCCCTAAGCCCCGGACCTGTCGATTTTGGTCAAAAATGAAAATTTCAAAAGTGCCCCAATTTCTGCTTTAAACTTTAGGTACTATCCCAAAATGTATCACTAAGGTGACAGAAGTTGATTTCGGTGCATTATTTTTAAACAGGAGCTTCAACCGTTTTGTGGCATATGAGAAATTCCCTAAGCCCCGGACCTGTCGATTTTGGTCAAAAATGAAAATTTCAAAAGTGCCCCAATTTCTGCTTTAAACTTTAGGTACTATCCCAAAATGTATCATTAAAGTGAAATAAGTTGATTTCGGGGCATCATTTTTGAACAGGAGCTTCAACCGTTTTGTGGCATATGAGAAATTCCCTAAACCCCGGACCTGTCGATTTTGGTCAAAAATGAATATTTCAAAAGTGCCCCAATTTCTGCTTTAAACTTTAGGTACTATCCCAAAATGTATCACTAAGGTGACAGAAGTTGATTTCGGTGCATTATTTTTGAACAGGAGCTTCAACCATTTTGTGACATAGGAGAATTTCCCTAAGCCCCAGACCGTTCGATTTTGGTCAAAAATGAAAATTTCAATAGTGCCCCAATTTCTGCTTTAAACTTTAGGTACTATCCCAAAATGTATCACTAAGGTAACAGAAGTTGATTTCGGAGCATAATTTTTGAAGAGGAGCTTCAATTGTTTTGTGGCATATGAGAAATTCCCTAAGCCCCGGACCTGTCAATTTTGGTCAAAAATGAAAATTTCAAAAGTGCCCCAATTTCTGCTTTAAACTTTAGGTACTATCCCAAAATGTATCACTAAGGTGACAGAAGTTGATTTCGGTGCATTATTTTTGAACAGGAGCTTCAACCGTTTTGTGGCATATGAGAAATTCCCTAAGCCCCGGACCTGTCGATTTTGGTCAAAAATGAAAATTTCAAAAGTGCCCCAATTTCTGCTTTAAACTTTAGGTACTATCCCAAAATGTATCACTAAGGTGACAGAAGTTGATTTCGGTGCATTATTTTTGAACAGGAGCTTCAACCGTTTTGTGGCATATGAGAATTTCCCTAAGCCCCAGACCGTTCGATTTTGGTCAAAAATGAAAATTTCAATAGTGCCCCAATTTCTGCTTTAAACTTTAGGTACTATCCCAAAATGTATCACTAAGGTAACAGAAGTTGATTTCGGAGCATAATTTTTGAAGAGGAGCTTCAATTGTTTTGTGGCATATGAGAAATTCCCTAAGCCCCGGACCTGTCAATTTTGGTCAAAAATGAAAATTTCAAAAGTGCCCCAATTTCTGCTTTAAACTTTAGGTACTATCCCAAAATGTATCACTAAGGTGACAGAAGTTGATTTCGGTGCATTATTTTTGAACAGGAGCTTCAACCGTTTTGTGGCATATGAGAAATTCCCTAAGCCCCAGACCATTCGATTTTGGTCAAAAATGAAAATTTCAATAGTGCCCCAATTTCTGCTTTAAACTTTAGGTACTATCCCAAAATGTATCACTAAGGTGACAGAGGGTGATTTTGGTGCATTATTTTTGAACAGGAGCTTCAACCGTTTTGTGGCATATGAGAAATTCCCTAAGCCCTGGACCTGTCGATTTTGGTCAAAAATGAAAATTTCAAAAGTGCCCCAATTTCTGCTTTAAACTTTAGGTACTATCCCAAAATGTATCACTAAGGTAACAGAAGTTGATTTTGGAGCATAATTTTTGAACAGGAGCTTCAACCGTTTTGTGGCATATGAGAAATTCCCTAAGCCCCGGACCTGTCGATTTTGGTCAAAAATGAAAATTTCAAAAGTGCCCCAATTTCTGCTTTAAACTTTAGGTACTATCCCAAAATGTATCACTAAGGTGACAGAAGTTTATTTCGGTGCATTATTTTTGAACAGGAGCTTCAACCGTTTTGTGGCATATGAGAAATTCCCTAAGCCCCGGACCTGTCGATTTTGGTCAAAAATGAAAATTTCAAAAGTGCCCCAATTTCTGCTTTAAACTTTAGGTACTATCCCAAAATGTATCACTAAGGTGACAGAAGTTGATTTCGGTGCATTATTTTTGAACAGGAGCTTCAACCGTTTTGTGTCATATGAGAAATTCCCTAAACCCCGGACCTGTCGATTTTGGTCAAAAATGAAAATTTCAAAAGTGCCCCAATTTCTGCTTTAAACTTTAGGTACTATCCCAAAATGTATCACTAAGGTAACAGAAGTTGATTTCGGAGCATAATTTTTGAACAGGAGCTTCAACCGTTTTGTGGCATATGAGAAATTCCCTAAGCCCCGGACCTGTCGATTTTGGTCAAAAATGAATATTTCAAAAGTGCCCCAATTTCTGCTTTAAACTTTAGGTACTATCCCAAAATGTATCACTAAGGTGACAGAAGTTGATTTCGGTGCATTATTTTTGAACAGGAGCTTCAACCATTTTGTGACATAGGAGAAATTCCCTAAGCCCCAGACCGTTCGATTTTGGTCAAAAATGAAAATTTCAATAGTGCCCCAATTTCTGCTTTAAACTTTAGGTACTATCCCAAAATGTATCACTAAGGTAACAGAAGTTGATTTCGGAGCATAATTTTTGAAGAGGAGCTTCAATTGTTTTGTGGCATATGAGAAATTCCCTAAGCCCCGGACCTGTCGATTTTGGTCAAAAATGAAAATTTCAAAAGTGCCCCAATTTCTGCTTTAAACTTTAGGTACCATCCCAAAATGTATCACTAAGGTGAAATAAGTTGATTTCGGGGCATCATTTTTGAACAGGAGCTTCAACCGTTTTGTGGCATATGAGAAATTCCCTAAACCCCGGACCTGTCGATTTTGGTCAAAAATGAAAATTTCAAAAGTGCCCCAATTTCTGCTTTAAACTTTAGGTACTATCCCAAAATGTATCACTAAGGTGACAGAAGTTGATTTCGGTGCATTATTTTTAAACAAGAGCTTCAACCGTTTTGTGGAATATGAGAAATTCCCTAAGCCCTGGACCTGTCGATTTTGGTCAAAAATGAAAATTTCAAAAGTGCCCCAATTTCTGCTTTAAACTTTAGGTACTATCCCAAAATGTATCACTAAGGTGAAATAAGTTGATTTCGGGGCATCATTTTTGAACAGGAGCTTCAACCGTTTTGTGGCATATGAGAAATTCCCTAAGCCCCGGACCTGTCGATTTTGGTCAAAAATGAAAATTTCAAAAGTGCCCCAATTTCTGCTTTAAACTTTAGGTACTATCCCAAAATGTATCACTAAGGTGACAGAAGTTGATTTCGGTGCATTATTTTTAAACAGGAGCTTCAACCGTTTTGTGGCATATGAGAAATTCCCTAAGCCCCGGACCTGTCAATTTTGGTCAAAAATGAAAATTTCAAAAGTGCCCCAATTTCTGCTTTAAACTTTAGGTACTATCCCAAAATGTATCACTAAGGTGACAGAAGTTGATTTCGGTGCATTATTTTTGAACAGGAGCTTCAATCGTTTTGTGGCATATGAGAAATTCCCTAAGCCCCGGACCTGTCGATTTTGGTCAAAAATGAAAATTTCAAAAGTGCCCCAATTTCTGCTTTAAACTTTAGGTACCATCCCAAAATGTATCACTAAGGTGACAGAAGTTGATTTCGGAGCATAATTTTTGAACAGGAGCTTCAACCATTTTGTGACATATGAGAAATTCCCTAAGCCCCGGACCTGTCGATTTTGGTCAAAAATGAAAATTTCAAAAGTGCCCCAATTTCTGCTTTAAACTTTAGGTACTATCCCAAAATGTATCACTAAGGTGACAGAAGTTGATTTCGGTGCATTATTTTTGAACAGGAGCTTCAACCGTTTTGTGGCATATGAGAAATTCCCTAAGCCCCAGACCGTTCGATTTTGGTCAAAAATGAAAATTTCAATAGTGCCCCAATTTCTGCTTTAAACTTTAGGTACTATCCCAAAATGTATCACTAAGGTGACAGAAGGTGATTTTGGTGCATTATTTTTGAACAGGAGCTTCAACCGTTTTGTGGCATATGAGAAATTCCCTAAGCCCTGGACCTGTCGATTTTGGTCAAAAATGAAAATTTCAAAAGTGCCCCAATTTCTGCTTTAAACTTTAGGTACTATCCCAAAATGTATCACTAAGGTAACAGAAGTTGATTTTGGAGCATAATTTTTGAACAGGAGCTTCAACCGTTTTGTGGCATATGAGAAATTCCCTAAGCCCCGGACCTGTCGATTTTGGTCAAAAATGAAAATTTCAAAAGTGCCCCAATTTCTGCTTTAAACTTTAGGTACTATCCCAAAATGTATCACTAAGGTGACAGAAGTTGATTTCGGTGCATTATTTTTGAACAGGAGCTTCAACCGTTTTGTATCATATGAGAAATTCCCTAAACCCCGGACCTGTCGATTTTGGTCAAAAATGAAAATTTCAAAAGTGCCCCAATTTCTGCTTTAAACTTTAGGTACTATCCCAAAATGTATCACTAAGGTGACAGAAAGTGATTTTGGTGCATTATTTTTGAACAGGAGCTTCAACCGTTTTGTGGCATATGAGAAATTCCCTAAGCCCTGGACCTGTCGATTTTGGTCAAAAATGAAAATTTCAAAAGTGCCCCAATTTCTGCTTTAAACTTTAGGTACCATCCCAAAATGTATCACTAAGGTGACAGAAGTTCATTTCGGAGCATAATTTTTGAACAGGAGCTTCAACCATTTTGTGACACAGGAGAAATTCCCTAAGCCCTGGACCGTTCGATTTTGGTCAAAAATGAAAATTTAAATAGTGCCCCAATTTCTGCTTTAAACTTTAGGTACTATCCCAAAATGTATCACTAAGGTGACAGAAGTTGATTTCGGTGCATTATTTTTGAACAGGGGCTTCAACCGTTTTGTGGCATATGAGAAATTCCCTAAGCCCCGGACCTGTCGATTTTGGTCAAAAATGAAAATTTCAAAAGTGCCCCAATTTCTGCTTTAAACTTTAGGTACTATCCCAAAATGTATCACTAAGGTGACAGAAGTTGATTTCGGTGCATTATTTTTAAACAAGAGCTTCAACCGTTTTGTGGAATATGAGAAATTCCCTAAGCCCTGGACCTGTCGATTTTGGTCAAAAATGAAAATTTCAAAAGTGCCCCAATTTCTGCTTTAAACTTTAGGTATTATCCCAAAATGTATCACTAAGGTGAAATAAGTTGATTTCGGGGCATCATTTTTGAACAGGAGCTTCAACCGTTCTGTGGCATATGAGATATTCCCTAAGCCCCGGACCTGTCGATTTTGGTCAAAAATGAAAATTTCAAAAGTGCCCCAATTTCTGCTTTAAACTTTAGGTACTATCCCAAAATGTATCACTAAGGTGACAGAAGTTGATTTCGGTGCATTATTTTTAAACAGGAGCTTCAACCGTTTTGTGGCATATGAGAAATTCCCTAAGCCCCGGACCTGTCGATTTTGGTCAAAAATGAAAATTTCAAAAGTGCCCCAATTTCTGCTTTAAACTTTAGGTACTATCCCAAAATGTATCATTAAAGTGAAATAAGTTGATTTCGGGGCATCATTTTTGAACAGGAGCTTCAACCGTTTTGTGGCATATGAGAAATTCCCTAAACCCCGGACCTGTCGATTTTGGTCAAAAATGAAAATTTCAAAAGTGCCCCAATTTCTGCTTTAAACTTTAGGTACTATCCCAAAATGTATCACTAAGGTAACAGAAGTTGATTTCGGAGCATAATTTTTGAACAGGAGCTTCAACCGTTTTGTGGCATATGAGAAATTCCCTAAGCCCCGGACCTGTCGATTTTGGTCAAAAATGAATATTTCAAAAGTGCCCCAATTTCTGCTTTAAACTTTAGGTACTATCCCAAAATGTATCACTAAGGTGACAGAAGTTGATTTCGGTGCATTATTTTTGAACAGGAGCTTCAACCATTTTGTGACATAGGAGAAATTCCCTAAGCCCCAGACCGTTCGATTTTGGTCAAAAATGAAAATTTCAATAGTGCCCCAATTTCTGCTTTAAACTTTAGGTACTATCCCAAAATGTATCACTAAGGTAACAGAAGTTGATTTCGGAGCATAATTTTTGAAGAGGAGCTTCAATTGTTTTGTGGCATATGAGAAATTCCCTAAGCCCCGGACCTGTCGATTTTGGTCAAAAATGAAAATTTCAAAAGTGCCCCAATTTCTGCTTTAAACTTTAGGTACCATCCCAAAATGTATCACTAAGGTGAAAGAAGTTGATTTCGGAGCATCATTTTTGAACAGGAACTTCAACCGTTTTGTGGCATATGAGAAATTCCCTAAGCCCCGCACCTGTCGATTTTGATCAAAAATGAAAATTTCAAAAGTGCCCCAATTTCTGCTTTAAACTTTAGGTACTATCCCAAAATGTATCACTAAGGTGAAATAAGTTGATTTCGGGGCATAATTTTTGAACAGGAGCTTCAACCGTTTTGTGGCATATGAGAAATTCCCTAAACCCCGGACCTGTCGATTTTGGTCAAAAATGAAAATTTCAAAAGTGCCCCAATTTCTGCTTTAAACTTTAGGTACTATCCCAAAATGTATCACTAAGGTAACAGAAGTTGATTTCGGAGCATAATTTTTGAACAGGAGCTTCAACCGTTTTGTGGCATATGAGAAATTCCCTAAGCCCCGGACCTGTCGATTTTGGTCAAAAATGAAAATTTCAAAAGTGCCCCAATTTCTGCTTTAAACTTTAGGTACTATCCCAAAATGTATCACTAAGGTGACAGAAGTTGATTTCGATGCATTATTTTTGAACAGGAGCTTCAACCGTTTTGTGGCATATGAGAAATTCCCTAAGCCCCGGACCTGTCGATTTTGGTCAAAAATGAAAATTTCAAAAGTGCCCCAATTTCTGCTTTAAACTTTAGGTACCATCCCAAAATGTATCACTAAGGTGACAGAAGTTGATTTCGGAGCATAATTTTTGAACAGGAGCTTCAACCATTTTGTGACATATGAGAAATTCCCTAAGCCCCGGATCTGTCGATTTTGGTCAAAAATGAAAATTTCAAAAGTGCCCCAATTTCTGCTTTAAACTTTAGGTACTATCCCAAAATGTATCACTAAGGTGACAGAAGTTGATTTCGGTGCATTATTTTTGAACAGGAGCTTCAACCGTTTTGTGGCATATGAGAAATTCCCTAAGCCCCAGACCGTTCGATTTTGGTCAAAAATGAAAATTTCAATAGTGCCCCAATTTCTGCTTTAAACTTTAGGTACTATCCCAAAATGTATCACTAAGGTGACAGAAGGTGATTTTGGTGCATTATTTTTGAACAGGAGCTTCAACCGTTTTGTGGCATATGAGAATTTCCCTAAGCCCTGGACCTGTCGATTTTGGTCAAATATGAAAATTTCAAAAGTGCCCCAATTTCTGCTTTAAACTTTAGGTACTATCCCAAAATGTATCACTAAGGTAACAGAAGTTGATTTTGGAGCATAATTTTTGAACAGGAGCTTCAACCGTTTTGTGGCATATGAGAAATTCCCTAAGCCCCGGACCTGTCGATTTTGGTCAAAAATGAAAATTTCAAAAGTGCCCCAATTTCTGCTTTAAACTTTAGGTACTATCCCAAAATGTATCACTAAGGTGACAGAAGTTTATTTCGGTGCATTATTTTTGAACAGGAGCTTCAACCGTTTTGTGGCATATGAGAAATTCCCTAAGCCCCGGACCTGTCGATTTTGGTCAAAAATGAAAATTTCAAAAGTGCCCCAATTTCTGCTTTAAACTTTAGGTACTATCCCAAAATGTATCACTAAGGTGACAGAAGTTGATTTCGGTGCATTATTTTTGAACAGGAGCTTCAACCGTTTTGTGTCATATGAGAAATTCCCTAAGCCCCGGACCTGTCGATTTTGGTCAAAAATGAAAATTTCAAAAGTGCCCCAATTTCTGCTTTAAACTTTAGGTACTATCCCAAAATGTATCACTAAGGTGACAGAAAGTGATTTTGGTGCATTATTTTTGAACAGGAGCTTCAACCGTTTTGTGGCATATGAGAAATTCCCTAAGCCCTGGACCTGTCGATTTTGGTCAAAAATGAAAATTTCAAAAGTGCCCCAATTTCTGCTTTAAACTTTAGGTACCATCCCAAAATGTATCACTAAGGTGACAGAAGTTGATTTCGGAGCATCATTTTTGAACAGGAGCTTCAACCATTTTGTGACACAGGAGAAATTCCCTAAGCCCTGGACCGTTCGATTTTGGTAAAAAATGAAAATTTAAATAGTGCCCCAATTTCTGCTTTAAACTTTAGGTACTATCCCAAAATGTATCACTAAGGTAACAGAAGTTGATTTCGGAGCATAATTTTTGAAGAGGAGCTTCAATTGTTTTGTGGCATATGAGAAATTCCCTAAGCCCCGGACCTGTCGATTTTGGTCAAAAATGAAAATTTCAAAAGTGCCCCAATTTCTGCTTTAAACTTTAGGTACTATCCCAAAATGTATCACTAAGGTGACAGAAGTTGATTTCGGTGCATTATTTTTGAACAGGAGCTTCAACCGTTTTGTGGCATATGAGAAATTCCCTAAGCCCCGGACCTGTCGATTTTGGTCAAAAATGAAAATTTCAAAAGTGCCCCAATTTCTGCTTTAAACTTTAGGTACTATCCCAAAATGTATCACTAAGGTGACAGAAGTTGATTTCGGTGCATTATTTTTAAACAAGAGCTTCAACCGTTTTGTGGAATATGAGAAATTCCCTAAGCCCTGGACCTGTCGATTTTGGTCAAAAATGAAAATTTCAAAAGTGCCCCAATTTCTGCTTTAAACTTTAGGTACTATCCCAAAATGTATCACTAAGGTGAAATAAGTTGATTTCGGGGCATCATTTTTGAACAGGAGCTTCAACCGTTTTGTGGCATATGAGATATTCCCTAAGCCCCGGACCTGTCGATTTTGGTCAAAAATGAAAATTTCAAAAGTGCCCCAATTTCTGCTTTAAACTTTAGGTACTATCCCAAAATGTATCACTAAGGTGACAGAAGTTGATTTCGGTGCATTATTTTTAAACAGGAGCTTCAACCGTTTTGTGGCATATGAGAAATTCCCTAAGCCCCGGACCTGTCGATTTTGGTCAAAAATGAAAATTTCAAAAGTGCCCCAATTTCTGCTTTAAACTTTAGGTACTATCCCAAAATGTATCATTAAAGTGAAATAAGTTGATTTCGGGGCATCATTTTTGAACAGGAGCTTCAACCGTTTTGTGGCATATGAGAAATTCCCTAAACCCCGGACCTGTCGATTTTGGTCAAAAATGAAAATTTCAAAAGTGCCCCAATTTCTGCTTTAAACTTTAGGTACTATCCCAAAATGTATCACTAAGGTAACAGAAGTTGATTTCGGAGCATAATTTTTGAACAGGAGCTTCAACCGTTTTGTGGCATATGAGAAATTCCCTAAGCCCCGGACCTGTCGATTTTGGTCAAAAATGAATATTTCAAAAGTGCCCCAATTTCTGCTTTAAACTTTAGGTACTATCCCAAAATGTATCACTAAGGTGACAGAAGTTGATTTCGGTGCATTATTTTTGAACAGGAGCTTCAACCATTTTGTGACATAGGAGAAATTCCCTAAGCCCCAGACCGTTCGATTTTGGTCAAAAATGAAAATTTCAATAGTGCCCCAATTTCTGCTTTAAACTTTAGGTACTATCCCAAAATGTATCACTAAGGTAACAGAAGTTGATTTCGGAGCATAATTTTTGAAGAGGAGCTTCAATTGTTTTGTGGCATATGAGAAATTCCCTAAGCCCCGGACCTGTCGATTTTGGTCAAAAATGAAAATTTCAAAAGTGCCCCAATTTCTGCTTTAAACTTTAGGTACCATCCCAAAATGTATCACTAAGGTGAAAGAAGTTGATTTCGGAGCATCATTTTTGAACAGGAACTTCAACCGTTTTGTGGCATATGAGAAATTCCCTAAGCCCCGCACCTGTCGATTTTGATCAAAAATGAAAATTTCAAAAGTGCCCCAATTTCTGCTTTAAACTTTAGGTACTATCCCAAAATGTATCACTAAGGTGAAATAAGTTGATTTCGGGGCATAATTTTTGAACAGGAGCTTCAACCGTTTTGTGGCATATGAGAAATTCCCTAAACCCCGGACCTGTCGATTTTGGTCAAAAATGAAAATTTCAAAAGTGCCCCAATTTCTGCTTTAAACTTTAGGTACTATCCCAAAATGTATCACTAAGGTAACAGAAGTTGATTTCGGAGCATAATTTTTGAACAGGAGCTTCAACCGTTTTGTGGCATATGAGAAATTCCCTAAGCCCCGGACCTGTCGATTTTGGTCAAAAATGAAAATTTCAAAAGTGCCCCAATTTCTGCTTTAAACTTTAGGTACTATCCCAAAATGTATCACTAAGGTGACAGAAGTTGATTTCGGTGCATTATTTTTGAACAGGAGCTTCAACCGTTTTGTGTCATATGAGAAATTCCCTAAGCCCTGGACCTGTCGATTTTGGTCAAAAATGAAAATTTAAATAGTGCCCCAATTTCTGCTTTAAACTTTAGGTACCATCCCAAAATGTATCACTAAGGTGACAGAAGTTGATTTCGGAGCATAATTTTTGAACAGGAGCTTCAACCATTTTGTGACACAGGAGAAATTCCCTAAGCCCTGGACCGTTCGATTTTGGTAAAAAATGAAAATTTCAATAGTGCCCCAATTTCTGCTTTAAACTTTAGGTACTATCCCAAAATGTATCACTAAGGTAACAGAAGTTGATTTCGGAGCATAATTTTTGAAGAGGAGCTTCAATTGTTTTGTGGCATATGAGAAATTCCCTAAGCCCCGGACCTGTCGATTTTGGTCAAAAATGAAAATTTCAAAAGTGCCCCAATTTCTGCTTTAAACTTTAGGTACTATCCCAAAATGTATCACTAAGGTGACAGAAGTTGATTTCGGTGCATTATTTTTAAACAAGAGCTTCAACCGTTTTGTGGAATATGAGAAATTCCCTAAGCCCTGGACCTGTCGATTTTGGTCAAAAATGAAAATTTCAAAAGTGCCCCAATTTCTGCTTTAAACTTTAGGTACTATCCCAAAATGTATCACTAAGGTGAAATAAGTTGATTTCGGGGCATCATTTTTGAACCGGAGCTTCAACCGTTTTGTGGCATATGAGAAATTCCCTAAGCCCCGGACCTGTCGATTTTGGTCAAAAATGAAAATTTCAAAAGTGCCCCAATTTCTGCTTTAAACTTTAGGTACTATCCCAAAATGTATCACTAAGGTGACAGAAGTTGATTTCGGTGCATTATTTTTAAACAGGAGCTTCAACCGTTTTGTGGCATATGAGAAATTCCCTAAGCCCCGGACCTGTCGATTTTGGTCAAAAATGAAAATTTCAAAAGTGCCCCAATTTCTGCTTTAAACTTTGGGTACTATCCCAAAATGTATCATTAAAGTGAAATAAGTTGATTTCGGGTCATCATTTTTGAACAGGAGCTTCAACCGTTTTGTGGCATATGAGAAATTCCCTAAACCCCGGACCTGTCGATTTTGGTCAAAAATGAAAATTTCAAAAGTGCCCCAATTTCTGCTTTAAACTTTAGGTACTATCCCAAAATGTATCACTAAGGTAACAGAAGTTGATTTCGGAGCATAATTTTTGAACAGGAGCTTCAACCGTTTTGTGGCATATGAGAAATTCCCTAAGCCCCGGACCTGTCGATTTTGGTCAAAAATGAATATTTCAAAAGTGCCCCAATTTCTGCTTTAAACTTTAGGTACTATCCCAAAATGTATCACTAAGGTGACAGAAGTTGATTTCGGTGCATTATTTTTGAACAGGAGCTTCAACCATTTTGTGACATAGGAGAAATTCCCTAAGCCCCAGACCGTTCGATTTTGGTCAAAAATGAAAATTTCAATAGTGCCCCAATTTCTGCTTTAAACTTTAGGTACTATCCCAAAATGTATCACTAAGGTAACAGAAGTTGATTTCGGAGCATAATTTTTGAAGAGGAGCTTCAATTGTTTTGTGGCATATGAGAAATTCCCTAAGCCCCGGACCTGTCGATTTTGGTCAAAAATGAAAATTTCAAAAGTGCCCCAATTTCTGCTTTAAACTTTAGGTACTATCCCAAAATGTATCACTAAGGTGACAGAAGTTGATTTCGGTGCATTATTTTTGAACAGGAGCTTCAACCGTTTTGTGGCATATGAGAAATTCCCTAAGCCCCGGACCTGTCGATTTTGGTCAAAAATGAAAATTTCAAAAGTGCCCCAATTTCTGCTTTAAACTTTAGGTACCATCCCAAAATGTATCACTAAGGTGACAGAAGTTGATTTCGGAGCATAATTTTTGAACAGGAGCTTCAACCATTTTGTGACATATGAGAAATTCCCTAAGCCCCGGACCTGTCGATTTTGGTCAAAAATGAAAATTTCAAAAGTGCCCCAATTTCTGCTTTAAACTTTAGGTACTATCCCAAAATGTATCACTAAGGTGACAGAAGTTGATTTCGGTGCATTATTTTTGAACAGGAGCTTCAACCGTTTTGTGGCATATGAGAAATTCCCTAAGCCCCGGACCTGTCGATTTTGGTCAAAAATGAAAATTTCAAAAGTGCCCCAATTTCTGCTTTAAACTTTAGGTACTATCCCAAAATGTATCATTAAAGTGAAATAAGTTGATTTCGGGGCATCATTTTTGAACAGGAGCTTCAACCGTTTTGTGGCATATGAGAAATTCCCTAAACCCCGGACCTGTCGATTTTGGTCAAAAATGAATATTTCAAAAGTGCCCCAATTTCTGCTTTAAACTTTAGGTACTATCCCAAAATGTATCACTAAGGTGACAGAAGTTGATTTCGGTGCATTATTTTTGAACAGGAGCTTCAACCATTTTGTGACATAGGAGAAATTCCCTAAGCCCCAGACCGTTCGATTTTGGTCAAAAATGAAAATTTCAATAGTGCCCCAATTTCTGCTTTAAACTTTAGGTACTATCCCAAAATGTATCACTAAGGTAACAGAAGTTGATTTCGGAGCATAATTTTTGAAGAGGAGCTTCAATTGTTTTGTGGCATATGAGAAATTCCCTAAGCCCCGGACCTGTCGATTTTGGTCAAAAATGAAAATTTCAAAAGTGCCCCAATTTCTGCTTTAAACTTTAGGTACTATCCCAAAATGTATCACTAAGGTGACAGAAGTTGATTTCGGTGCATTATTTTTAAACAAGAGCTTCAACCGTTTTGTGGAATATGAGAAATTCCCTAAGCCCTGGACCTGTCGATTTTGGTCAAAAATGAAAATTTCAAAAGTGCCCCAATTTCTGCTTTAAACTTTAGGTACTATCCCAAAATGTATCACTAAGGTGAAATAAGTTGATTTCGGGGCATCATTTTTGAACCGGAGCTTCAACCGTTTTGTGGCATATGAGAAATTCCCTAAGCCCCGGACCTGTCGATTTTGGTCAAAAATGAAAATTTCAAAAGTGCCCCAATTTCTGCTTTAAACTTTAGGTACTATCCCAAAATGTATCACTAAGGTGACAGAAGTTGATTTCGGTGCATTATTTTTAAACAGGAGCTTCAACCGTTTTGTGGCATATGAGAAATTCCCTAAGCCCCGGACCTGTCGATTTTGGTCAAAAATGAAAATTTCAAAAGTGCCCCAATTTCTGCTTTAAACTTTGGGTACTATCCCAAAATGTATCATTAAAGTGAAATAAGTTGATTTCGGGTCATCATTTTTGAACAGGAGCTTCAACCGTTTTGTGGCATATGAGAAATTCCCTAAACCCCGGACCTGTCGATTTTGGTCAAAAATGAAAATTTCAAAAGTGCCCCAATTTCTGCTTTAAACTTTAGGTACTATCCCAAAATGTATCACTAAGGTAACAGAAGTTGATTTCGGAGCATAATTTTTGAACAGGAGCTTCAACCGTTTTGTGGCATATGAGAAATTCCCTAAGCCCCGGACCTGTCGATTTTGGTCAAAAATGAATATTTCAAAAGTGCCCCAATTTCTGCTTTAAACTTTAGGTACTATCCCAAAATGTATCACTAAGGTGACAGAAGTTGATTTCGGTGCATTATTTTTGAACAGGAGCTTCAACCATTTTGTGACATAGGAGAAATTCCCTAAGCCCCAGACCGTTCGATTTTGGTCAAAAATGAAAATTTCAATAGTGCCCCAATTTCTGCTTTAAACTTTAGGTACTATCCCAAAATGTATCACTAAGGTAACAGAAGTTGATTTCGGAGCATAATTTTTGAAGAGGAGCTTCAATTGTTTTGTGGCATATGAGAAATTCCCTAAGCCCCGGACCTGTCGATTTTGGTCAAAAATGAAAATTTCAAAAGTGCCCCAATTTCTGCTTTAAACTTTAGGTACTATCCCAAAATGTATCACTAAGGTGACAGAAGTTGATTTCGGTGCATTATTTTTGAACAGGAGCTTCAACCGTTTTGTGGCATATGAGAAATTCCCTAAGCCCCGGACCTGTCGATTTTGGTCAAAAATGAAAATTTCAAAAGTGCCCCAATTTCTGCTTTAAACTTTAGGTACCATCCCAAAATGTATCACTAAGGTGACAGAAGTTGATTTCGGAGCATAATTTTTGAACAGGAGCTTCAACCATTTTGTGACATATGAGAAATTCCCTAAGCCCCGGACCTGTCGATTTTGGTCAAAAATGAAAATTTCAAAAGTGCCCCAATTTCTGCTTTAAACTTTAGGTACTATCCCAAAATGTATCACTAAGGTGACAGAAGTTGATTTCGGTGCATTATTTTTGAACAGGAGCTTCAACCGTTTTGTGGCATATGAGAAATTCCCTAAGCCCCGGACCTGTCGATTTTGGTCAAAAATGAAAATTTCAAAAGTGCCCCAATTTCTGCTTTAAACTTTAGGTACTATCCCAAAATGTATCATTAAAGTGAAATAAGTTGATTTCGGGGCATCATTTTTGAACAGGAGCTTCAACCGTTTTGTGGCATATGAGAAATTCCCTAAACCCCGGACCTGTCGATTTTGGTCAAAAATGAATATTTCAAAAGTGCCCCAATTTCTGCTTTAAACTTTAGGTACTATTCCAAAATGTATCACTAAGGTGACAGAAGTTGATTTCGGTGCATTATTTTTGAACAGGAGCTTCAACCATTTTGTGACATAGGAGAAATTCCCTAAGCCCCAGACCGTTCGATTTTGGTCAAAAATGAAAATTTCAATAGTGCCCCAATTTCTGCTTTAAACTTTAGGTACTATCCCAAAATGTATCACTAAGGTAACAGAAGTTGATTTCGGAGCATAATTTTTGAAGAGGAGCTTCAATTGTTTTGTGGCATATGAGAAATTCCCTAAGCCCCGGACCTGTCAATTTTGGTCAAAAATGAAAATTTCAAAAGTGCCCCAATTTCTGCTTTAAACTTTAGGTACTATCCCAAAATGTATCACTAAGGTGACAGAAGTTGATTTCGGTGCATTATTTTTGAACAGGAGCTTCAACCGTTTTGTGGCATATGAGAAATTCCCTAAGCCCCGGACCTGTCGATTTTGGTCAAAAATGAAAATTTCAAAAGTGCCCCAATTTCTGCTTTAAACTTTAGGTACCATCCCAAAATGTATCACTAAGGTGACAGAAGTTGATTTCGGAGCATAATTTTTGAACAGGAGCTTCAACCATTTTGTGACATATGAGAAATTCCCTAAGCCCCGAACCTGTCGATTTTGGTCAAAAATGAAAATTTCAAAAGTGCCCCAATTTCTGCTTTAAACTTTAGGTACTATCCCAAAATGTATCACTAAGGTGACAGAAGTTGATTCCGGTGCATTATTTTTGAACAGGAGCTTCAACCGTTTTGTGGCATATGAGAAATTCCCTAAGCCCCAGACCGTTCGATTTTGGTCAAAAATGAAAATTTCAATAGTGCCCCAATTTCTGCTTTAAACTTTAGGTACTATCCCAAAATGTATCACTAAGGTGACAGAAGGTGATTTTGGTGCATTATTTTTGAACAGGAGCTTCAACCGTTTTGTGGCATATGAGAAATTCCCTAAGCCCTGGACCTGTCGATTTTGGTCAAAAATGAAAATTTCAAAAGTGCCCCAATTTCTGCTTTAAACTTTAGGTACTATCCCAAAATGTATCACTAAGGTAACAGAAGTTGATTTTGGAGCATAATTTTTGAACAGGAGCTTCAACCGTTTTGTGGCATATGAGAAATTCCCTAAGCCCCGGACCTGTCGATTTTGGTAAAAAATGAAAATTTAAATAGTGCCCCAATTTCTGCTTTAAACTTTAGGTACTATCCCAAAATGTATCACTAAGGTAACAGAAGTTGATTTCAGAGCATAATTTTTGAACAGGAGCTTCAACCGTTTTGTGGCATATGAGAAATTCCCTAAGCCCTGGACCTGTCGATTTTGGTAAAAAATGAAAATTTAAATAGTGCCCCAATTTCTGCTTTAAACTTTAGGTACTATCCCAAAATGTATCACTAAGGTAACAGAAGTTGATTTCGGAGCATAATTTTTGAAGAGGAGCTTCAATTGTTTTGTGGCATATGAGAAATTCCCTAACCTGTCGATTTTGGTCAAAAATTAAAATTTCAAAAGTGCCCCAATTTCTGCTTTAAACTTTAGGTACTATCCCAAAATGTATCACTAAGGTGACAGAAGTTGATTTCGGTGCATTATTTTTGAACAGGAGCTTCAACCGTTTTGTGGCATATGAGAAATTCCCTAAGCCCCGGACCTGTCGATTTTGGTCAAAAATGAAAATTTCAAAAGTGCCCCAATTTCTGCTTTAAACTTTAGGTACTATCCCAAAATGTATCACTAAGGTGACAGAAGTTGATTTCGGTGCATTATTTTTAAACAAGAGCTTCAACCGTTTTGTGGAATATGAGAAATTCCCTAAGCCCTGGACCTGTCGATTTTGGTCAAAAATGAAAATTTCAAAAGTGCCCCAATTTCTGCTTTAAACTTTAGGTACTATCCCAAAATGTATCACTAAAGGTGAAATAAGTTGATTTCGGGGCATCATTTTTGAACAGGAGCTTCAACCGTTTTGTGGCATATGAGATATTCCCTAAGCCCCGGACCTGTCGATTTTGGTCAAAAATGAAAATTTCAAAAGTGCCCCAATTTCTGCTTTAAACTTTAGGTACTATCCCAAAATGTATCACTAAGGTGACAGAAGTTGATTTCGGTGCATTATTTTTAAACAGGAGCTTCAACCGTTTTGTGGCATATGAGAAATTCCCTAAGCCCCGGACCTGTCGATTTTGGTCAAAAATGAAAATTTCAAAAGTGCCCCAATTTCTGCTTTAAACTTTAGGTACTATCCCAAAATGTATCATTAAAGTGAAATAAGTTGATTTCGGGGCATCATTTTTGAACAGGAGCTTCAACCGTTTTGTGGCATATGAGAAATTCCCTAAACCCCGGACCTGTCGATTTTGGTCAAAAATGAAAATTTCAAAAGTGCCCCAATTTCTGCTTTAAACTTTAGGTACTATCCCAAAATGTATCACTAAGGTAACAGAAGTTGATTTCGGAGCATAATTTTTGAACAGGAGCTTCAACCGTTTTGTGGCATATGAGAAATTCCCTAAGCCCCGGACCTGTCGATTTTGGTCAAAAATGAATATTTCAAAAGTGCCCCAATTTCTGCTTTAAACTTTAGGTACTATCCCAAAATGTATCACTAAGGTGATAGAAGTTGATTTCGGTGCATTATTTTTGAACAGGAGCTTCAACCATTTTGTGACATAGGAGAAATTCCCTAAGCCCCAGACCGTTCGATTTTGGTCAAAAATGAAAATTTCAATAGTGCCCCAATTTCTGCTTTAAACTTTAGGTACTTTCCCAAAATGTATCACTAAGGTAACAGAAGTTGATTTCGGAGCATAATTTTTGAACAGGAGCTTCAACCATTTTGTGACACAGGAGAAATTCCCTAAGCCCTGGACCGTTCGATTTTGGTAAAAAATGAAAATTTCAATAGTGCCCCAATTTCTGCTTTAAACTTTAGGTACTATCCCAAAATGTATCACTAAGGTAACAGAAGTTGATTTCGGAGCATAATTTTTGAAGAGGAGCTTCAATTGTTTTGTGGCATATGAGAAATTCCCTAAGCCCCGGACCTGTCGATTTTGGTCAAAAATGAAAATTTCAAAAGTGCCCCAATTTCTGCTTTAAACTTTAGGTACTATCCCAAAATGTATCACTAAGGTGACAGAAGTTGATTTCGGTGCATTATTTTTAAACAAGAGCTTCAACCGTTTTGTGGAATATGAGAAATTCCCTAAGCCCTGGACCTGTCGATTTTGGTCAAAAATGAAAATTTCAAAAGTGCCCCAATTTCTGCTTTAAACTTTAGGTACTATCCCAAAATGTATCACTAAGGTGAAATAAGTTGATTTCGGGGCATCATTTTTGAACAGGAGCTTCAACCGTTTTGTGGCATATGAGAAATTCCCTAAGCCCCGGACCTGTCGATTTTGGTCAAAAATGAAAATTTCAAAAGTGCCCCAATTTCTGCTTTAAACTTTAGGTACTATCCCAAAATGTATCACTAAGGTGACAGAAGTTGATTTCGGTGCATTATTTTTAAACAGGAGCTTCAACCGTTTTGTGGCATATGAGAAATTCCCTAAGCCCCGGACCTGTCGATTTTGGTCAAAAATGAAAATTTCAAAAGTGCCCCAATTTCTGCTTTAAACTTTAGGTACTATCCCAAAATGTATCATTAAAGTGAAATAAGTTGATTTCGGGGCATCATTTTTGAACAGGAGCTTCAACCGTTTTGTGGCATATGAGAAATTCCCTAAACCCCGGACCTGTCGATTTTGGTCAAAAATGAAAATTTCAAAAGTGCCCCAATTTCTGCTTTAAACTTTAGGTACTATCCCAAAATGTATCACTAAGGTAACAGAAGTTGATTTCGGAGCATAATTTTTGAACAGGAGCTTCAACCGTTTTGTGGCATATGAGAAATTCCCTAAGCCCCGGACCTGTCGATTTTGGTCAAAAATGAATATTTCAAAAGTGCCCCAATTTCTGCTTTAAACTTTAGGTACTATCCCAAAATGTATAACTAAGGTGACAGAAGTTGATTTCGGTGCATTATTTTTGAACAGGAGCTTCAACCATTTTGTGACATAGGAGAAATTCCCTAAGCCCCAGACCGTTCGATTTTGGTCAAAAATGAAAATTTCAATAGTGCCCCAATTTCTGCTTTAAACTTTAGGTACTATCCCAAAATGTATCACTAAGGTAACAGAAGTTGATTTCGGAGCATAATTTTTGAAGAGGAGCTTCAATTGTTTTGTGGCATATGAGAAATTCCCTAAGCCCCGGACCTGTCGATTTTGGTCAAAAATGAAAATTTCAAAAGTGCCCCAATTTCTGCTTTAAACTTTAGGTACTATCCCAAAATGTATCACTAAGGTGACAGAAGTTGATTTCGGTGCATTATTTTTGAACAGGAGCTTCAACCGTTTTGTGACATATGAGAAATTCCCTAAGCCCCGGACCTGTCGATTTTGGTCAAAAATGAAAATTTCAAAAGTGCCCCAATTTCTGCTTTAAACTTTAGGTACTATCCCAAAATGTATCACTAAGGTGACAGAAGTTGATTTCGGTGCATTATTTTTAAACAAGAGCTTCAACCGTTTTGTGGAATATGAGAAATTCCCTAAGCCCTGGACCTGTCGATTTTGGTCAAAAATGAAAATTTCAAAAGTGCCCCAATTTCTGCTTTAAACTTTAGGTACTATCCCAAAATGTATCACTAAGGTGAAATAAGTTGATTTCGGGGCATCATTTTTGAACACGAGCTTCAACCGTTTTGTGGCATATGAGAAATTCCCTAAGCCCCGGACCTGTCGATTTTGGTCAAAAATGAAAATTTCAAAAGTGCCCCAATTTCTGCTTTAAACTTTAGGTACTATCCCAAAATGTATCACTAAGGTGACAGAAGTTGATTTCGGTGCATTATTTTTAAACAGGAGCTTCAACCGTTTTGTGGCATATGAGAAATTCCCTAAGCCCCGGACCTGTCGATTTTGGTCAAAAATGAAAATTTCAAAAGTGCCCCAATTTCTGCTTTAAACTTTAGGTACTATCCCAAAATGTATCATTAAAGTGAAATAAGTTGATTTCGGGGCATCTTTTTTGAACAGGAGCTTCAACCGTTTTGTGGCATATGAGAAATTCCCTAAACCCCGGACCTGTCGATTTTGGTCAAAAATGAAAATTTCAAAAGTGCCCCAATTTCTGCTTTAAACTTTAGGTACTATCCCAAAATGTATCACTAAGGTAACAGAAGTTGATTTCGGAGCATAATTTTTGAACAGGAGCTTCAACCGTTTTGTGGCATATGAGAAATTCCCTAAGCCCCGGACCTGTCGATTTTGGTCAAAAATGAATATTTCAAAAGTGCCCCAATTTCTGCTTTAAACTTTAGGTACTATCCCAAAATGTATCACTAAGGTGACAGAAGTTGATTTCGGTGCATTATTTTTGAACAGGAGCTTCAACCATTTTGTGACATAGGAGAAATTCCCTAAGCCCCAGACCGTTCGATTTTGGTCAAAAATGAAAATTTCAATAGTGCCCCAATTTCTGCTTTAAACTTTAGGTACTATCCCAAAATGTATCACTAAGGTAACAGAAGTTGATTTCGGAGCATAATTTTTGAAGAGGAGCTTCAATTGTTTTGTGGCATATAAGAAATTCCCTAAGCCCCGGACCTGTCGATTTTGGTCAAAAATGAAAATTTCAAAAGTGCCCCAATTTCTGCTTTAAACTTTAGGTACTATCCCAAAATGTATCACTAAGGTGACAGAAGTTGATTTCGGTGCATTATTTTTGAACAGGAGCTTCAACCGTTTTGTGGCATATGAGAAATTCCCTAAGCCCCGGACCTGTCGATTTTGGTCAAAAATGAAAATTTCAAAAGTGCCCCAATTTCTGCTTTAAACTTTAGGTACCATCCCAAAATGTATCACTAAGGTGACAGAAGTTGATTTCGGAGCATAATTTTTGAACAGGAGCTTCAACCATTTTGTGACATATGAGAAAATCCCTAAGCCCCAGACCTGTCGATTTTGGTCAAAAATGAAAATTTCAAAAGTGCCCCAATTTCTGCTTTAAACTTTAGGTACTATCCCAAAATGTATCACTAAGGTGACAGAAGTTGATTTCGGTGCATTATTTTTGAACAGGAGCTTCAACCGTTTTGTGGCATATGAGAAATTCCCTAAGCCCCAGACCGTTCGATTTTGGTCAAAAATGAAAATTTCAATAGTGCCCCCAATTTCTGCTTTAAACTTTAGGTACTATCCCAAAATGTATCACTAAGGTGACAGAAGGTGATTTTGGTGCATTATTTTTGAACAGGAGCTTCAACCGTTTTGTGGCATATGAGAAATTCCCTAAGCCCTGGACCTATCGATTTTGGTCAAAAATGAAAATTTCAAAAGTGCCCCAATTTCTGCTTTAAACTTTAGGTACTATCCCAAAATGTATCACTAAGGTAACAGAAGTTGATTTTGGAGCATAATTTTTGAACAGGAGCTTCAACCGTTTTGTGGCATATGAGAAATTCCCTAAGCCCCGGACCTGTCGATTTTGGTCAAAAATGAAAATTTCAAAAGTGCCCCCAATTTCTGCTTTAAACTTTAGGTACTATCCCAAAATGTATCACTAAGGTGACAGAAGTTTATTTCGGTGCATTATTTTTGAACAGGAGCTTCAACCGTTTTGTGGCATATGAGAAATTCCCTAAGCCCCGGACCTGTCGATTTTGGTCAAAAATGAAAATTTCAAAAGTGCCCCAATTTCTGCTTTAAACTTTAGGTACTATCCCAAAATGTATCACTAAGGTGACAGAAGTTGATTTCGGTGCATTATTTTTGAACAGGAGCTTCAACCGTTTTGTGTCATATGAGAAATTCCCTAAGCCCCGGACCTGTCGATTTTGGTCAAAAATGAAAATTTCAAAAGTGCCCCAATTTCTGCTTTAAACTTTAGGTACTTTCCCAAAATGTATCACTAAGGTGACAGAAGGTGATTTTGGTGCATTATTTTTGAACAGGAGCTTCAACCGTTTTGTGGCATATGAGAAATTCCCTAAGCCCTGGACCTGTCGATTTTGGTCAAAAATGAAAATTTCAAAAGTGCCCCAATTTCTGCTTTAAACTTTAGGTACCATCCCAAAATGTATCACTAAGGTGACAGAAGTTGATTTCGGAGCATAATTTTTGAACAGGAGCTTCAACCATTTTGTGACATAGGAGAAATTCCCTAAGCCCCAGACCGTTCGATTTTGGTCAAAATGAAAATTTCAATAGTGCCCCAATTTCTGCTTTAAACTTTAGGTACTATCCCAAAATGTATCACTAAGGTAACAGAAGTTGATTTCGGAGCATAATTTTTGAACAGGAGCTTCAATTGTTTTGTGGCATATGAGAAATTCCCTAAGCCCCGGACCTGTCGATTTTGGTCAAAAATGAAAATTTCAAAAGTGCCCCAATTTCTGCTTTAAACTTTAGGTACTATCCCAAAATGTATCACTAAGGTGACAGAAGTTGATTTCGGGGCATCATTTTTGAACAGGAGCTTCAACCGTTTTGTGGCATATGAGAAATTCCCTAAGCCCCGGACCTGTCAATTTTGGTCAAAAATGAAAATTTCAAAAGTGCCCCCATTTCTGCTTTAAACTTTAGGTACTATCCCAAAATGTATCACTAAGGTGAGAGAAGTTGATTTTGGTGCATTATTTTTAAACAAGAGCTTCAACCGTTTTGTGGAATATGAGAAATTCCCTAAGCCCTGGACCTGTCGATTTTGGTCAAAAATGAAAATTTCAAAAGTGCCCCAATTTCTGCTTTAAACTTTAGGTACTATCCCAAAATGTATCACTAAGGTGAAATAAGTTGATTTCGGGGCATCATTTTTGAACAGGAGCTTCAACCGTTTTGTGGCAAATGAGAAATTCCCTAAGCCCCGGACCTGTCGATTTTGGTCAAAAATGAAAATTTCAAAAGTGCCCCAATTTCTGCTTTAAACTTTAGGTACCATCCCTAAATGTATCACTAAGGTGAAAGAAGTTGATTTCGTAGCATCATTTTTTAACAGGAACTTCAACCGTTTTGTGGCATATGAGAAATTCCCTAAGCCCCGGACCTGTCGATTTTGATCAAAAATGAAAATTTCAAAAGTGCCCCAATTTCTGCTTTAAACTTTAGGTACTATCCCAAAATGTATCACTAAGGTGAAATAAGTTGATTTCGGGGCATCATTTTTGAACAGGAGCTTCAACCGTTTTGTGGCATATGAGAAATTCCCTAAACCCCGGACCTGTCGATTTTGGTCAAAAATTAAAATTTCAAAAGTGCCCCAATTTCTGCTTTAAACTTTAGGTACTATCCCAAAATATATCACTAAGGTAACAGAAGTTGATTTCGGAGCATAATTTTTGAACAGGAGCTTCAACCGTTTTGTGGCATATGAGAAATTCCCTAAGCCCCGGACCTGTCGATTTTGGTCAAAAATGAATATTTCAAAAGTGCCCCAATTTCTGCTTTAAACTTTAGGTACTATCCCAAAATGTATCACTAAGGTGACAGAAGTTGATTTCGGTGCATTATTTTTGAACAGGAGCTTCAACCGTTTTGTGTCATATGAGAAATTCCCTAAGCCCCGGACCTGTCGATTTTGGTCAAAAATGAAAATTTCAAAAGTGCCCCAATTTCTGCTTTAAACTTTAGGTACTATCCCAAAATGTATCACTAAGGTGACAGAAGGTGATTTTGGTGCATTATTTTTGAACAGGAGCTTCAACCGTTTTGTGGCATATGAGAAATTCCCTAAGCCCTGGACCTGTCGATTTTGGTCAAAAATGAAAATTTCAAAAGTGCCCCAATTTCTGCTTTAAACTTTAGGTACCATCCCAAAATGTATCACTAAGGTGACAGAAGTTGATTTCGGAGCATAATTTTTGAACAGGAGCTTCAACCATTTTGTGACATAGGAGAAATTCCCTAAGCCCCAGACCATTTGATTTTGGTCAAAAATGAAAATTTCAATAGTGCCCCAATTTCTGCTTTAAACTTTAGGTACTATCCCAAAATGTATCACTAAGGTGACAGAAGGTGATTTTGGTGCATTATTTTTGAACAGGAGCTTCAACCGTTTTGTGGCATATGAGAAATTCCCTAAGCCCTGGACCTGTCGATTTTGGTCAAAAATGAAAATTTCAAAAGTGCCACAATTTCTGCTTTAAACTTTAGGTACTATCCCAAAATGTATCACTAAGGTAACAGAAGTTGATTTCGGAGCATAATTTTTGAACAGGAGCTTCAACCGTTTTGTGGCATATGAGAAATTCCCTAAGCCCCGGATCTGTCGATTTTGGTCAAAAATGAAAATTTCAAAAGTGCCCCAATTTCTGCTTTAAACTTTAGGTACTATCCCAAAATGTATCACTAAGGTGACAGAAGTTTATTTCGGTGCATTATTTTTGAACAGGAGCTTCAACCGTTTTGTGGCATATGAGAAATTCCATAAGCCCCGGACCTGTCGATTTTGGTCAAAAATGAAAATTTCAAAAGTGCCCCAATTTCTGCTTTAAACTTTAGGTACTATCCCAAAATGTATCACTAAGGTGACAGAAGTTGATTTCGGTGCATTATTTTTAAACAGGAGCTTCAACCGTTTTGTGGCATATGAGAAATTCCCTAAGCCCCGGACCTGTCGATTTTGGTCAAAAATGAAAATTTCAATAGTGCCCCAATTTCTGCTTTAAACTTTAGGTACTTTCCCAAAATGTATCACTAAGGTGACAGAAGGTGATTTTGGTGCATTATTTTTGAACAGGAGCTTCAACCGTTTTGTGGCATATGAGAAATTCCCTAAGCCCTGGACCTGTCGATTTTGGTCAAAAATGAAAATTTCAAAAGTGCCCCAATTTCTGCTTTAAACTTTAGGTACTATCCCAAAATGTATCACTAAGGTGACAGAAGTTGATTTCGGGGCATCATTTTTGAACAGGAGCTTCAACCGTTTTGTGGCATATGAGAAATTCCCTAAGCCCCGGACCTGTCGATTTTGGTCAAAAATGAAAATTTCAAAAGTGCCCCCATTTCTGCTTTAAACTTTAGGTACTATCCCAAAATGTATCACTAAGGTGAGAGAAGTTGATTTTGGTGCATTATTTTTAAACAAGAGCTTCAACCGTTTTGTGGAATATGAGAAATTCCCTAAGCCCTGGACCTGTCGATTTTGGTCAAAAATGAAAATTTCAAAAGTGCCCCAATTTCTGCTTTAAACTTTAGGTACTATCCCAAAATGTATCACTAAGGTGAAATAAGTTGATTTCGGGGCATCATTTTTGAACAGGAGCTTCAACCGTTTTGTGGCAAATGAGAAATTCCCTAAGCCCCGGACCTGTCGATTTTGGTCAAAAATGAAAATTTCAAAAGTGCCCCAATTTCTGCTTTAAACTTTAGGTACCATCCCTAAATGTATCACTAAGGTGAAAGAAGTTGATTTCGTAGCATCATTTTTTAACAGGAACTTCAACCGTTTTGTGGCATATGAGAAATTCCCTAAGCCCCGGACCTGTCGATTTTGATCAAAAATGAAAATTTCAAAAGTGCCCCAATTTCTGCTTTAAACTTTAGGTACTATCCCAAAATGTATCACTAAGGTGAAATAAGTTGATTTCGGGGCATCATTTTTGAACAGGAGCTTCAACCGTTTTGTGGCATATGAGAAATTCCCTAAACCCCGGACCTGTCGATTTTGGTCAAAAATTAAAATTTCAAAAGTGCCCCAATTTCTGCTTTAAACTTTAGGTACTATCCCAAAATATATCACTAAGGTAACAGAAGTTGATTTCGGAGCATAATTTTTGAACAGGAGCTTCAACCGTTTTGTGGCATATGAGAAATTCCCTAAGCCCCGGACCTGTCGATTTTGGTCAAAAATGAATATTTCAAAAGTGCCCCAATTTCTGCTTTAAACTTTAGGTACTATCCCAAAATGTATCACTAAGGTGACAGAAGTTGATTTCGGTGCATTATTTTTGAACAGGAGCTTCAACCGTTTTGTGTCATATGAGAAATTCCCTAAGCCCCGGACCTGTCGATTTTGGTCAAAAATGAAAATTTCAAAAGTGCCCCAATTTCTGCTTTAAACTTTAGGTACTATCCCAAAATGTATCACTAAGGTGACAGAAGGTGATTTTGGTGCATTATTTTTGAACAGGAGCTTCAACCGTTTTGTGGCATATGAGAAATTCCCTAAGCCCTGGACCTGTCGATTTTGGTCAAAAATGAAAATTTCAAAAGTGCCCCAATTTCTGCTTTAAACTTTAGGTACCATCCCAAAATGTATCACTAAGGTGACAGAAGTTGATTTCGGAGCATAATTTTTGAACAGGAGCTTCAACCATTTTGTGACATAGGAGAAATTCCCTAAGCCCCAGACCATTTGATTTTGGTCAAAAATGAAAATTTCAATAGTGCCCCAATTTCTGCTTTAAACTTTAGGTACTATCCCAAAATGTATCACTAAGGTGACAGAAGGTGATTTTGGTGCATTATTTTTGAACAGGAGCTTCAACCGTTTTGTGGCATATGAGAAATTCCCTAAGCCCTGGACCTGTCGATTTTGGTCAAAAATGAAAATTTCAAAAGTGCCACAATTTCTGCTTTAAACTTTAGGTACTATCCCAAAATGTATCACTAAGGTAACAGAAGTTGATTTCGGAGCATAATTTTTGAACAGGAGCTTCAACCGTTTTGTGGCATATGAGAAATTCCCTAAGCCCCGGATCTGTCGATTTTGGTCAAAAATGAAAATTTCAAAAGTGCCCCAATTTCTGCTTTAAACTTTAGGTACTATCCCAAAATGTATCACTAAGGTGACAGAAGTTTATTTCGGTGCATTATTTTTGAACAGGAGCTTCAACCGTTTTGTGGCATATGAGAAATTCCATAAGCCCCGGACCTGTCGATTTTGGTCAAAAATGAAAATTTCAAAAGTGCCCCAATTTCTGCTTTAAACTTTAGGTACTATCCCAAAATGTATCACTAAGGTGACAGAAGTTGATTTCGGTGCATTATTTTTAAACAGGAGCTTCAACCGTTTTGTGGCATATGAGAAATTCCCTAAGCCCCGGACCTGTCGATTTTGGTCAAAAATGAAAATTTCAATAGTGCCCCAATTTCTGCTTTAAACTTTAGGTACTTTCCCAAAATGTATCACTAAGGTGACAGAAGGTGATTTTGGTGCATTATTTTTGAACAGGAGCTTCAACCGTTTTGTGGCATATGAGAAATTCCCTAAGCCCTGGACCTGTCGATTTTGGTCAAAAATGAAAATTTCAAAAGTGCCCCAATTTCTGCTTTAAACTTTAGGTACCATCCCAAAATGTATCACTAAGGTGACAGAAGTTGATTTCGGAGCATAATTTTTGAACAGGAGCTTCAACCATTTTGTGACATAGGAGAAATTCCCTAAGCCCCAGACCGTTCGATTTTGGTCAAAAATGAAAATTTCAATAGTGCCCCAATTTCTGCTTTAAACTTTAGGTACTATCCCAAAATGTATCACTAAGGTAACAGAAGTTGATTTCGGAGCATAATTTTTGAACAGGAGCTTCAATTGTTTTGTGGCATATGAGAAATTCCCTAAGCCCCGGACCTGTCGATTTTGGTCAAAAATGAAAATTTCAAAAGTGCCCCAATTTCTGCTTTAAACTTTAGGTACTATCCCAAAATGTATCACTAAGGTGACAGAAGTTGATTTCGGGGCATCATTTTTGAACAGGAGCTTCAACCGTTTTGTGGCATATGAGAAATTCCCTAAGCCCCGGACCTGTCGATTTTGGTCAAAAATGAAAATTTCAAAAGTGCCCCAATTTCTGCTTTAAACTTTAGGTACTATCCCAAAATGTATCACTAAGGTGAGAGAAGTTGATTTTGGTGCATTATTTTTAAACAAGAGCTTCAACCGTTTTGTGGAATATGAGAAATTCCCTAAGCCCTGGACCTGTTGATTTTGGTCAAAAATGAAAATTTCAAAAGTGCCCCAATTTCTGCTTTAAACTTTAGGTACTATCCCAAAATGTATCACTAAGGTGAAATAAGTTGATATCGGGGCATCATTTTTGAACAGGAGCTTCAACCGTTTTGTGGCATATGAGAAATTCCCTAAGCCCCGGACCTGTCGATTTTGGTCAAAAATGAAAATTTCAAAAGTGCCCCAATTTCTGCTTAAAACTTTAGGTACTATCCCAAAATGTATCACTAAGGTGAAAGAAGTTGATTTTGGAGCATAATTTTTGAACAGGAGCTTCAACCGTTTTGTGGCATATGAGAAATTCCCTAAGCCCCGGACCTGTCGATTTTGGTCAAAAATGAAAATTTCAAAAGTGCCCCAATTTCTGCTTTAAACTTTAGGTACTATCCCAAAATGTATCACTAAGGTGACAGAAGTTTATTTCGGTGCATTATTTTTGAACAGGAGCTTCAACCGTTTTGTGGCATATGAGAAATTCCCTAAGCCCCGGACCTGTCGATTTTGGTCAAAAATGAAAATTTCAAAAGTGCCCCAATTTCTGCTTTAAACTTTAGGTACTATCCCAAAATGTATCACTAAGGTGAAAGAAGTTGATTTCGTAGCATCATTTTTGAACAGGAACTTCAACCGTTTTGTGGCATATGAGAAATTCCCTAAGCCCCGGACCTGTCGATTTTGATCAAAAATGAAAATTTCAAAAGTGCCCCAATTTCTGCTTTAAACTTTAGGTACTATCCCAAAATGTATCACTAAGGTGAAATAAGTTGATTTCGGGGCATCATTTTTGAACAGGAGCTTCAACCGTTTTGTGGCATATGAGAAATTCCCTAAACCCCGGACCTGTCGATTTTGGTCAAAAATTAAAATTTCAAAAGTGCCCCAATTTCTGCTTTAAACTTTAGGTACTATCCCAAAATGTATCACTAAGGTAACAGAAGTTGATTTCGGAGCATAATTTTTGAACAGGAGCTTCAACCGTTTTGTGGCATATGAGAAATTCCCTAAGCCCCGGACCTGTCGATTTTGGTCAAAAATGAAAATTTCAAAAGTGCCCCAATTTCTGCTTTAAACTTTAGGTACTATCCCAAAATGTATCACTAAGGTGACAGAAGTTGATTTCGGAGCATAATTTTTGAACAGGAGCTTCAACCATTTTGTGACACAGGAGAAATTCCCTAAGCCCTGGACCGTTCGATTTTGGTAAAAAATGAAAATTTCAATAGTGCCCCAATTTCTGCTTTAAACTTTAGGTACTATCCCAAAATGTATCACTAAGGTAACAGAAGTTGATTTCGGAGCATAATTTTTGAAGAGGAGCTTCAATTGTTTTGTGGCATATGAGAAATTCCCTAAGCCCCGGACCTGTCGATTTTGGTCAAAAATGAAAATTTCAAAAGTGCCCCAATTTCTGCTTTAAACTTTAGGTACTATCCCAAAATGTATCACTAAGGTGACAGAAGTTGATTTCGGTGCATTATTTTTGAACAGGAGCTTCAACCGTTTTGTGACATATGAGAAATTCCCTAAGCCCCGGACCTGTCGATTTTGGTCAAAAATGAAAATTTCAAAAGTGCCCCAATTTCTGCTTTAAACTTTAGGTACTATCCCAAAATGTATCACTAAGGTGACAGAAGTTGATTTCGGTGCATTATTTTTAAACAAGAGCTTCAACCGTTTTGTGGAATATGAGAAATTCCCTAAGCCCTGGACCTGTCGATTTTGGTCAAAAATGAAAATTTCAAAAGTGCCCCAATTTCTGCTTTAAACTTTAGGTACTATCCCAAAATGTATCACTAAGGTGAAATAAGTTGATTTCGGGGCATCATTTTTGAACAGGAGCTTCAACCGTTTTGTGGCATATGAGAAATTCCCTAAGCCTCGGACCTGTCGATTTTGGTCAAAAATGAAAATTTCAAAAGTGCCCCAATTTCTGCTTTAAACTTTAGGTACTATCCCAAAATGTATCACTAAGGTGACAGAAGTTGATTTCGGTGCATTATTTTTAAACAGGAGCTTCAACCGTTTTGTGGCATATGAGAAATTCCCTAAGCCCCGGACCTGTCGATTTTGGTCAAAAATGAAAATTTCAAAAGTGCCCCAATTTCTGCTTTAAACTTTAGGTACTATCCCAAAATGTATCATTAAAGTGAAATAAGTTGATTTCGGGGCATCTTTTTTGAACAGGAGCTTCAACCGTTTTGTGGCATATGAGAAATTCCCTAAACCCCAGACCTGTCGATTTTGGTCAAAAATGAAAATTTCAAAAGTGCCCCAATTTCTGCTTTAAACTTTAGGTACTATCCCAAAATGTATCACTAAGGTAACAGAAGTTGATTTCGGAGCATAATTTTTGAACAGGAGCTTCAACCGTTTTGTGGCATATGAGAAATTCCCTAAGCCCCGGACCTGTCGATTTTGGTCAAAAATGAATATTTCAAAAGTGCCCCAATTTCTGCTTTAAACTTTAGGTACTATCCCAAAATGTATCACTAAGGTGACAGAAGTTGATTTCGGTGCATTATTTTTGAACAGGAGCTTCAACCATTTTGTGACATAGGAGAAATTCCCTAAGCCCCAGACCGTTCGATTTTGGTCAAAAATGAAAATTTCAATAGTGCCCCAATTTCTGCTTTAAACTTTAGGTACTATCCCAAAATGTATCACTAAGGTAACAGAAGTTGATTTCGGAGCATAATTTTTGAAGAGGAGCTTCAATTGTTTTGTGGCATATGAGAAATTCCCTAAGCCCCGGACCTGTCGATTTTGGTCAAAAATGAAAATTTCAAAAGTGCCCCAATTTCTGCTTTAAACTTTAGGTACTATCCCAAAATGTATCACTAAGGTGACAGAAGTTGATTTCGGTGCATTATTTTTGAACAGGAGCTTCAACCGTTTTGTGGCATATGAGAAATTCCCTAAGCCCCGGACCTGTCGATTTTGGTCAAAAATGAAAATTTCAAAAGTGCCCCAATTTCTGCTTTAAACTTTAGGTACCATCCCAAAATGTATCACTAAGGTGACAGAAGTTGATTTCGGAGCATAATTTTTGAACAGGAGCTTCAACCATTTTGTGACATATGAGAAAATCCCTAAGCCCCAGACCTGTCGATTTTGGTCAAAAATTTAAATTTCAAAAGTGCCCCAATTTCTGCTTTAAACTTTAGGTACTATCCCAAAATGTATCACTAAGGTAACAGAAGTTGATTTCGGAGCATAATTTTTGAACAGGAGCTTCAACCGTTTTGTGGCATATGAGAAATTCCCTAAGCCCCGGACCTGTCGATTTTGGTCAAAAATGAAAATTTCAAAAGTGCCCCAATTTCTGCTTTAAACTTTAGGTACTATCCCAAAATGTATCACTAAGGTGACAGAAGTTGATTTCGGTGCATTATTTTTGAACAGGAGCTTCAACCGTTTTGTGTCATATGAGAAATTCCCTAAGCCCCGGACCTGTCGATTTTGGTCAAAAATGAAAATTTCAAAAGTGCCCCAATTTCTGCTTTAAACTTTAGGTACTTTCCCAAAATGTATCACTAAGGTGACAGAAGGTGATTTTGGTGCATTATTTTTGAACAGGAGCTTCAACCGTTTTGTGGCATATGAGAAATTCCCTAAGCCCTGGACCTGTCGATTTTGGTCAAAAATGAAAATTTCAAAAGTGCCCCAATTTCTGCTTTAAACTTTAGGTACCATCCCAAAATGTATCACTAAGGTGACAGAAGTTGATTTCGGAGCATAATTTTTGAACAGGAGCTTCAACCATTTTGTGACATAGGAGAAATTCCCTAAGCCCCAGACCGTTCGATTTTGGTCAAAAATGAAAATTTCAATAGTGCCCCAATTTCTGCTTTAAACTTTAGGTACTATCCCAAAATGTATCACTAAGGTAACAGAAGTTGATTTCGGAGCATAATTTTTGAACAGGAGCTTCAATTGTTTTGTGGCATATGAGAAATTCCCTAAGCCCCGGACCTGTCGATTTTGGTCAAAAATGAAAATTTCAAAAGTGCCCCAATTTCTGCTTTAAACTTTAGGTACTATCCCAAAATGTATCAATAATGTGACAGAAGTTGATTTCGGGGCATCATTTTTGCACAGGAGCTTCAACCGTTTTGTGGCATATGAGAAATTCCCTAAGCCCCGGACCTGTCGATTTTGGTCAAAAATGAAAATTTCAAAAGTGCCCCCATTTCTGCTTTAAACTTTAGGTACTATCCCAAAATGTATCACTAAGGTGAGAGAAGTTGATTTTGGTGCATTATTTTTAAACAAGAGCTTCAACCGTTTTGTGGAATATGAGAAATTCCCTAAGCCCTGGACCTGTTGATTTTGGTCAAAAATGAAAATTTCAAAAGTGCCCCAATTTCTGCTTTAAACTTTAGGTACTATCCCAAAATGTATCACTAAGGTGAAATAAGTTGATATCGGGGCATCATTTTTGAACAGGAGCTTCAACCGTTTTGTGGCATATGAGAAATTCCCTAAGCCCCGGACCTGTCGATTTTGGTCAAAAATGAAAATTTCAAAAGTGCCCCAATTTCTGCTTTAAACTTTAGGTACTATCCCAAAATGTATCACTAAGGTGAAATAAGTTGATTTCGGGGCATCATTTTTGAACAGGAGCTTCAACCGTTTTGTGGCAAATGAGAAATTCCCTAAGCCCCGGACCTGTCGATTTTGGTCAAAAATGAAAATTTCAAAAGTGCCCCAATTTCTGCTTTAAACTTTAGGTACCATCCCTAAATGTATCACTAAGGTGAAAGAAGTTGATTTCGTAGCATCATTTTTTAACAGGAACTTCAACCGTTTTGTGGCATATGAGAAATTCCCTAAGCCCCGGACCTGTCGATTTTGGTCAAAAATGAAAATTTCAAAAGTGCCCCAATTTCTGCTTTAAACTTTAGGTACTATCCCAAAATGTATCACTAAGGTGACAGAAGGTGATTTTGGTGCATTATTTTTGAACAGGAGCTTCAACCGTTTTGTGGCATATGAGAAATTCCCTAAGCCCTGGACCTGTCGATTTTGGTCAAAAATGAAAATTTCAAAAGTGCCCCAATTTCTGCTTTAAACTTTAGGTACCATCCCAAAATGTATCACTAAGGTGACAGAAGTTGATTTCGGAGCATAATTTTTGAACAGGAGCTTCAACCATTTTGTGACATAGGAGAAATTCCCTAAGCCCCAGACCATTTGATTTTGGTCAAAAATGAAAATTTCAATAGTGCCCCAATTTCTGCTTTAAACTTTAGGTACTATCCCAAAATGTATCACTAAGGTGACAGAAGGTGATTTTGGTGCATTATTTTTGAACAGGAGCTTCAACCGTTTTGTGGCATATGAGAAATTCCCTAAGCCCTGGACCTGTCGATTTTGGTCAAAAATGAAAATTTCAAAAGTGCCCCAATTTCTGCTTTAAACTTTAGGTACTATCCCAAAATGTATCACTAAGGTAACAGAAGTTGATTTCGGAGCATAATTTTTGAACAGGAGCTTCAACCGTTTTGTGGCATATGAGAAATTCCCTAAGCCCCGGATCTGTCGATTTTGGTCAAAAATGAAAATTTCAAAAGTGCCCCAATTTCTGCTTTAAACTTTAGGTACTATCCCAAAATGTATCACTAAGGTGACAGAAGTTAATTTCGGTGCATTATTTTTGAACAGGAGCTTCAACCGTTTTGTGGCATATGAGAAATTCCCTAAGCCCCAGACCGTTCGATTTTGGTCAAAAATGAAAATTTCAATAGTGCCCCAATTTCTGCTTTAAACTTTAGGTACTATCCCAAAATGTATCACTAAGGTGACAGAAGGTGATTTTGGTGCATTATTTTTGAACAGGAGCTTCAACCGTTTTGTGGCATATGAGAAATTCCCTAAGCCCTGGACCTATCGATTTTGGTCAAAAATGAAAATTTCAAAAGTGCCCCAATTTCTGCTTTAAACTTTAGGTACTATCCCAAAATGTATCACTAAGGTAACAGAAGTTGATTTTGGAGCATCATTTTTGAACAGGAGCTTCAACCGTTTTGTGGCATATGAGAAATTCCCTAAGCCCCGGACCTGTCGATTTTGGTCAAAAATGAAAATTTCAAAAGTGCCCCAATTTCTGCTTTAAACTTTAGGTACTATCCCAAAATGTATCACTAAGGTGACAGAAGTTTATTTCGGTGCATTATTTTTGAACAGGAGCTTCAACCGTTTTGTGGCATATGAGAAATTCCCTAAGCCCCGGACCTGTCGATTTTGGTCAAAAATGAAAATTTCAAAAGTGCCCCAATTTCTGCTTTAAACTTTAGGTACTATCCCAAAATGTATCACTAAGGTGAAAGAAGTTGATTTCGTAGCATCATTTTTGAACAGGAGCTTCAACCGTTTTGTGGCATATGAGAAATTCCCTAAACCCCGGACCTGTCGATTTTGGTCAAAAATTTAAATTTCAAAAGTGCCCCAATTTCTGCTTTAAACTTTAGGTACTATCCCAAAATGTATCACTAAGGTAACAGAAGTTGATTTCGGAGCATAATTTTTGAACAGGAGCTTCAACCGTTTTGTGGCATATGAGAAATTCCCTAAGCCCCGGACCTGTCGATTTTGGTCAAAAATGAAAATTTCAAAAGTGCCCCAATTTCTGCTTTAAACTTTAGGTACTATCCCAAAATGTATCACTAAGGTGACAGAAGTTGATTTCGGTGCATTATTTTTGAACAGGAGCTTCAACCGTTTTGTGTCATATGAGAAATTCCCTAAGCCCCGGACCTGTCGATTTTGGTCAAAAATGAAAATTTCAAAAGTGCCCCAATTTCTGCTTTAAACTTTAGGTACTTTCCCAAAATGTATCACTAAGGTGACAGAAGGTGATTTTGGTGCATTATTTTTGAACAGGAGCTTCAACCGTTTTGTGGCATATGAGAAATTCCCTAAGCCCTGGACCTGTCGATTTTGGTCAAAAATGAAAATTTCAAAAGTGCCCCAATTTCTGCTTTAAACTTTAGGTACCATCCCAAAATGTATCACTAAGGTGACAGAAGTTGATTTCGGAGCATAATTTTTGAACAGGAGCTTCAACCATTTTGTGACATAGGAGAAATTCCCTAAGCCCCAGACCGTTCGATTTTGGTCAAAAATGAAAATTTCAATAGTGCCCCAATTTCTGCTTTAAACTTTAGGTACTATCCCAAAATGTATCACTAAGGTAACAGAAGTTGATTTCGGAGCATAATTTTTGAACAGGAGCTTCAATTGTTTTGTGGCATATGAGAAATTCCCTAAGCCCCGGACCTGTCGATTTTGGTCAAAAATGAAAATTTCAAAAGTGCCCCAATTTCTGCTTTAAACTTTAGGTACTATCCCAAAATGTATCAATAATGTGACAGAAGTTGATTTCGGGGCATCATTTTTGCACAGGAGCTTCAACCGTTTTGTGGCATATGAGAAATTCCCTAAGCCCCGGACCTGTCGATTTTGGTCAAAAATGAAAATTTCAAAAGTGCCCCCATTTCTGCTTTAAACTTTAGGTACTATCCCAAAATGTATCACTAAGGTGAGAGAAGTTGATTTTGGTGCATTATTTTTAAACAAGAGCTTCAACCGTTTTGTGGAATATGAGAAATTCCCTAAGCCCTGGACCTGTTGATTTTGGTCAAAAATGAAAATTTCAAAAGTGCCCCAATTTCTGCTTTAAACTTTAGGTACTATCCCAAAATGTATCACTAAGGTGAAATAAGTTGATATCGGGGCATCATTTTTGAACAGGAGCTTCAACCGTTTTGTGGCATATGAGAAATTCCCTAAGCCCCGGACCTGTCGATTTTGGTCAAAAATGAAAATTTCAAAAGTGCCCCAATTTCTGCTTTAAACTTTAGGTACTATCCCAAAATGTATCACTAAGGTGAAATAAGTTGATTTCGGGGCATCATTTTTGAACAGGAGCTTCAACCGTTTTGTGGCAAATGAGAAATTCCCTAAGCCCCGGACCTGTCGATTTTGGTCAAAAATGAAAATTTCAAAAGTGCCCCAATTTCTGCTTTAAACTTTAGGTACCATCCCTAAATGTATCACTAAGGTGAAAGAAGTTGATTTCGTAGCATCATTTTTTAACAGGAACTTCAACCGTTTTGTGGCATATGAGAAATTCCCTAAGCCCCGGACCTGTCGATTTTGGTCAAAAATGAAAATTTCAAAAGTGCCCCAATTTCTGCTTTAAACTTTAGGTACTATCCCAAAATGTATCACTAAGGTGACAGAAGGTGATTTTGGTGCATTATTTTTGAACAGGAGCTTCAACCGTTTTGTGGCATATGAGAAATTCCCTAAGCCCTGGACCTGTCGATTTTGGTCAAAAATGAAAATTTCAAAAGTGCCCCAATTTCTGCTTTAAACTTTAGGTACCATCCCAAAATGTATCACTAAGGTGACAGAAGTTGATTTCGGAGCATAATTTTTGAACAGGAGCTTCAACCATTTTGTGACATAGGAGAAATTCCCTAAGCCCCAGACCATTTGATTTTGGTCAAAAATGAAAATTTCAATAGTGCCCCAATTTCTGCTTTAAACTTTAGGTACTATCCCAAAATGTATCACTAAGGTGACAGAAGGTGATTTTGGTGCATTATTTTTGAACAGGAGCTTCAACCGTTTTGTGGCATATGAGAAATTCCCTAAGCCCTGGACCTGTCGATTTTGGTCAAAAATGAAAATTTCAAAAGTGCCCCAATTTCTGCTTTAAACTTTAGGTACTATCCCAAAATGTATCACTAAGGTAACAGAAGTTGATTTCGGAGCATAATTTTTGAACAGGAGCTTCAACCGTTTTGTGGCATATGAGAAATTCCCTAAGCCCCGGATCTGTCGATTTTGGTCAAAAATGAAAATTTCAAAAGTGCCCCAATTTCTGCTTTAAACTTTAGGTACTATCCCAAAATGTATCACTAAGGTGACAGAAGTTAATTTCGGTGCATTATTTTTGAACAGGAGCTTCAACCGTTTTGTGGCATATGAGAAATTCCCTAAGCCCCGGACCTGTCGATTTTGGTCAAAAATGAAAATTTCAAAAGTGCCCCAATTTCTGCTTTAAACTTTAGGTACTATCCCAAAATGTATCACTAAGGTGACAGAAGTTGATTTCGGTGCATTATTTTTAAACAGGAGCTTCAACCGTTTTGTGGCATATGAGAAATTCCCTAAGCCCCGGACCTGTCGATTTTGGTCAAAAATGAAAATTTCAATAGTGCCCCAATTTCTGCTTTAAACTTTAGGTACTTTCCCAAAATGTATCACTAAGGTGACAGAAGGTGATTTTGGTGCATTATTTTTGAACAGGAGCTTCAACCGTTTTGTGGCATATGAGAAATTCCCTAAGCCCTGGACCTGTCGATTTTGGTCAAAAATGAAAATTTCAAAAGTGCCCCAATTTCTGCTTTAAACTTTAGGTACCATCCCAAAATGTATCACTAAGGTGACAGAAGTTGATTTCGGAGCATAATTTTTGAACAGGAGCTTCAACCATTTTGTGACATAGGAGAAATTCCCTAAGCCCCAGACCGTTCGATTTTGGTCAAAAATGAAAATTTCAATAGTGCCCCAATTTCTGCTTTAAACTTTAGGTACTATCCCAAAATGTATCACTAAGGTAACAGAAGTTGATTTCGGAGCATAATTTTTGAACAGGAGCTTCAATTGTTTTGTGGCATATGAGAAATTCCCTAAGCCCCGGACCTGTCGATTTTGGTCAAAAATGAAAATTTCAAAAGTGCCCCAATTTCTGCTTTAAACTTTAGGTACTATCCCAAAATGTATCACTAAGGTGACAGAAGTTGATTTCGGGGCATCATTTTTGAACAGGAGCTTCAACCGTTTTGTGGCATATGAGAAATTCCCTAAGCCCCGGACCTGTCGATTTTGGTCAAAAATGAAAATTTCAAAAGTGCCCCAATTTCTGCTTTAAACTTTAGGTACTATCCCAAAATGTATCACTAAGGTGAGAGAAGTTGATTTTGGTGCATTATTTTTAAACAAGAGCTTCAACCGTTTTGTGGAATATGAGAAATTCCCTAAGCCCTGGACCTGTTGATTTTGGTCAAAAATGAAAATTTCAAAAGTGCCCCAATTTCTGCTTTAAACTTTAGGTACTATCCCAAAATGTATCACTAAGGTGAAATAAGTTGATATCGGGGCATCATTTTTGAACAGGAGCTTCAACCGTTTTGTGGCATATGAGAAATTCCCTAAGCCCCGGACCTGTCGATTTTGGTCAAAAATGAAAATTTCAAAAGTGCCCCAATTTCTGCTTAAAACTTTAGGTACTATCCCAAAATGTATCACTAAGGTGAAAGAAGTTGATTTCGTAGCATCATTTTTGAACAGGAACTTCAACCGTTTTGTGGCATATGAGAAATTCCCTAAGCCCCGGACCTGTCGATTTTGATCAAAAATGAAAATTTCAAAAGTGCCCCAATTTCTGCTTTAAACTTTAGGTACTATCCCAAAATGTATCACTAAGGTGAAATAAGTTGATTTCGGGGCATCATTTTTGAACAGGAGCTTCAACCGTTTTGTGGCATATGAGAAATTCCCTAAACCCCGGACCTGTCGATTTTGGTCAAAAATTAAAATTTCAAAAGTGCCCCAATTTCTGCTTTAAACTTTAGGTACTATCCCAAAATATATCACTAAGGTAACAGAAGTTGATTTCGGAGCATAATTTTTGAACAGGAGCTTCAACCGTTTTGTGGCATATGAGAAATTCCCTAAGCCCCGGACCTGTCGATTTTGGTCAAAAATGAATATTTCAAAAGTGCCCCAATTTCTGCTTTAAACTTTAGGTACTATCCCAAAATGTATCACTAAGGTGACAGAAGTTGATTTCGGTGCATTATTTTTGAACAGGAGCTTCAACCGTTTTGTGTCATATGAGAAATTCCCTAAGCCCCGGACCTGTCGATTTTGGTCAAAAATGAACATTTCAAAAGTGCCCCAATTTCTGCTTTAAACTTTAGGTACTATCCCAAAATGTATCACTAAGGTGACAGAAGTTTATTTCGTTGCATTATTTTTGAACAGGAGCTTCAACCGTTTTGTGGCATATGAGAAATTCCCTAAGCCCCGGACCTGTCGATTTTGGTCAAAAATGAAAATTTCAAAAGTGCCCCAATTTCTGCTTTAAACTTTAGGTACTATCCCAAAATGTATCACTAAGGTGATAGAAGTTGATTTCGGTGCATTATTTTTAAACAGGAGCTTCAACTGTTTTGTGGCATATGAGAAATTCCCTAAGCCCCGGACCTGTCGATTTTGGTCAAAAATGAAAATTTCAAAAGTGCCCCAATTTCTGCTTTAAACTTTAGGTACTATCCCAAAATGTATCACTAAGGTGACAGAAGTTGATTTCGGTGCATTATTTTTGAACAGGAGCTTCAACCGTTTTGTGTCATATGAGAAATTCCCTAAGCCCCGGACCTGTCGATTTTGGTCAAAAATGAAAATTTCAAAAGTGCCCCAATTTCTGCTTTAAACTTTAGGTACTATCCCAAAATGTATCACTAAGGTGACAGAAGTTTATTTCGGTGCATTATTTTTGAACAGGAGCTTCAACCGTTTTGTGGCATATGAGAAATTCCCTAAGCCCCGGACCTGTCGATTTTGGTCAAAAATGAAAATTTCAAAAGTGCCCCAATTTCTGCTTTAAACTTTAGGTACTATCCCAAAATGTATCACTAAGGTGATAGAAGTTGATTTCGGTGCATTATTTTTAAACAGGAGCTTCAACTGTTTTGTGGCATATGAGAAATTCCCTAAGCCCCGGACCTGTCGATTTTGGTCAAAAATGAAAATTTCAAAAGTGCCCCAATTTCTGCTTTAAACTTTAGGTACTATCCCAAAATGTATCACTAAGGTGACAGAAGTTGATTTCGGGGCATCATTTTTGAACAGGAGCTTCAACCGTTTTGTGGCATATGAGAAATTCCCTAAGCCCCGGACCTGTCGATTTTGGTCAAAAATGAAAATTTCAAAAGTGCCCCAATTTCTGCTTTAAACTTTAGGTACTATCCCAAAATGTATCACTAAGGTGAGAGAAGTTGATTTTGGTGCATTATTTTTAAACAAGAGCTTCAACCGTTTTGTGGAATATGAGAAATTCCCTAAGCCCTGGACCTGTTGATTTTGGTCAAAAATGAAAATTTCAAAAGTGCCCCAATTTCTGCTTTAAACTTTAGGTACTATCCCAAAATGTATCACTAAGGTGAAATAAGTTGATATCGGGGCATCATTTTTGAACAGGAGCTTCAACCGTTTTGTGGCATATGAGAAATTCCCTAAGCCCCGGACCTGTCGATTTTGGTCAAAAATGAAAATTTCAAAAGTGCCCCAATTTCTGCTTTAAACTTTAGGTACTATCCCAAAATGTATCACTAAGGTGACAGAAGTTGATTTCGGTGCATTATTTTTAAACAGGAGCTTCAACCGTTTTGTGGCATATGAGAAATTCCCTAAGCCCCGGACCTGTCGATTTTGGTCAAAAATGAAAATTTCAATAGTGCCCCAATTTCTGCTTTAAACTTTAGGTACTTTCCCAAAATGTATCACTAAGGTGACAGAAGGTGATTTTGGTGCATTATTTTTGAACAGGAGCTTCAACCGTTTTGTGGCATATGAGAAATTCCCTAAGCCCTGGACCTGTCGATTTTGGTCAAAAATGAAAATTTCAAAAGTGCCCCAATTTCTGCTTTAAACTTTAGGTACCATCCCAAAATGTATCACTAAGGTGACAGAAGTTGATTTCGGAGCATAATTTTTGAACAGGAGCTTCAACCATTTTGTGACATAGGAGAAATTCCCTAAGCCCCAGACCGTTCGATTTTGGTCAAAAATGAAAATTTCAATAGTGCCCCAATTTCTGCTTTAAACTTTAGGTACTATCCCAAAATGTATCACTAAGGTAACAGAAGTTGATTTCGGAGCATATTTTTTGAACAGGAGCTTCAATTGTTTTGTGGCATATGAGAAATTCCCTAAGCCCCGGACCTGTCGATTTTGGTCAAAAATGAAAATTTCAAAAGTGCCCCAATTTCTGCTTTAAACTTTAGGTACTATCCCAAAATGTATCACTAAGGTGACAGAAGTTGATTTCGGGGCATCATTTTTGAACAGGAGCTTCAACCGTTTTGTGGCATATGAGAAATTCCCTAAGCCCCGGACCTGTCGATTTTGGTCAAAAATGAAAATTTCAAAAGTGCCCCAATTTCTGCTTTAAACTTTAGGTACTATCCCAAAATGTATCACTAAGGTGAGAGAAGTTGATTTTGGTGCATTATTTTTAAACAAGAGCTTCAACCGTTTTGTGGAATATGAGAAATTCCCTAAGCCCTGGACCTGTTGATTTTGGTCAAAAATGAAAATTTCAAAAGTGCCCCAATTTCTGCTTTAAACTTTAGGTACTATCCCAAAATGTATCACTAAGGTGAAATAAGTTGATATCGGGGCATCATTTTTGAACAGGAGCTTCAACCGTTTTGTGGCATATGAGAAATTCCCTAAGCCCCGGACCTGTCGATTTTGGTCAAAAATGAAAATTTCAAAAGTGCCCCAATTTCTGCTTTAAACTTTAGGTACTATCCCAAAATGTATCACTAAGGTGAAATAAGTTGATTTCGGGGCATCATTTTTGAACAGGAGCTTCAACCGTTTTGTGGCAAATGAGAAATTCCCTAAGCCCCGGACCTGTCGATTTTGGTCAAAAATGAAAATTTCAAAAGTGCCCCAATTTCTGCTTTAAACTTTAGGTACCATCCCTAAATGTATCACTAAGGTGAAATAAGTTGATTTCGGGGCATCATTTTTGAACAGGAGCTTCAACCGTTTTGTGGCATATGAGAAATTCCCTAAACCCCGGACCTGTCGATTTTGGTCAAAAATTAAAATTTCAAAAGTGCCCCAATTTCTGCTTTAAACTTTAGGTACTATCCCAAAATATATCACTAAGGTAACAGAAGTTGATTTCGGAGCATAATTTTTGAACAGGAGCTTCAACCGTTTTGTGGCATATGAGAAATTCCCTAAGCCCCGGACCTGTCGATTTTGGTCAAAAATGAATATTTCAAAAGTGCCCCAATTTCTGCTTTAAACTTTAGGTACTATCCCAAAATGTATCACTAAGGTGACAGAAGTTGATTTCGGTGCATTATTTTTGAACAGGAGCTTCAACCGTTTTGTGTCATATGAGAAATTCCCTAAGCCCCGGACCTGTCGATTTTGGTCAAAAATGAAAATTTCAAAAGTGCCCCAATTTCTGCTTTAAACTTTAGGTACTATCCCAAAATGTATCACTAAGGTGACAGAAGGTGATTTTGGTGCATTATTTTTGAACAGGAGCTTCAACCGTTTTGTGGCATATGAGAAATTCCCTAAGCCCTGGACCTGTCGATTTTGGTCAAAAATGAAAATTTCAAAAGTGCCCCAATTTCTGCTTTAAACTTTAGGTACCATCCCAAAATGTATCACTAAGGTGACAGAAGTTGATTTCGGAGCATAATTTTTGAACAGGAGCTTCAACCATTTTGTGACATAGGAGAAATTCCCTAAGCCCCAGACCATTTGATTTTGGTCAAAAATGAAAATTTCAATAGTGCCCCAATTTCTGCTTTAAACTTTAGGTACTATCCCAAAATGTATCACTAAGGTGACAGAAGGTGATTTTGGTGCATTATTTTTGAACAGGAGCTTCAACCGTTTTGTGGCATATGAGAAATTCCCTAAGCCCCGGACCTGTCGATTTTGGTCAAAAATGAAAATTTCAAAAGTGCCCCAATTTCTGCTTTAAACTTTAGGTACTATCCCAAAATGTATCACTAAGGTGAAATAAGTTGATATCGGGGCATCATTTTTGAACAGGAGCTTCAACCGTTTTGTGGCATATGAGAAATTCCCTAAGCCCCGGACCTGTCGATTTTGGTCAAAAATGAAAATTTCAAAAGTGCCCCAATTTCTGCTTTAAACTTTAGGTACTATCCCAAAATGTATCACTAAGGTGAAATAAGTTGATTTCGGGGCATCATTTTTGAACAGGAGCTTCAACCGTTTTGTGGCAAATGAGAAATTCCCTAAGCCCCAGACCTGTCGATTTTGGTCAAAAATGAAAATTTCAAAAGTGCCCCAATTTCTGCTTTAAACTTTAGGTACCATCCCTAAATGTATCACTAAGGTGAAAGAATTTGATTTCGTAGCATCATTTTTGAACAGGAACTTCAACCGTTTTGTGGCATATGAGAAATTCCCTAAGCCCCGGACCTGTCGATTTTGATCAAAAATGAAAATTTCAAAAGTGCCCCAATTTCTGCTTTAAACTTTAGGTACTATCCCAAAATGTATCACTAAGGTGAAATAAGTTGATTTCGGGGCATCATTTTTGAACAGGAGCTTCAACCGTTTTGTGGCATATGAGAAATTCCCTAAACCCCGGACCTGTCGATTTTGGTCAAAAATTAAAATTTCAAAAGTGCCCCAATTTCTGCTTTAAACTTTAGGTACTATCCCAAAATATATCACTAAGGTAACAGAAGTTGATTTCGGAGCATAATTTTTGAACAGGAGCTTCAACCGTTTTGTGGCATATGAGAAATTCCCTAAGCCCCGGACCTGTCGATTTTGGTCAAAAATGAATATTTCAAAAGTGCCCCAATTTCTGCTTTAAACTTTAGGTACTATCCCAAAATGTATCACTAAGGTGACAGAAGTTGATTTCGGTGCATTATTTTTGAACAGGAGCTTCAACCGTTTTGTGTCATATGAGAAATTCCCTAAGCCCCGGACCTGTCGATTTTGGTCAAAAATGAAAATTTCAAAAGTGCCCCAATTTCTGCTTTAAACTTTAGGTACTATCCCAAAATGTATCACTAAGGTGACAGAAGGTGATTTTGGTGCATTATTTTTGAACAGGAGCTTCAACCGTTTTGTGGCATATGAGAAATTCCCTAAGCCCTGGACCTGTCGATTTTGGTCAAAAATGAAAATTTCAAAAGTGCCCCAATTTCTGCTTTAAACTTTAGGTACCATCCCAAAATGTATCACTAAGGTGACAGAAGTTGATTTCGGAGCATAATTTTTGAACAGGAGCTTCAACCATTTTGTGACATAGGAGAAATTCCCTAAGCCCCAGACCATTTGATTTTGGTCAAAAATGAAAATTTCAATAGTGCCCCAATTTCTGCTTTAAACTTTAGGTACTATCCCAAAATGTATCACTAAGGTGACAGAAGGTGATTTTGGTGCATTATTTTTGAACAGGAGCTTCAACCGTTTTGTGGCATATGAGAAATTCCCTAAGCCCTGGACCTGTCGATTTTGGTCAAAAATGAAAATTTCAAAAGTGCCCCAATTTCTGCTTTAAACTTTAGGTACTATCCCAAAATGTATCACTAAGGTAACAGAAGTTGATTTCGGAGCATAATTTTTGAACAGGAGCTTCAACCGTTTTGTGGCATATGAGAAATTCCCTAAGCCCCGGACCTGTCGATTTTGGTCAAAAATGAAAATTTCAAAAGTGCCCCAATTTCTGCTTTAAACTTTAGGTACTATCCCAAAATGTATCACTAAGGTGACAGAAGTTTATTTCGGTGCATTATTTTTGAACAGGAGCTTCAACCGTTTTGTGGCATATGAGAAATTCCCTAAGCCCCGGACCTGTCGATTTTGGTCAAAAATGAAAATTTCAAAAGTGCCCCAATTTCTGCTTTAAACTTTAGGTACTATCCCAAAATGTATCACTAAGGTGACAGAAGTTGATTTCGGGGCATCATTTTTGAACAGGAGCTTCAACCGTTTTGTGGCATATGAGAAATTCCCTAAGCCCCGGACCTGTCGATTTTGGTCAAAAATGAAAATTTCAAAAGTGCCCCAATTTCTGCTTTAAACTTTAGGTACTATCCCAAAATGTATCACTAAGGTGAGAGAAGTTGATTTTGGTGCATTATTTTTAAACAAGAGCTTCAACCGTTTTGTGGAATATGAGAAATTCCCTAAGCCCTGGACCTGTTGATTTTGGTCAAAAATGAAAATTTCAAAAGTGCCCCAATTTCTGCTTTAAACTTTAGGTACTATCCCAAAATGTATCACTAAGGTGAAATAAGTTGATATCGGGGCATCATTTTTGAACAGGAGCTTCAACCGTTTTGTGGCATATGAGAAATTCCCTAAGCCCCGGACCTGTCGATTTTGGTCAAAAATGAAAATTTCAAAAGTGCCCCAATTTCTGCTTTAAACTTTAGGTACTATCCCAAAATGTATCACTAAGGTGAAATAAGTTGATTTCGGGGCATCATTTTTGAACAGGAGCTTCAACCGTTTTGTGGCAAATGAGAAATTCCCTAAGCCCCGGACCTGTCGATTTTGGTCAAAAATGAAAATTTCAAAAGTGCCCCAATTTCTGCTTTAAACTTTAGGTACCATCCCTAAATGTATCACTAAGGTGAAAGAAGTTGATTTCGTAGCATCATTTTTGAACAGGAACTTCAACCGTTTTGTGGCATATGAGAAATTCCCTAAGCCCCGGACCTGTCGATTTTGATCAAAAATGAAAATTTCAAAAGTGCCCCAATTTCTGCTTTAAACTTTAGGTACTATCCCAAAATGTATCACTAAGGTGAAATAAGTTGATTTCGGGGCATCATTTTTGAACAGGAGCTTCAACCGTTTTGTGGCATATGAGAAATTCCCTAAACCCCGGACCTGTCGATTTTGGTCAAAAATTAAAATTTCAAAAGTGCCCCAATTTCTGCTTTAAACTTTAGGTACTATCCCAAAATATATCACTAAGGTAACAGAAGTTGATTTCGGAGCATAATTTTTGAACAGGAGCTTCAACCGTTTTGTGGCATATGAGAAATTCCCTAAGCCCCGGACCTGTCGATTTTGGTCAAAAATGAATATTTCAAAAGTGCCCCAATTTCTGCTTTAAACTTTAGGTACCATCCCTAAATGTATCACTAAGGTGAAAGAAGTTGATTTCGTAGCATCATTTTTGAACAGGAACTTCAACCGTTTTGTGGCATATGAGAAATTCCCTAAGCCCCGGACCTGTCGATTTTGGTCAAAAATTAAAATTTCAAAAGTGCCCCAATTTCTGCTTTAAACTTTAGGTACCATCCCAAAATGTATCACTAAGGTGACAGAAGTTGATTTCGGAGCATAATTTTTGAACAGGAGCTTCAACCATTTTGTGACATAGGAGAAATTCCCTAAGCCCCAGACCATTTGATTTTGGTCAAAAATGAAAATTTCAATAGTGCCCCAATTTCTGCTTTAAACTTTAGGTACTATCCCAAAATGTATCACTAAGGTGACAGAAGGTGATTTTGGTGCATTATTTTTGAACAGGAGCTTCAACCGTTTTGTTGCATATGAGAAATTCCCTAAGCCCTGGACCTGTCGATTTTGGTCAAAAATGAAAATTTCAAAAGTGCCCCAATTTCTGCTTTAAACTTTAGGTACTATCCCAAAATGTATCACTAAGGTAACAGAAGTTGATTTCGGAGCATAATTTTTGAACAGGAGCTTCAACCGTTTTGTGGCATATGAGAAATTCCCTAAGCCCCGGACCTGTCGATTTTGGTCAAAAATGAAAATTTCAAAAGTGCCCCAATTTCTGCTTTAAACTTTAGGTACTATCCCAAAATGTATCACTAAGGTGACAGAAGTTTATTTCGGTGCATTATTTTTGAACAGGAGCTTCAACCGTTTTGTGGCATAGGAGAAATTCCCTAAGCCCCGGACCTGTCGATTTTGGTCAAAAATGAAAATTTCAAAAGTGCCCCAATTTCTGCTTAAAACTTTAGGTACTATCCCAAAATGTATCACTAAGGTGATAGAAGTTGATTTCGGTGCATTATTTTTAAACAGGAGCTTCAACCGTTTTGTGGCATATGAGACATTCCCTAAGCCCCGGACCTGTCGATTTTGGTCAAAAATGAAAATTTCAAAAGTGCCCCAATTTCTGCTTTAAACTTTAGGTACTATCCCAAAATGTATCACTAAGGTAACAGAAGTTGATTTCGGAGCATCATTTTTGAACAGGAGCTTCAACCGTTTTGTGGCATTTGAGAAATTCCCTAAGCCCCGGACCTGTCGATTTTGGTCAAAAATGAAAATTTCAAAAGTGCCCCAATTTCTACTTTAAACTTTAGGTACTATCCCAAAATGTATCACTAAGGTGACAGAAGTTGATTTCGGTGCATCATTTTTGAACAAGAGCTTCAACCGTTTTGTGGCATATGAGTAATTCCCTAATCCCCGGACCTGTCGATTTTGGTCAAAAATGAAAATTTCAAAAGTGCCCCAATTTCTGCTTTAAACTTTAGGTACTTTCCCAAAATGTATCACTAAGGTGACAGAAGTTGATTTCGGTGCATTATTTTTAAACAGGAGCTTCAACCGTTTTGTGGCATTTGAGAAATTCCCTAAGCCCCGGACCTGTCGATTTTGGTCAGAAATGAAAATTTCAAAAGTGCCCCAATTTCTGCTTTAAACTTTAGGTACTATCCCAAAATGTATCACTAAGGTGAAATAAGTTGATTTCGGGGCATCATTTTTGAACAGGAGCTTCAACCGTTTTGTGGCAAATGAGAAATTCCCTAAGCCCCGGACCTGTCGATTTTGGTCAAAAATGAAAATTTCAAAAGTACCCCAATTTCTGCTTTAAACTTTAGGTACCATCCCTAAATGTATCACTAAGGTGAAATAAGTTGATTTCGGGGCATCATTTTTGAACAGGAGCTTCAACCGTTTTGTGGCATATGAGAAATTCCCTAAACCCCGGACCTGTCGATTTTGGTCAAAAATTAAAATTTCAAAAGTGCCCCAATTTCTGCTTTAAACTTTAGGTACTATCCCAAAATATATCACTAAGGTAACAGAAGTTGATTTCGGAGCATAATTTTTGAACAGGAGCTTCAACCGTTTTGTGGCATATGAGAAATTCCCTAAGCCCCGGACCTGTCGATTTTGGTCAAAAATGAATATTTCAAAAGTGCCCCAATTTCTGCTTTAAACTTTAGGTACCATCCCTAAATGTATCACTAAGGTGAAAGAAGTTGATTTCGTAGCATCATTTTTGAACAGGAACTTCAACCGTTTTGTAGCATATGAGAAATTCCCTAAGCCCCGGACCTGTCGATTTTGATCAAAAATGAAAATTTCAAAAGTGCCCCAATTTCTGCTTTAAACTTTAGGTACTATCCCAAAATGTATCACTAAGGTGAAATAAGTTGATTTCGGGGCATCATTTTTGAACAGGAGCTTCAACCGTTTTGTGGCATATGAGAAATTCCCTAAACCCCGGACCTGTCGATTTTGGTCAAAAATTAAAATTTCAAAAGTGCCCCAATTTCTGCTTTAAACTTTAGGTACTATCCCAAAATATATCACTAAGGTAACAGAAGTTGATTTCGGAGCATAATTTTTGAACAGGAGCTTCAACCGTTTTGTGGCATATGAGAAATTCCCTAAGCCCCGGACCTGTCGATTTTGGTCAAAAATGAATATTTCAAAAGTGCCCCAATTTCTGCTTTAAACTTTAGGTACTATCCCAAAATGTATCACTAAGGTGACAGAAGTTGATTTCGGTGCATTATTTTTGAACAGGAGCTTCAACCGTTTTGTGTCATATGAGAAATTCCCTAAGCCCCGGACCTGTCGATTTTGGTCAAAAATGAAAATTTCAAAAGTGCCCCAATTTCTGCTTTAAACTTTAGGTACTATCCCAAAATGTATCACTAAGGTGACAGAAGGTGATTTTGGTGCATTATTTTTGAACAGGAGCTTCAACCGTTTTGTGGCATATGAGAAATTCCCTAAGCCCTGGACCTGTCGATTTTGGTCAAAAATGAAAATTTCAAAAGTGCCCCAATTTCTGCTTTAAACTTTAGGTACCATCCCAAAATGTATCACTAAGGTGACAGAAGTTGATTTCGGAGCATAATTTTTGAACAGGAGCTTCAACCATTTTGTGACATAGGAGAAATTCCCTAAGCCCCAGACCATTTGATTTTGGTCAAAAATGAAAATTTCAATAGTGCCCCAATTTCTGCTTTAAACTTTAGGTACTATCCCAAAATGTATCACTAAGGTGACAGAAGGTGATTTTGGTGCATTATTTTTGAACAGGAGCTTCAACCGTTTTGTGGCATATGAGAAATTCCCTAAGCCCTGGACCTGTCGATTTTGGTCAAAAATGAAAATTTCAAAAGTGCCCCAATTTCTGCTTTAAACTTTAGGTACTATCCCAAAATGTATCACTAAGGTAACAGAAGTTGATTTCGGAGCATAATTTTTGAACAGGAGCTTCAACCGTTTTGTGGCATATGAGAAATTCCCTAAGCCCCGGACCTGTCGATTTTGGTCAAAAATGAAAATTTCAAAAGTGCCCCAATTTCTGCTTTAAACTTTAGGTACTATCCCAAAATGTATCACTAAGGTGACAGAAGTTTATTTCGGTGCATTATTTTTGAACAGGAGCTTCAACCGTTTTGTGGCATATGAGAAATTCCCTAAGCCCCGGACCTGTCGATTTTGGTCAAAAATGAAAATTTCAAAAGTGCCCCAATTTCTGCTTTAAACTTTAGGTACTATCCCAAAATGTATCACTAAGGTGACAGAAGTTGATTTCGGGGCATCATTTTTGAACAGGAGCTTCAACCGTTTTGTGGCATATGAGAAATTCCCTAAGCCCCGGACCTGTCGATTTTGGTCAAAAATGAAAATTTCAAAAGTGCCCCAATTTCTGCTTTAAACTTTAGGTACTATCCCAAAATGTATCACTAAGGTGAGAGAAGTTGATTTTGGTGCATTATTTTTAAACAAGAGCTTCAACCGTTTTGTGGAATATGAGAAATTCCCTAAGCCCTGGACCTGTTGATTTTGGTCAAAAATGAAAATTTCAAAAGTGCCCCAATTTCTGCTTTAAACTTTAGGTACTATCCCAAAATGTATCACTAAGGTGAAATAAGTTGATATCGGGGCATCATTTTTGAACAGGAGCTTCAACCGTTTTGTGGCATATGAGAAATTCCCTAAGCCCCGGACCTGTCGATTTTGGTCAAAAATGAAAATTTCAAAAGTGCCCCAATTTCTGCTTTAAACTTTAGGTACCATCCCTAAATGTATCACTAAGGTGAAAGAAGTTGATTTCGTAGCATCATTTTTGAACAGGAACTTCAACCGTTTTGTGGCATATGAGAAATTCCCTAAGCCCCGGACCTGTCGATTTTGATCAAAAATGAAAATTTCAAAAGTGCCCCAATTTCTGCTTTAAACTTTAGGTACTATCCCAAAATGTATCACTAAGGTGAAAAAAGTTGATTTCGGGGCATCATTTTTGAACAGGAGCTTCAACCGTTTTGTGGCATATGAGAAATTCCCTAAACCCCGGACCTGTCGATTTTGGTCAAAAATTAAAATTTCAAAAGTGCCCCAATTTCTGCTTTAAACTTTAGGTACTATCCCAAAATATATCACTAAGGTAACAGAAGTTGATTTCGGAGCATAATTTTTGAACAGGAGCTTCAACCGTTTTGTGGCATATGAGAAATTCCCTAAGCCCTGGACCTGTCGATTTTGGTCAAAAATGAAAATTTCAAAAGTGCCCCAATTTCTGCTTTAAACTTTAGGTACTATCCCAAAATGTATCACTAAGGTGATAGAAGTTGATTTCGGTGCATTATTTTTAAACAGGAGCTTCAACTGTTTTGTGGCATATGAGAAATTCCCTAAGCCCCGGACCTGTCGATTTTGGTCAAAAATGAAAATTTCAAAAGTGCCCCAATTTCTGCTTTAAACTTTAGGTACTATCCCAAAATGTATCACTAAGGTGACAGAAGTTGATTTCGGGGCATCATTTTTGAACAGGATCTTCAACCGTTTTGTGGCATATGAGAAATTCCCTAAGCCCTGGACCTGTCGATTTTGGTCAAAAATGAAAATTTCAAAAGTGCCCCAATTTCTGCTTTAAACTTTAGGTACTATCCCAAAATGTATCACTAAGGTGAGAGAAGTTGATTTTGGTGCATTATTTTTAAACAAGAGCTTCAACCGTTTTGTGGAATATGAGAAATTCCCTAAGCCCTGGACCTGTTGATTTTGGTCAAAAATGAAAATTTCAAAAGTGCCCCAATTTCTGCTTTAAACTTTAGGTACTATCCCAAAATGTATCACTAAGGTGAAATAAGTTGATATCGGGGCATCATTTTTGAACAGGAGCTTCAACCGTTTTGTGGCATATGAGAAATTCCCTAAGCCCCGGACCTGTCGATTTTGGTCAAAAATGAAAATTTCAAAAGTGCCCCAATTTCTGCTTTAAACTTTAGGTACTATCCCAAAATGTATCACTAAGGTGAAATAAGTTGATTTCGGGGCATCATTTTTGAACAGGAGCTTCAACCGTTTTGTGGCAAATGAGAAATTCCCTAAGCCCCGGACCTGTCGATTTTGGTCAAAAATGAAAATTTCAAAAGTGCCCCAATTTCTGCTTTAAACTTTAGGTACCATCCCTAAATGTATCACTAAGGTGAAAGAAGTTGATTTCGTAGCATCATTTTTGAACAGGAACTTCAACCGTTTTGTGGCATATGAGAAATTCCCTAAGCCCCGGACCTGTCGATTTTGATCAAAAATGAAAATTTCAAAAGTGCCCCAATTTCTGCTTTAAACTTTAGGTACTATCCCAAAATGTATCACTAAGGTGAAATAAGTTGATTTCGGGGCATCATTTTTGAACAGGAGCTTCAACCGTTTTGTGGCATATGAGAAATTCCCTAAACCCCGGACCTGTCGATTTTGGTCAAAAATTAAAATTTCAAAAGTGCCCCAATTTCTGCTTTAAACTTTAGGTACTATCCCAAAATATATCACTAAGGTAACAGAAGTTGATTTCGGAGCATAATTTTTGAACAGGAGCTTCAACCGTTTTGTGGCATATGAGAAATTCCCTAAGCCCCGGACCTGTCGATTTTGGTCAAAAATGAATATTTCAAAAGTGCCCCAATTTCTGCTTTAAACTTTAGGTACCATCCCTAAATGTATCACTAAGGTGAAAGAAGTTGATTTCGTAGCATCATTTTTGAACAGGAACTTCAACCGTTTTGTGGCATATGAGAAATTCCCTAAGCCCCGGACCTGTCGATTTTGGTCAAAAATGAAAATTTCAAAAGTGCCCCAATTTCTGCTTTAAACTTTAGGTACTATCCCAAAATGTATCACTAAGGTGACAGAAGTTTATTTCGGTGCATTATTTTTGAACAGGAGCTTCAACCGTTTTGTGGCATAGGAGAAATTCCCTAAGCCCCGGACCTGTCGATTTTGGTCAAAAATGAAAATTTCAAAAGTGCCCCAATTTCTGCTTAAAACTTTAGGTACTATCCCAAAATGTATCACTAAGGTGATAGAAGTTGATTTCGGTGCATTATTTTTAAACAGGAGCTTCAACCGTTTTGTGGCATATGAGACATTCCCTAAGCCCCGGACCTGTCGATTTTGGTCAAAAATGAAAATTTCAAAAGTGCCCCAATTTCTGCTTTAAACTTTAGGTACTATCCCAAAATGTATCACTAAGGTAACAGAAGTTGATTTCGGAGCATCATTTTTGAACAGGAGCTTCAACCGTTTTGTGGCATTTGAGAAATTCCCTAAGCCCCGGACCTGTCGATTTTGGTCAAAAATGAAAATTTCAAAAGTGCCCCAATTTCTACTTTAAACTTTAGGTACTATCCCAAAATGTATCACTAAGGTGACAGAAGTTGATTTCGGTGCATCATTTTTGAACAAGAGCTTCAACCGTTTTGTGGCATATGAGTAATTCCCTAATCCCCGGACCTGTCGATTTTGGTCAAAAATGAAAATTTCAAAAGTGCCCCAATTTCTGCTTTAAACTTTAGGTACTTTCCCAAAATGTATCACTAAGGTGACAGAAGTTGATTTCGGTGCATTATTTTTAAACAGGAGCTTCAACCGTTTTGTGGCATTTGAGAAATTCCCTAAGCCCCGGACCTGTCGATTTTGGTCAGAAATGAAAATTTCAAAAGTGCCCCAATTTCTGCTTTAAACTTTAGGTACTATCCCAAAATGTATCACTAAGGTGAAATAAGTTGATTTCGGGGCATCATTTTTGAACAGGAGCTTCAACCGTTTTGTGGCAAATGAGAAATTCCCTAAGCCCCGGACCTGTCGATTTTGGTCAAAAATGAAAATTTCAAAAGTGCCCCAATTTCTGCTTTAAACTTTAGGTACCATCCCTAAATGTATCACTAAGGTGAAAGAAGTTGATTTCGTAGCATCATTTTTGAACAGGAACTTCAACCGTTTTGTGGCATATGAGAAATTCCCTAAGCCCCGGACCTGTCGATTTTGATCAAAAATGAAAATTTCAAAAGTGCCCCAATTTCTGCTTTAAACTTTAGGTACTATCCCAAAATGTATCACTAAGGTGAAATAAGTTGATTTCGGGGCATCATTTTTGAACAGGAGCTTCAACCGTTTTGTGGCATATGAGAAATTCCCTAAACCCCGGACCTGTCGATTTTGGTCAAAAATTAAAATTTCAAAAGTGCCCCAATTTCTGCTATAAACTTTAGGTACTATCCCAAAATATATCACTAAGGTAACAGAAGTTGATTTCGGAGCATAATTTTTGAACAGGAGCTTCAACCGTTTTGTGGCATATGAGAAATTCCCTAAGCCCCGGACCTGTCGATTTTGGTCAAAAATGAATATTTCAAAAGTGCCCCAATTTCTGCTTTAAACTTTAGGTACCATCCCTAAATGTATCACTAAGGTGAAAGAAGTTGATTTCGTAGCATCATTTTTGAACAGGAACTTCAACCGTTTTGTAGCATATGAGAAATTCCCTAAGCCCCGGACCTGTCGATTTTGATCAAAAATGAAAATTTCAAAAGTGCCCCAATTTCTGCTTTAAACTTTAGGTACTATCCCAAAATGTATCACTAAGGTGAAATAAGTTGATTTCGGGGCATCATTTTTGAACAGGAGCTTCAACCGTTTTGTGGCATATGAGAAATTCCCTAAACCCCGGACCTGTCGATTTTGGTCAAAAATTAAAATTTCAAAAGTGCCCCAATTTCTGCTTTAAACTTTAGGTACTATCCCAAAATATATCACTAAGGTAACAGAAGTTGATTTCGGAGCATAATTTTTGAACAGGAGCTTCAACCGTTTTGTGGCATATGAGAAATTCCCTAAGCCCCGGACCTGTCGATTTTGGTCAAAAATGAATATTTCAAAAGTGCCCCAATTTCTGCTTTAAACTTTAGGTACTATCCCAAAATGTATCACTAAGGTGACAGAAGTTGATTTCGGTGCATTATTTTTGAACAGGAGCTTCAACCGTTTTGTGTCATATGAGAAATTCCCTAAGCCCCGGACCTGTCGATTTTGGTCAAAAATGAAAATTTCAAAAGTGCCCCAATTTCTGCTTTAAACTTTAGGTACTATCCCAAAATGTATCACTAAGGTGACAGAAGGTGATTTTGGTGCATTATTTTTGAACAGGAGCTTCAACCGTTTTGTGGCATATGAGAAATTCCCTAAGCCCTGGACCTGTCGATTTTGGTCAAAAATGAAAATTTCAAAAGTGCCCCAATTTCTGCTTTAAACTTTAGGTACCATCCCAAAATGTATCACTAAGGTGACAGAAGTTGATTTCGGAGCATAATTTTTGAACAGGAGCTTCAACCATTTTGTGACATAGGAGAAATTCCCTAAGCCCCAGACCATTTGATTTTGGTCAAAAATGAAAATTTCAATAGTGCCCCAATTTCTGCTTTAAACTTTAGGTACTATCCCAAAATGTATCACTAAGGTGACAGAAGGTGATTTTGGTGCATTATTTTTGAACAGGAGCTTCAACCGTTTTGTGGCATATGAGAAATTCCCTAAGCCCCGGACCTGTCGATTTTGGTCAAAAATGAAAATTTCAAAAGTGCCCCAATTTCTGCTTTAAACTTTAGGTACTATCCCAAAATGTATCACTAAGGTGATAGAAGTTGATTTCGGTGCATTATTTTTAAACAGGAGCTTCAACTGTTTTGTGGCATATGAGAAATTCCCTAAGCCCCGGACCTGTCGATTTTGGTCAAAAATGAAAATTTCAAAAGTGCCCCAATTTCTGCTTTAAACTTTAGGTACTATCCCAAAATGTATCACTAAGGTGACAGAAGTTGATTTCGGGGCATCATTTTTGAACAGGAGCTTCAACCGTTTTGTGGCATATGAGAAATTCCCTAAGCCCCGGACCTGTCGATTTTGGTCAAAAATGAAAATTTCAAAAGTGCCCCAATTTCTGCTTTAAACTTTAGGTACTATCCCAAAATGTATCACTAAGGTGAGAGAAGTTGATTTTGGTGCATTATTTTTAAACAAGAGCTTCAACCGTTTTGTGGAATATGAGAAATTCCCTAAGCCCTGGACCTGTTGATTTTGGTCAAAAATGAAAATTTCAAAAGTGCCCCAATTTCTGCTTTAAACTTTAGGTACTATCCCAAAATGTATCACTAAGGTGAAATAAGTTGATATCGGGGCATCATTTTTGAACAGGAGCTTCAACCGTTTTGTGGCATATGAGAAATTCCCTAAGCCCCGGACCTGTCGATTTTGGTCAAAAATGAAAATTTCAAAAGTGCCCCAATTTCTGCTTTAAACTTTAGGTACTATCCCAAAATGTATCACTAAGGTGAAATAAGTTGATTTCGGGGCATCATTTTTGAACAGGAGCTTCAACCGTTTTGTGGCAAATGAGAAATTCCCTAAGCCCCGGACCTGTCGATTTTGGTCAAAAATGAAAATTTCAAAAGTGCCCCAATTTCTGCTTTAAACTTTAGGTACCATCCCTAAATGTATCACTAAGGTGAAAGAAGTTGATTTCGTAGCATCATTTTTGAACAGGAACTTCAACCGTTTTGTGGCATATGAGAAATTCCCTAAGCCCCGGACCTGTCGATTTTGATCAAAAATGAAAATTTTAAAAGTGCCCCAATTTCTGCTTTAAACTTTAGGTACTATCCCAAAATGTATCACTAAGGTGAAATAAGTTGATTTCGGGGCATCATTTTTGAACAGGAGCTTCAACCGTTTTGTGGCATATGAGAAATTCCCTAAACCCCGGACCTGTCGATTTTGGTCAAAAATTAAAATTTCAAAAGTGCCCCAATTTCTGCTTTAAACTTTAGGTACTATCCCAAAATATATCACTAAGGTAACAGAAGTTGATTTCGGAGCATAATTTTTGAACAGGAGCTTCAACCGTTTTGTGGCATATGAGAAATTCCCTAAGCCCTGGACCTGTCGATTTTGGTCAAAAATGAAAATTTCAAAAGTGCCCCAATTTCTGCTTTAAACTTTAGGTACTATCCCAAAATGTATCACTAAGGTAACAGAAGTTGATTTCGGAGCATAATTTTTGAACAGGAGCTTCAACCGTTTTGTGGCATATGAGAAATTCCCTAAGCCCCGGACCTGTCGATTTTGGTCAAAAATGAAAATTTCAAAAGTGCCCCAATTTCTGCTTTAAACTTTAGGTACTATCCCAAAATGTATCACTAAGGTGACAGAAGTTTATTTCGGTGCATTATTTTTGAACAGGAGCTTCAACCGTTTTATGGCATATGAGAAATTCCCTAAGCCCCGGACCTGTCGATTTTGGTCAAAAATGAAAATTTCAAAAGTGCCCCAATTTCTGCTTTAAACTTTAGGTACTATCCCAAAATGTATCACTAAGGTGACAGAAGTTTATTTCGGTGCATTATTTTTGAACAGGAGCTTCAACCGTTTTGTGGCATAGGAGAAATTCCCTAAGCCCCGGACCTGTCGATTTTGGTCAAAAATGAAAATTTCAAAAGTGCCCCAATTTCTGTTTTAAACTTTAGGTACTATCCCAAAATGTATCACTAAGGTGATAGAAGTTGATTTCGGTGCATTATTTTTAAACAGGAGCTTCAACCGTTTTGTGGCATATGAGAAATTCCCTAAGCCCCGGACCTGTCGATTTTGGTCAAAAATGAAAATTTCAAAAGTGCCCCAATTTCTGCTTTAAACTTTAGGTACTATCCCAAAATGTATCACTAAGGTAACAGAAGTTGATTTCGGAGCATCATTTTTGAACAGGAGCTTCAACCGTTTTGTGGCATTTGAGAAATTCCCTAAGCCCCGGACCTGTCGATTTTGGTCAAAAATGAAAATTTCAAAAGTGCCCCAATTTCTACTTTAAACTTTAGGTACTATCCCAAAATGTATCACTAAGGTGACAGAAGTTGATTTCGGTGCATCATTTTTGAACAAGAGCCTCAACCGTTTTGTGGCATATGAGAAATTCCCTAATCCCCGGACCTGTCGATTTTGGTCAAAAATGACAATTTCAAAAGTGCCCCAATTTCTGCTTTAAACTTTAGGTACTTTCCCAAAATGTATCACTAAGGTGACAGAAGTTGATTTCGGTGCATTATTTTTAAACAGGAGCTTCAACCGTTTTGTGGCATTTGAGAAATTCCCTAAGCCCCACACCTGTCGATTTTGGTCAGAAATGAAAATTTCAAAAGTGCCCCAATTTCTGCTTTAAACTTTAGGTACTATCCCAAAATGTATCACTAAGGTGAAATAAGTTGATTTCGGGGCATCATTTTTGAACAGGAGCTTCAACCGTTTTGTGGCAAATGAGAAATTCCCTAAGCCCCGGACCTGTCGATTTTGGTCAAAAATGAAAATTTCAAAAGTGCCCCAATTTCTGCTTTAAACTTTAGGTACCATCCCTAAATGTATCACTAAGGTGAAAGAAGTTGATTTCGTAGCATCATTTTTGAACAGGAACTTCAACCGTTTTGTGGCATATGAGAAATTCCCTAAGCCCCGGACCTGTCGATTTTGATCAAAAATGAAAATTTCAAAAGTGCCCCAATTTCTGCTTTAAACTTTAGGTACTATCCCAAAATGTATCACTAAGGTGAAATAAGTTGATTTCGGGGCATCATTTTTGAACAGGAGCTTCAACCGTTTTGTGGCATATGAGAAATTCCCTAAACCCCGGACCTGTCGATTTTGGTCAAAAATTAAAATTTCAAAAGTGCCCCAATTTCTGCTTTAAACTTTAGGTACTATCCCAAAATATATCACTAAGGTAACAGAAGTTGATTTCGGAGCATAATTTTTGAACAGGAGCTTCAACCGTTTTGTGGCATATGAGAAATTCCCTAAGCCCCGGACCTGTCGATTTTGGTCAAAAATGAATATTTCAAAAGTGCCCCAATTTCTGCTTTAAACTTTAGGTACCATCCCTAAATGTATCACTAAGGTGAAAGAAGTTGATTTCGTAGCATCATTTTTGAACAGGAACTTCAACCGTTTTGTGGCATATGAGAAATTCCCTAAGCCCCGGACCTGTCGATTTTGATCAAAAATGAAAATTTCAAAAGTGCCCCAATTTCTGCTTTAAACTTTAGGTACTATCCCAAAATGTATCACTAAGGTGAAATAAGTTGATTTCGGGGCATCATTTTTGAACAGGAGCTTCAACCGTTTTGTGGCATATGAGAAATTCCCTAAACCCCGGACCTGTCGATTTTGGTCAAAAATTAAAATTTCAAAAGTGCCCCAATTTCTGCTTTAAACTTTAGGTACTATCCCAAAATATATCACTAAGGTAACAGAAGTTGATTTCGGAGCATAATTTTTGAACAGGAGCTTCAACCGTTTTGTGGCATATGAGAAATTCCCTAAGCCCCGGACCTGTCGATTTTGGTCAAAAATGAATATTTCAAAAGTGCCCCAATTTCTGCTTTAAACTTTAGGTACTATCCCAAAATGTATCACTAAGGTGACAGAAGTTGATTTCGGTGCATTATTTTTGAACAGGAGCTTCAACCGTTTTGTGTCATATGAGAAATTCCCTAAGCCCCGGACCTGTCGATTTTGGTCAAAAATGAAAATTTCAAAAGTGCCCCAATTTCTGCTTTAAACTTTAGGTACTATCCCAAAATGTATCACTAAGGTGACAGAAGGTGATTTTGGTGCATTATTTTTGAACAGGAGCTTCAACCGTTTTGTGGCATATGAGAAATTCCCTAAGCCCTGGACCTGTCGATTTTGGTCAAAAATGAAAATTTCAAAAGTGCCCCAATTTCTGCTTTAAACTTTAGGTACCATCCCAAAATGTATCACTAAGGTGACAGAAGTTGATTTCGGAGCATAATTTTTGAACAGGAGCTTCAACCATTTTGTGACATAGGAGAAATTCCCTAAGCCCCAGACCATTTGATTTTGGTCAAAAATGAAAATTTCAATAGTGCCCCAATTTCTGCTTTAAACTTTAGGTACTATCCCAAAATGTATCACTAAGGTGACAGAAGGTGATTTTGGTGCATTATTTTTGAACAGGAGCTTCAACCGTTTTGTGGCATATGAGAAATTCCCTAAGCCCTGGACCTGTCGATTTTGGTCAAAAATGAAAATTTCAAAAGTGCCCCAATTTCTGCTTTAAACTTTAGGTACTATCCCAAAATGTATCACTAAGGTGACAGAAGTTTATTTCGGTGCATTATTTTTGAACAGGAGCTTCAACCGTTTTGTGGCATATGAGAAATTCCCTAAGCCCCGGACCTGTCGATTTTGGTCAAAAATGAAAATTTCAAAAGTGCCCCAATTTCTGCTTTAAACTTTAGGTACTATCCCAAAATGTATCACTAAGGTGATAGAAGTTGATTTCGGTGCATTATTTTTAAACAGGAGCTTCAACTGTTTTGTGGCATATGAGAAATTCCCTAAGCCCCGGACCTGTCGATTTTGGTCAAAAATGAAAATTTCAAAAGTGCCCCAATTTCTGCTTTAAACTTTAGGTACTATCCCAAAATGTATCACTAAGGTGACAGAAGTTGATTTCGGGGCATCATTTTTGAACAGGAGCTTCAACCGTTTTGTGGCATATGAGAAATTCCCTAAGCCCCGGACCTGTCGATTTTGGTCAAAAATGAAAATTTCAAAAGTGCCCCAATTTCTGCTTTAAACTTTAGGTACTATCCCAAAATGTATCACTAAGGTGAGAGAAGTTGATTTTGGTGCATTATTTTTAAACAAGAGCTTCAACCGTTTTGTGGAATATGAGAAATTCCCTAAGCCCTGGACCTGTTGATTTTGGTCAAAAATGAAAATTTCAAAAGTGCCCCAATTTCTGCTTTAAACTTTAGGTACTATCCCAAAATGTATCACTAAGGTGAAATAAGTTGATTTCGGGGCATCATTTTTGAACAGGAGCTTCAACCGTTTTGTGGCAAATGAGAAATTCCCTAAGCCCCGGACCTGTCGATTTTGGTCAAAAATGAAAATTTCAAAAGTGCCCCAATTTCTGCTTTAAACTTTAGGTACCATCCCTAAATGTATCACTAAGGTGAAAGAAGTTGATTTCGTAGCATCATTTTTGAACAGGAACTTCAACCGTTTTGTGGCATATGAGAAATTCCCTAAGCCCCGGACCTGTCGATTTTGATCAAAAATGAAAATTTCAAAAGTGCCCCAATTTCTGCTTTAAACTTTAGGTACTATCCCAAAATGTATCACTAAGGTGAAATAAGTTGATTTCGGGGCATCATTTTTGAACAGGAGCTTCAACCGTTTTGTGGCATATGAGAAATTCCCTAAACCCCGGACCTGTCGATTTTGGTCAAAAATTAAAATTTCAAAAGTGCCCCAATTTCTGCTTTAAACTTTAGGTACTATCCCAAAATATATCACTAAGGTAACAGAAGTTGATTTCGGAGCATAATTTTTGAACAGGAGCTTCAACCGTTTTGTGGCATATGAGAAATTCCCTAAGCCCTGGACCTGTCGATTTTGGTCAAAAATGAAAATTTCAAAAGTGCCCCAATTTCTGCTTTAAACTTTAGGTACTATCCCAAAATGTATCACTAAGGTAACAGAAGTTGATTTCGGAGCATAATTTTTGAACAGGAGCTTCAACCGTTTTGTGGCATATGAGAAATTCCCTAAGCCCCGGACCTGTCGATTTTGGTCAAAAATGAAAATTTCAAAAGTGCCCCAATTTCTGCTTTAAACTTTAGGTACTATCCCAAAATGTATCACTAAGGTGACAGAAGTTTATTTCGGTGCATTATTTTTGAACAGGAGCTTCAACCGTTTTGTGGCATATGAGAAATTCCCTAAGCCCCGGACCTGTCGATTTTGGTCAAAAATGAAAATTTCAAAAGTGCCCCAATTTCTGCTTTAAACTTTAGGTACTATCCCAAAATGTATCACTAAGGTGATAGAAGTTGATTTCGGTGCATTATTTTTAAACAGGAGCTTCAACTGTTTTGTGGCATATGAGAAATTCCCTAAGCCCCGGACCTGTCGATTTTGGTCAAAAATGAAAATTTCAAAAGTGCCCCAATTTCTGCTTTAAACTTTAGGTACTATCCCAAAATGTATCACTAAGGTGACAGAAGTTGATTTCGGGGCATCATTTTTGAACAGGAGCTTCAACCGTTTTGTGGCATATGAGAAATTCCCTAAGCCCCGGACCTGTCGATTTTGGTCAAAAATGAAAATTTCAAAAGTGCCCCAATTTCTGCTTTAAACTTTAGGTACTATCCCAAAATGTATCACTAAGGTGAGAGAAGTTGATTTTGGTGCATTATTTTTAAACAAGAGCTTCAACCGTTTTGTGGAATATGAGAAATTCCCTAAGCCCTGGACCTGTTGATTTTGGTCAAAAATGAAAATTTCAAAAGTGCCCCAATTTCTGCTTTAAACTTTAGGTACTATCCCAAAATGTATCACTAAGGTGAAATAAGTTGATATCGGGGCATCATTTTTGAACAGGAGCTTCAACCATTTTGTGGCATATGAGAAATTCCCTAAGCCCCGGACCTGTCGATTTTGGTCAAAAATGAAAATTTCAAAAGTGCCCCAATTTCTGCTTTAAACTTTAGGTACTATCCCAAAATGTATCACTAAGGTGAAATAAGTTGATTTCGGAGCATCATTTTTGAACAGGAGCTTCAACCGTTTTGTGGCAAATGAGAAATTCCCTAAGCCCCGGACCTGTCGATTTTGGTCAAAAATGAAAATTTCAAAAGTGCCCCAATTTCTGCTTTAAACTTTAGGTACCATCCCTAAATGTATCACTAAGGTGAAAGAAGTTGATTTTGTAGCATCATTTTTGAACAGGAACTTCAACCGTTTTGTGGCATATGAGAAATTCCCTAAGCCCCGGACCTGTCGATTTTGATCAAAAATGAAAATTTCAAAAGTGCCCCAATTTCTGCTTTAAACTTTAGGTACTATCCCAAAATGTATCACTAAGGTGAAATAGTTTGATTTCGGGGCATCATTTTTGAACAGGAGCTTCAACCGTTTTGTGGCATATGAGAAATTCCCTAAACCCCGGACCTGTCGATTTTGGTCAAAAATTAAAATTTCAAAAGTGCCCCAATTTCTGCTTTAAACTTTAGGTACTATCCCAAAATATATCACTAAGGTAACAGAAGTTGATTTCGGAGCATAATTTTTGAACAGGAGCTTCAACCGTTTTGTGGCATATGAGAAATTCCCTAAGCCCCGGACCTGTCGATTTTGGTCAAAAATGAATATTTCAAAAGTGCCCCAATTTCTGCTTTAAACTTTAGGTACCATCCCTAAATGTATCACTAAGGTGAAAGAAGTTGATTTCGTAGCATCATTTTTGAACAGGAACTTCAACCGTTTTGTGGCATATGAGAAATTCCCTAAGCCCCGGACCTGTCGATTTTGATCAAAAATGAAAATTTCAAAAGTGCCCCAATTTCTGCTTTAAACTTTAGGTACTATCCCAAAATGTATCACTAAGGTGACAGAAGGTGATTTTGGTGCATTATTTTTGAACAGGAGCTTCAACCGTTTTGTGGCATATGAGAAATTCCCTAAGCCCTGGACCTGTCGATTTTGGTCAAAAATGAAAATTTCAAAAGTGCCCCAATTTCTGCTTTAAACTTTAGGTACCATCCCAAAATGTATCACTAAGGTGACAGAAGTTGATTTCGGAGCATAATTTTTGAACAGGAGCTTCAACCATTTTGTGACATAGGAGAAATTCCCTAAGCCCCAGACCATTTGATTTTGGTCAAAAATGAAAATTTCAATAGTGCCCCAATTTCTGCTTTAAACTTTAGGTACTATCCCAAAATGTATCACTAAGGTGACAGAAGTTAATTTCGGTGCATTATTTTTGAACAGGAGCTTCAACCGTTTTGTGGCATATGAGAAATTCCCTAAGCCCCGGACCTGTCGATTTTGGTCAAAAATGAAAATTTCAAAAGTGCCCCAATTTCTGCTTTAAACTTTAGGTACTATCCCAAAATGTATCACTAAGGTGATAGAAGTTGATTTCGGTGCATTATTTTTAAACAGGAGCTTCAACTGTTTTGTGGCATATGAGAAATTCCCTAAGCCCCGGACCTGTCGATTTTGGTCAAAAATGAAAATTTCAAAAGTGCCCCAATTTCTGCTTTAAACTTTAGGTACTATCCCAAAATGTATCACTAAGGTGACAGAAGTTGATTTCGGGGCATCATTTTTGAACAGGAGCTTCAACCGTTTTGTGGCATATGAGAAATTCCCTAAGCCCCGGACCTGTCGATTTTGGTCAAAAATGAAAATTTCAAAAGTGCCCCAATTTCTGCTTTAAACTTTAGGTACTATCCCAAAATGTATCACTAAGGTGAGAGAAGTTGATTTTGGTGCATTATTTTTAAACAAGAGCTTCAACCGTTTTGTGGAATATGAGAAATTCCCTAAGCCCTGGACCTGTTGATTTTGGTCAAAAATGAAAATTTCAAAAGTGCCCCAATTTCTGCTTTAAACTTTAGGTACTATCCCAAAATGTATCACTAAGGTGAAATAAGTTGATATCGGGGCATCATTTTTGAACAGGAGCTTCAACCGTTTTGTGGCATATGAGAAATTCCCTAAGCCCCGGACCTGTCGATTTTGGTCAAAAATGAAAATTTCAAAAGTGCCCCAATTTCTGCTTTAAACTTTAGGTACTATCCCAAAATGTATCACTAAGGTGAAATAAGTTGATTTCGGGGCATCATTTTTGAACAGGAGCTTCAACCGTTTTGTGGCAAATGAGAAATTCCCTAAGCCCCGGACCTGTCGATTTTGGTCAAAAATGAAAATTTCAAAAGTGCCCCAATTTCTGCTTTAAACTTTAGGTACCATCCCTAAATGTATCACTAAGGTGAAAGAAGTTGATTTCGTAGCATCATTTTTGAACAGGAACTTCAACCGTTTTGTGGCATATGAGAAATTCCCTAAGCCCCGGACCTGTCGATTTTGATCAAAAATGAAAATTTCAAAAGTGCCCCAATTTCTGCTTTAAACTTTAGGTACTATCCCAAAATGTATCACTAAGGTGACAGAAGTTAATTTCGGTGCATTATTTTTGAACAGGAGCTTCAACCGTTTTGTGGCATATGAGAAATTCCCTAAGCCCCGGACCTGTCGATTTTGGTCAAAAATGAAAATTTCAAAAGTGCCCCAATTTCTGCTTTAAACTTTAGGTACTATCCCAAAATGTATCACTAAGGTGAAATAAGTTGATATCGGGGCATCATTTTTGAACAGGAGCTTCAACCATTTTGTGGCATATGAGAAATTCCCTAAGCCCCGGACCTGTCGATTTTGGTCAAAAATTAAAATTTCAAAAGTGCCCCAATTTCTGCTTTAAACTTTAGGTACTATCCCAAAATATATCACTAAGGTAACAGAAGTTGATTTCGGAGCATAATTTTTGAACAGGAGCTTCAACCGTTTTGTGGCATATGAGAAATTCCCTAAGCCCTGGACCTGTCGATTTTGGTCAAAAATGAAAATTTCAAAAGTGCCCCAATTTCTGCTTTAAACTTTAGGTACTATCCCAAAATGTATCACTAAGGTAACAGAAGTTGATTTCGGAGCATAATTTTTGAACAGGAGCTTCAACCGTTTTGTGGCATATGAGAAATTCCCTAAGCCCCGGACCTGTCGATTTTGGTCAAAAATGAAAATTTCAAAAGTGCCCCAATTTCTGCTTTAAACTTTAGGTACTATCCCAAAATGTATCACTAAGGTGACAGAAGTTTATTTCGGTGCATTATTTTTGAACAGGAGCTTCAACCGTTTTGTGGCATATGAGAAATTCCCTAAGCCCCGGACCTGTCGATTTTGGTCAAAAATGAAAATTTCAAAAGTGCCCCAATTTCTGCTTTAAACTTTAGGTACTATCCCAAAATGTATCACTAAGGTGATAGAAGTTGATTTCGGTGCATTATTTTTAAACAGGAGCTTCAACTGTTTTGTGGCATATGAGAAATTCCCTAAGCCCCGGACCTGTCGATTTTGGTCAAAAATGAAAATTTCAAAAGTGCCCCAATTTCTGCTTTAAACTTTAGGTACTATCCCAAAATGTATCACTAAGGTGACAGAAGTTGATTTCGGGGCATCATTTTTGAACAGGAGCTTCAACCGTTTTGTGGCATATGAGAAATTCCCTAAGCCCCGGACCTGTCGATTTTGGTCAAAAATGAAAATTTCAAAAGTGCCCCAATTTCTGCTTTAAACTTTAGGTACTATCCCAAAATGTATCACTAAGGTGAGAGAAGTTGATTTTGGTGCATTATTTTTAAACAAGAGCTTCAACCGTTTTGTGGAATATGAGAAATTCCCTAAGCCCTGGACCTGTTGATTTTGGTCAAAAATGAAAATTTCAAAAGTGCCCCAATTTCTGCTTTAAACTTTAGGTACTATCCCAAAATGTATCACTAAGGTGAAATAAGTTGATATCGGGGCATCATTTTTGAACAGGAGCTTCAACCATTTTGTGGCATATGAGAAATTCCCTAAGCCCCGGACCTGTCGATTTTGGTCAAAAATGAAAATTTCAAAAGTGCCCCAATTTCTGCTTTAAACTTTAGGTACTATCCCAAAATGTATCACTAAGGTGAAATAAGTTGATTTCGGGGCATCATTTTTGAACAGGAGCTTCAACCGTTTTGTGGCAAATGAGAAATTCCCTAAGCCCCGGACCTGTCGATTTTGGTCAAAAATGAAAATTTCAAAAGTGCCTCAATTTCTGCTTTAAACTTTAGGTACCATCCCTAAATGTATCACTAAGGTGAAAGAAGTTGATTTTGTAGCATCATTTTTGAACAGGAACTTCAACCGTTTTGTGGCATATGAGAAATTCCCTAAGCCCCGGACCTGTCGATTTTGATCAAAAATGAAAATTTCAAAAGTGCCCCAATTTCTGCTTTAAACTTTAGGTACTATCCCAAAATGTATCACTAAGGTGAAATAGTTTGATTTCGGGGCATCATTTTTGAACAGGAGCTTCAACCGTTTTGTGGCATATGAGAAATTCCCTAAACCCCGGACCTGTCGATTTTGGTCAAAAATTAAAATTTCAAAAGTGCCCCAATTTCTGCTTTAAACTTTAGGTACTATCCCAAAATATATCACTAAGGTAACAGAAGTTGATTTCGGAGCATAATTTTTGAACAGGAGCTTCAACCGTTTTGTGGCATATGAGAAATTCCCTAAGCCCCGGACCTGTCGATTTTGGTCAAAAATGAATATTTCAAAAGTGCCCCAATTTCTGCTTTAAACTTTAGGTACCATCCCTAAATGTATCACTAAGGTGAAAGAAGTTGATTTCGTAGCATCATTTTTGAACAGGAACTTCAACCGTTTTGTGGCATATGAGAAATTCCCTAAGCCCCGGACCTGTCGATTTTGATCAAAAATGAAAATTTCAAAAGTGCCCCAATTTCTGCTTTAAACTTTAGGTACTATCCCAAAATGTATCACTAAGGTGACAGAAGGTGATTTTGGTGCATTATTTTTGAACAGGAGCTTCAACCGTTTTGTGGCATATGAGAAATTCCCTAAGCCCTGGAC